>NW_006286677.1:1739212-1774660 GCF_000327345.1 Myotis davidii | reverse complement strand
ACTCTTTCATAAAAGATGCTATATGCCGCTAAAATGCGCCATATAAAAAGCCACAGACAGGTACATTTGTGCCTTAAGCAAAGAATCTTTAATATCAGACTATCTTTTATCTAGGAACAGAACTGCCCCCATCTCCGCAGCTCAGCATCCCTGTTTCTGGGATAAAGTGGGTCTCTTCCAGAATTGTGTCAGCTGTATGCAATGTTTGGAGTTGGCAGAAGTAATATAAAGATGGAAATTACCCTTAAAAAGGGAAAAATGAGATTATTCTGCTTGACTAGAGCATGGCAGTTTTACTAGATGGGAAGAATTTGGCCCCTTTCTGTGTTTTTGGCTTATGGTTTCCAACTCAGATCTTTAAATGTGTTGTAGTTCTCCTTGTGTGGATTAGTTATGGAACCAAATAAAGGTCATTGCCAGCCCTAGCCAGTTTTGCTTAGTGGGTAGAGCGTCAGCCTGCCGACTGAAGGGTTGCAGGTTTGATTCTGGTCAAGGACACATACATCAGTTGCAGGCTCGATCCCCGGCCTCAAGAGGCAACCAATCGATATGTCTCTGTCACATCGATGTTTCTCTCTCTCTTTCTGTCTCTCCCCCTTCCTTCCACTCTCTAAAAATCAATGGGAAAATATCCTTGGGTGAGGATTAACAAAAAATAAAATAAAGGTCATTGCCATATATGGGGTTTAGTGGGCACACTTGGTAATGGGAAAAGAACCCAGGTGGGCTTGCACCTTTTCCTTGAACCTTTCTGACAGGAATTCGTGTAGCAATGCAAAAGAAAGAAGAAAAGAAAAAAGAAGCAAGACCCTCTAGCAAGGGTACAAGATTCCTGAACTAGGACAAACTGGGAGCATTAATCCTACCCCCAAAATATCTGTTTGGCTCTTCGAGAAAGCTCGCAGTGATTCAGTTGACTGGGTCTGTTCACCCTGCTGGTTGTTACTCAAGACTTCAGAGCTATACTTTAAAATGAAAATGAGTTTGTTACATAATAAGGACTTTGTTTTACCAAGTTTGATGATTTTATTTAATCTTTAAGGGTGAGGAGAACCTAAAACATTTTAGGGCACATTTTTTTAATTTTACAGGCAGCTCAGTACTTCTATCTTTCCCACATAGAGGCTTGAGGATAGTCCCACTGTTGTTGTTCACTAATTAGTTATTCCCTGTATATTGTTGTCTCATTTGCGTCATAGCCATGTTTGCAAAAGCTGGATTTTTAGTTGCCCCTTCTTGGGTAAAAAATAAGTAAACATATACCTTTTCTAGCTTTGTACCTGCAGCACCCAGGACGATGCATATACATTTAAAAAGGCACCAGGCCAGTCCCATAGTGTTACTCTCACTGGGTATGCTCTGCAAGGCCATGCTCCGGTTTGTGATTCTCTCTGGTGGGTTATTATAAACCCTGTTACGATGGAATAATCTGTTGACAGGCTTTTCCGCAGGAGTCACGCTGAAAGCCCAGTCTTTAGCACATGCATTTTGCTCTTTTCACTTGGGCCCTCGCTCTTTCTGCCTTTGTCTGCCTCCTCTCTCTGCCAGTCTCTCGAGTCCAAGGCACAGAACAATCCAGCTCAATGTGCTTAGTTAATTGGAGTGTCATCTGGTCCTCGGAGACCCCTCTTCAGCATGATCACTGTTTCGCTGAAGTGGTTTGAATGATGAGTTAAATGATGAAAGCAAGGTCCGTGGCTTAGAAAGATGTCTCTAGATAGGTGAAGAACATACTCAGAGAGCCACACAGGTCACTGTCATCAAAGTAGCACCATCTTCTAAAGCTTTCTATGGGTTCTGTTGTTTGGACAAAGAGAGTTTTTCTTGTGAGTTTTAGGATTACCTTTACCAAGTTTTAAAAAAAAAATCCACGAACTAATTACTACACTGTTCACTCTATATGGTATGTCATCTTTCTTCATCTCCTTAAGATTTAAATACCCATTCTTCATGAGTCCGACTCTGATCTCTCCAGCTGAAAGTAGTGTCTTCTGACTCTATTGCGACATGTGGATTTTCCACTTTGTAAAACAATTTTCTCATAGTTTCTTATGATGGGCCATCAGATTGATTCTCTCAAAATCTACACTGTCTAACACAATTCCACTGCCCTAATGGTATTCAATAAATCTCTTAGGCTCAGTTTTTTTGTGCTTTTTGTAATCGTTTTAAAGCAGTTTCTGAAAATAAATATTAGAGTTTAAAGTTAGTTTGAAGCCTTTAACATAAGCACTCATAAATGTTTGCTGAGTAAGTCACAAATGCTTTACATGTGAGGAAGGGCTTTCTGTTTGCCCAAGCATCAGACATAGATTGAAGTGTCACCTCTGCCAGGATACACTATAGACCCTTCGATAGGTCATTTCATCTCTCTGGGCCCGATCCCTCATTTTTAGGTGGAAGCTCTACTTCAAAGCTTCTGGACAAAGATCACAATGAGGAAGTTAAGCCATTAGCCCCCTCTTTAAAAGGGATTGCCTTTTGAAAGGTTTATATTTGGTTCAGAAAGGCTACTCATTTGGTGAAAGCATGGAGTGCATGCTTTAGCTCCCACTCTCACATCAAACTCCAATAAAAACCACCATAAAGGAATTTGGAAAGGCATAATATCATAAAGGCAAAACCAAAGGGAAAGGAGGAGACAAAGCAACCAAGTTTTGGATGTGGGGAAGCAGGTGGACAACAGTGAACAGCTTAGCAGAACGGAGATGCTGACGTCCTAAGCAGCAGTGAAGAAAGGAAGGACCCCTGGTTTACTGTGGAACACTCAGAAGGCTCAGGAATTGTGGCGCCAAGTATCTGGGCCTAGGAGGGGATGTGGGGGCACAGAGAAGAGAATTGTTTTCAAGTCCGCTTGAGAAGCAGTTACTCGGCTTGACCCACAGATCCTTCCCTAACTCAGCTCGGCGCACAGGTGCCCCTCCCCACCCTAACACAAGTCTGGATAGAGGGTTATTTTGGAGAGAATAAAATAAGTGATGCCTGGAATCATAGAAGACTGCGTCCCATTACTGAGTACAGACACAGTGAGTGCAAGTTCGGATTTTAAATGTTGAGACTTCTCAGCCTTCTTAGCACACCCGGTTCCTAGGACTGGCAGCCAAGATGACCTTTCGGGCAGGAGATTGGAAGAGACTTTCTTTCCATAGGGAAATCTGACCAAGAAGTCTTAAAGACCCAGCATTGGGAGTTCCCCAAGGACACAGCCCCGCTGGATCCTGTTACCTCAATCTGCAGGCTCCACCGATGAGCACAATGTTTCAGTTAGATTTCTAGTGCCTTACTCTTAGCAAGGTAGCTGAGGAAAGCCTTTACGGTGAGAACAGAGACCTAAAATAACTTAAAAAATAATAACTTGGAGGGCCTTGGGGAGACACACTCAAATGAATTGCGATAGTATTCTCAGAGAGGTAGAAAATACTGCATCCCAGAAAATGAGAATAGGCTGCTGTAACAAAGGAATTTTCAGAACAACAACACACAGAGAAACAAAAATTAGGGACCCAGATCAGGAAGTCTCCCATATGGAAACAGAAGTTTCAGGAAGAAAAAATAGAAAAAACAGAGGAGAGGAAGTCACCAAAGAAAATGTTTTCATTTTAACTTATAAGGTGAGAAATAGTTATATGTTTGAGATTGCCCTCCTCTTAGTATTCCTACAGAAAAAAAAAACAAAAAACTAACTTTTTTCTAACTGAAAAAAGGCCCAGAGAAAGTTTTTTTGGGGGGTGAAGGAATAGTAAATTTTTAATTGTCTGTATTTATCTATAATGGAATTTTTCCCAAGGAAAATTTAGCATAAAAAGTACAACTAGTTAGCTATAACAACCTTGTCTTATGGAGATGTTAAAAGCTCTGAACACATCTCATTTTTAAAAAATTTTGCCTTTACATGTATTGTTTAATGGATGCCAGATAAGACTCATTGGATACCAAGAAAATGAAGTGTGATCTTCTGCATTACAAACACACAAAGCTATGTGAAATGAAAATAAAAGTATTGACAAAGTAGCATGGATCACCCAGCCCAGTACCCTTGTCAAAAGCTTCTGGAGAAGTGTGATGAGGATGTAATTTTTTTCTATGACACCATCTCCAGATTCAAGGGCAGTCATCCTAATTCTTTAACTGTTTAAATGCTTGGACTTTGGATTAACCAGATATATTGGCACCACCGCTTATAATCAGTGTGATCTTGGCCAAGTCATTTGCCACTCTAATTGTCAGTTTCTTATGTGTATAATGAAGATAACATTACATAGAATTCATTTATTTCTCAAACACTGAGCACCTTTTATGTGCCAAACACTTTACTAAGTACGGGGAAAACAGGTAACTAAAATAGGCATGTTCCCCTTCCTTGTTGAACCTGCAATGTAATGAGGGAGGCCGATGATAAAAAATAACAGTAAACACATATTTTTTGAAAGTGGGCACTTTCTCAGCCCTTTTATAAGCGCTTTCATTCAACAATAATAACCCCATCAGGTTACTTTGAAAAGTAAGCTTCTATTTGAAATAACATCCACATCTGTGTATTGGGTGCTTACCAGGTGACAAGAATTATGGAGCGCTATCTAGACATGGTTCCTGCCTCTAAATACATATATGAAAGAACCCTTCCCCCCTCCCCTCCCTACAAAAGAAAAAAGAAACACGGAGAGACACAGCTGTCTCTAGTGGTCTCCAGCTGTGGCTTTGTCTGTCTCTCTAGCCTTGGTGATTACGAACCTGGGCCGAGGGTGACGGATGGCCCTGGATGTCCTGTGAGCAGCTGCTGTCAGCGTCTCCAGACCATAAAAACACGGCATTTGGTGTGATCCACTTAAGCACTGGTATTTTCTCCTCTTCCTTTTTACAGTCATTGCCAAGCTCATGAGTGGAAGTTGAATCTTATTATAATATGTTCAGTCTGCTGCTCCATCTAATGAAACATCTTACCTGTTGATCACAAGTTTCTGCTGAAAACCCTCAGAAGGCAGAAGGATCAAAGCTAAAAGGGTCTAAACACCAAGGAACTTTCAGTGGGAGGTTGGACAGGAAAGTGGGCAGGAGTGTGATCCTGGCGTCCTCCTTGTCTTCACTGACGAATGCTGAGAAGAGCACGTAACAGTTTCTGTCGCTCGTTGCTCTCTTCTTACTCCCTCTCTGTAATTATCTTCATTTTTTTTCATTGTCATTTTTTTAAAAAATTTTCTAACTTATTGCAAGAATAAGGAATTGTTAAAATGACCTCTGGCATATGATGGATTGACTAGTTCAGCCCTTTGCAAGGTTTGTGAAGGGATCCAGCTGTCTCAGATTACCATGCCTAAACGTGCATTTTCCAGGGTTGTCAGTGACAGTGGTGAATGTGAAAATGCCGACCAAGTGAAGAGCTCCCCACTGAATGAGGCATTGTGGAGCTTGCTTTGTGCTCAGAATGATCGTGAACACCCAGGAGATTGACAAAACAGCATGGAACAGGTGCTAGCAGTCCCAGCTAAGCATTTTATTATTTTGATGGATTTCAGGCTCATTGTAAAGTTTTTCCAACAGCACATGTTCAAATTGTGTATGCACACAATACATACAATTTGGACTTTTAAAAAAATCATTAAATCAACAGTCTTGATATGAAGAATAAAGAAATAAAGAGAAAACAAAGCAAGCATTTGACAGCCATACTCAGACATTTGAAGGGTGGTCAGCAGAGAAGAGAGGCTGCTGCTTTATGACTGGCAGCCTGGACTTTCTGAAGCTAACACTGTTTTCTATTCAGTATAAAGAATTTTCTAATGGATAGATCCCTGCACCCTTCCTCCTCTCGCAGTGGAGTCTGCCCTTAGGGGTAAAAGTGCCCCATCCCTTGGGGGCATTTAAGTAGTGACTGAATAACCACTTGTTTCAGGGTTTTGTTTTATTTTAAGGGAAAAATGCTTTGTATACAGTATAAGGTTGGACAGGATGCATTCATTTATTTGTTAGTTATTCAGGAAATGTTGGTTGAGTGACAGTTATGTGGCAGGCACTGTGCTAGTCACTTGGGGACATGGCTGTGAGTGAATCTGAGTTTTCAGGGAGCCTATGTTTTAAAGGGTGCTTGACAACAGTAACCTATTAGAAACAGTGTTATCTCTTCGGGGTAACTGAGCGATGTGGAGTTACCTTTGAGTCAGATCTAACAGATAAGAAGAGGCCTGTTTTCTAGTGAAATCTGTCAGCTCTGGAATTCTTTTGAGTGTGATGATTTGGGGAAGCACTGCTGCTACCTTTGAGACACCCAGTGCTAAAAACCACTGGTTACAGAATTCTGTCAACACTCAAGTCCAGTGACCTGGAATTGGCTTTAAACATGAACTTAAAGATCCTACAGGCCATACTTTGGTTCTGAAATGTATAATTTTAATATTTTTATAGCACTTACTTAGAAAATTATTTTACCCACCTTATCTTGTATTTAGAGACTAGAATTTTTTTTTATTAGCAGAGAGAGTTTAGAACTTTTATTTTTTTAAATATATTTTATTGATTTTTTTACAGAGAGGAAGAGAGAGAGATAGAGAGCTAGAAACATCAATGAGGGAGAAACATCCATCAGCTGCCTCCTGCACATCTCCTATCGGGGATGTGTCCACAACCCAGGTACATGCCCTTGACCGGAATCGGACCTGGGACCTTTCAGTCCGCAGGCCGACGCTCTATCCACTGAGCCAAATCGGTTTTGGCAGAACTTTTAAAATCAGATCCCTCCTCTTACCAGTGAGGAAGCTCAGTGCAGAGACAGGAGAGAATGTGCCCACAGTCAGGGCACCCAGCTAATACTCAACAGAAAAGCCTAGCGTCTGGGGCTTCTCATACGAAGTCTAGTGTTCTTCCCTCTGATTCCTAGCTGTTGACATCTTGCTCAGTGTCATTCTAACAAGAAAGATAACATCATAACATTTTATGTGTACGTAACATTTAACAAAGCCATTTTATACTCATCTCATTTAAGCATCTCCCCACTGTGATGGGAAATGACTGAAAAATCGGTAATTTAAGGCACCCAAGATTGTTCCACTGTGTGAGCACCAGTGTTCCCATTTTGCAAATAAGTAAACTGAGGTCCAGAGAAATTAACGGACTTTCTCAGGAAGTCTAACAGGTAGTAGCAGTCACGTATCATGCCTGGATTAAAGTCTGCTTCTTCCATTACGCTATAGAAAAAAAGTAGATCAAGTAGTTTGAGAAAAAAGAAAATATAAATGAGCAGGAAGTTAGAGAAAGGAAAGGGCTGGTTTACCGTGACTCTGCTCATCAGTCAAGACTGCTTTTCACAGGATGACCACCTACTCTATCCCTATAGCTACTGCCTATTCTATCCCTATAGCTACGACCTATTCTGCCCCTTTAGCTACTGCCTGTTCTCCCCCTTTAACTACTGCTTTTCTACCCCTTTAGCTACTACCTATTTTATCCCTATAGCTGCTACCTACTCTATCCCTATAGCTGCTACTTACTCTATCCCTATAGCTGGTTCAGTTTTACCATATTTCAAAATGTACAGTTGCTGTTGTTTTTCAGAAACTAAGGTTTAGTTTATTTTTAAGAAATACAAAAATTAACCTAATCTCCAATACTTCTGCTATAACTTTTTTTTAAGTGGGCAGGTGAGACTCCATCTAAACATTATATAGTTGCAGTAAGGATACAAACATTGCCCTCTGGAGCCCCTTGACCAGTAGGGAGGAAGGTAAGTAAAAGTGCAGCAGATAGAAGTTGTCTCTCTCTCTCTCTCTCTCTCTCTCTTTCTCTCTCTCTCTCTCTCTCTGAGTAACACATACATAGACCAGAAGTGTGAGAATATTATGCTCTCTTGACTTTGAAATGTCTAGAACTAGAAGTGCAGGCTACATTGAGCTCAATAGACCACACCCTATGCACCCTAGCACTGGTGTTTTCCTAGGTGCCCACAGCTGCATAACTCCAGGAAGCAGTTTAGAAATAGAGACACACACCCCAAGCTGGGTCTCTAGGGACTATTATGATTAAAGCTGCCCACTGTCAGGGACACAGGTCAGCATTACAAAAACAATGAAACAGTGTCATTTCTTAATTCTTACTAGGGAGATCAAAATGATTATTAAGTACATGAGATGGATTTGGGAGCAGTTAACTAATGTTTTCTCATCTTACAACCCTTTAGTCTTTAATAAGAAATAAGCCACCTAAATTAATCATAATGCTTAAATATGTGAGCATGATTATTCCAAGCAGTGATATGTAAGAGAGCCTTGCTAGTTGAGACTATGACCCTCAAGTGCTGAAGAGTTTGAATACTGTGTTCATTAAAGCATTGTAGCGTAGAAATAACCACACTCTGCAGCCAGGTTGTCCAGGCTCTAGGAGACTTCCCCATCAGGAGTGTTACCATAATCAACAAATGCTTAGTATCCACCTACTGCAAAATACTATTTCTAGTGTCGTGGAGAACATATAGAAGTTTATGGCTTAGAGTTTGCCCTTCAACAAGTTCTAATTTACCTGGCCTTAGAGACACAGGAAGATGTAGAATACTAGGAACTGTCACCAGGTGCAGGATGTGATACATTGCCTGGTGAGCGGTATAGACAGGGAGTGGTATGGATTTGTCCTCAAAATTGTCATCGGGGACTAACTCCCAACAGAAGAAGAGGAAGAATTTGAACCAAGTCCTGAAGCATAGCTAGGTAGCTTGGACTTCCATCTTTTCATCTGTTACACCATCTCAGATTCCAGATAGGGAAACTACCCTCAGTATTGCATTTGGAGTTGTGCAAAAATTTGAAGAACATCCATTTTTCTATTAGAAAAGTAGATTGTTTGCTTTCATCTATCATGACTGAACTTTGTCTTTAATTCAGAGTCTCTCACTGAATTGCTTCTTCAGTGCACAGAACATCATAAAGGGACCTTTGCAGTTGTTTTTAAGTGGCTTTTAGAGATTTAGTTATATACTCAGATATTTTAATTAGCATTGCTCTGAGTAGAGCTACTAATGGAAATCAACTTGGAACAATTAGTGTCTTCAAAGCTTTTGACAAAGTGGGTCTCTTTAAATGGAGGGGTTTTTTTCTTTATCAATTAGCTGCCTCATAGTTACTGTGACCTACATGAAGTTATATTGCATTTAAACCACACTGTTCAACCAAAAGCTTAATTCAGTAAGAGTTTTTGGTTTAATATAGTATGTATAGATAGATTGATATATATATATACACACACATACAAGTATACACACATGCACATACACACACACACACACACACACTAGAAGCCGGACGCACGAAATTCGTGCAAGGGGCTCAGCC
Organism: Myotis davidii; assembly: GCF_000327345.1. Classification (NCBI taxonomy): domain Eukaryota; kingdom Metazoa; phylum Chordata; class Mammalia; order Chiroptera; family Vespertilionidae; genus Myotis; species Myotis davidii. The sequence continues at coordinate 1,765,349 of NW_006286677.1, read as the reverse complement.
CTCACAGCTGCAGTGGCTTGCCTTGGACCTCACAGCCCTAGCTTCGTCCCGAAGGTCGTCCCGAAGGACATCCACAAGGTCATTCAACTGTCTGGTCTAATTAGCATATCACGCTTTTATTACTATATACACACACACGCATACTTATGTTTAAGGAAAAAATAAAGTTACACAAGTGAAATAGCATTATTATGGACAGGAAGGAGAATTATGTGTTTTGGGACAGTAGGGTAAGAAAGACCATGTATGGTTTAAAGATTCAAACAATAGCATTTAGCATGAAATCTACTTTTTATCATCCTTACCCAGCCATCAAAATGAAGAAAGACAGTGTCCAGCTGCAGCAGTAGTTTGGTAGCAGGAGAATTAGAAGTAAAGGTACCGGTGCCTGAGGGGTGGGTCATGAATTAGTAATTGCTGTGTGGCGGATGAGCCTCGTCAGAAGAGCTGGAAATGAGGAAGTTGCCTTGCAGAGCGCTATCAATCACTCAGTGACCATAACTTCCAGTAATTAGTGTATTTTATGGGCCTTTGCTTCAGTGGCTCGAAAGCACATATGCTCCAGTCACAGCTAAACTTTGCCGGAGTAATATTCCAGGATGATTTATCCTCCTGCTGCACTGGGATATAACCCTATATTAGGTGAAGATTGTGAACTAAGCTGCAATAAAGTGTAAGTTTAGGTACAGTTTGCCCAGGTTGAGACCTCAATGTATCATGCTTTTCAGCATTCATGGTTAGGCTACAGCAAGCAATCATTTTTAACAGTGAAACAAATAAAGCAATTAAAGGAACAGTGTTAGGATATTGTACTTGTGAATTACTGTTGCCCTCTCCCCATTTAAGTGTCCACTGTAATAAACCCATTTCTAATTTAAAAAAAAAAACACAACCAAACACTATTAGAAACATTTATGTGTCTTTTCTCCGTTATTAGTAGTAATCTTTAGGCGAGAATGAAGGCCTTCTGAATAATGGAAAATTGCTTGAATTAATTCATTGTGCTACTCTGTTTAGGCTCCTTAAGTTAAAATAAATTTTCTTTTTCTCAGTGGACTCTGCTGAGGACGAGTACTTCTTTTTAAAATATTGGCACATGCTAAGACGCAGTGAAGTCCTAAATATGGGACTTCATATTTAGGCTCATTCTGCACCAAGAAAATGGTACTTTCGAGCTCCCAGGAGCACTTGGCGCTTTTTGCGCAGGCGTAATTATTTGCCGTAGTTCACCCACTGCACTAGAAATCTCTGGGTCTTTGCAGACAGGGTCCTTTGCCATTGCCAAAACATCTGTAGAGCCCAGAGTTCCTCGTAATCTAACAAGCTTTGCCACCAACCTACAGTATGACCTTGGGCAAATTAATTAAGCTTCTGCTGCCTCCATTGGGCCATACTTCTGTTTGTGTAAAGAAATCCTGAGAGTTTATAGGAAAGTGTTATGTGAAAAGAAGTATACATTGAATACGGAAAAAGCATGCATAGTTCCACTGTATTCTTTTTAGAGTAAAATGTTTCTGCACCACTTTTAATGACGGCATCCTTGAATCTCCTTAAATAGAAACCAGTGATGAACTGATTTCACCAAGCATGGGTGAAAAGGTATACACAGTTTGATGCTTTCGTTATATTCATTATCGCATCTTTAATTTGCAGTGTATTAAAATATCATACAATAAACAATAATAGTAAAACAAACTAATTGTCTTTAATTAAAGTGAATTAGGTTTTGATTTTAATATATTTGATGCAGTGAGAACTGATAACAGGGAGGGTCCCAAAGGTTATTAGGGCATATTTCTGTTGGGCCTGATGGTGTTAGTAATAACCCTCTTCCTCATGGTTCTAGACATGAACAAATATGTCACTTCATCAGTCTCTGTTACTCGCACTTATGCCCCTCCGCAGGGGTTGCAGATTCCACAAGTTATCAGCTAATGGCGTTATACATTAAAAATTGAAGCTTTTCTCACTCCGAGGCCTTTCAAGGCTTTGTTCTTAAGCCCTAGACACTATGGAGTGCAGCTGCAAACTATAGGCAGAAGATTAAATTAATTTGTAACTCCTTTTTTTTTTTTTTTTTTTTGGCCCTGCATTACTAAATCCTCTACATTTAATTGAAACCCTACTTCAAGACGCTTTGTGTTTCTGTGTTCTTTGTTGTCAGTTTAACCTCCGGAGCACTTTAATGCGGGTAAATTGCTGTTATATCCTTTGGATTGTTCTTAAACCATTCAGTGAGAGGACGGTGCAATTGATACATGGGAAGAAGAGTAAAATCTTAGGGTAGATTTTGAGGTATTTAATATTTATTATGGTTCTTCACCAGCATAGTTTCAGTTGTTAAACTCTTTTTTTGAGAATTGGTCTTGGGATGAAATCTCACCTAGGGAATTTTATGTAATCCAGTAGTTAAGTCTGATTTTTTAAAGTTTCCCTGTGTCTGAATGTTCCAAAGTAGCTGCTGCATTTCTATAAAATGAAGGTTTAACTGCAATGCACAATCTACATGCAAAATCCTTAGATGGAAATTTAATTGTGTGTAATGTACACAGGGTAATTAAGAACAAATTTCTGAACATCTCAGACTATAAAGTCCTCCTTCAGCTAGATCATCAGCTGTGTTGAAGATGCTTATTTTCAATTTGCAGTTATGCCGAGAAGCATAGAATATGCCTAAATTAAGAATAAAAAATTCAGTGCTCTTCAGCATAACTGTAAATTTAAAACTACTCCCACATTGTTGATATTCTAAGTGGGGAATGATCACCAAGAACATATCCTTAATTTCTGAATTTGTGTCCTTCATTTACTTTCAGGCTACAATGTATGTTTTCTCTTTATGACTTTGTGGCAATAATTATTCTTATTACTAACAGAAGCCATTTTGTTGCTTTGTAAGTAAATACCTTCATTCTAACTTTTTGTTAGCATACAAAGGTTTCTATCATGCATTGTTATGTATCTGGCAAATGTTATGATCACACTCACACACATACATTTGTCATTTAAATTGCAAACATACTCAAATGCTACTAACGCAAGAATACTTCATAAATTATGTTGGACAAATCAAAGATCAATAAGACGACACTAAGGACAGTCCTAGTTTTACAGTGAAATGTTAGTGGTTTACTGTTATTTAGATATATTCCCAAATGGTAAATGTTTTCAGAGCATTCTTTTTCTGCCTTTTCATTGTAAATCTCCCACAAGGAACAGAGTATTTAGCAGTTTGCTGAATCTTAAGTGTTTGGAATTAAAGTATACTTTTAATTTAACATTAAATAGAATCCACAACCTCCCCTAGGTCTACCTCCACCACCCCAAAAATAAATAAAGCGTTTCCAAATCTTTTGCAATGTGAGCCTGTCCACTCCTGGGAATGAAAAGAATGTGAGAGTCCTTTGATGAATTGCTGGCCCTTGTGTGAGTCCACATTTTTCAATATGTGTGTTTTTTAAACCGGACTTAAGCTGCCTATATTTAAGTGCTCCTTTTGTAAAGATGGCAAAGAGAGCAAAGATTTCTATTGGCTTAGCCCTAATCTGTTTGCTTTGTTGTGATTTTTTTTAACTGTTAACCTATTTATAAATCTAAATCTACATGCAAAGGTCATTGGTTGGCTGAACTTAAACCATTTTACTCAGTAAATTTAATTAAGAAAATACAGTGCAACTCATAAGCAAATGAGTTTTTCCCTAGTTTTAAACCAAACCACCCTCTTGAGTGCTGATTGCCTTGCCCGACCCCTGGTGATACAGAAACAGGCAAAATTAAAAAGGACATTAAAGCTTCATTAAATCTGAAACACATTTAGTACAGTGACATATCTGCAGGCCATTTCAGAGAAGATTACATACTCTTTTTGTAAGTTTCCTAATTTATAATACCTTGACAATAAAAACTGGGGAAGTGCAAGTAGATTAATAGACCAGTAGGGGTAAGACATACAGAATGGCCCCTGTCCTCCTGTCTCTGAAACGTCCAGTCATAGCAAATGTGCTCCCTCTTCCCCGTAAGGCTCCATGTTTATTGTGACTTTTGACAGCCTCATGAAGAGCCTGTTCTTCATGCAGTCATATCTGCTAAGGACCCTTTTCCTTCTTACCTTCTCCTAATTGAACTTGATAAAAAGGGTTGTAGGGCCCGGCTATATATTTTCTTCTGTTTTGCCACAAGACAAATAGTGTGGAACCTAAACCCTGCAGCTGCATTAAACCCAGAGGAAGGACAGGGACATGCATAGAAGGCAGCTCCCTCTCCTGGGGCCTTAAAATGACTGCTTCGGTGCTGCTGCCAGTTTACACTGGTGCAGAATTGGAATCCTGGCCCGGTGCTGAGCAGCCCAGTGGTGACACGATGAGAGAGGAAATGATTGCTGTGCTGCTCTGGTCAAGAACAAGGATGCACTCTCTGTCCTCTGACTCAAAAGAGGTTAGACCTGCAAGATGTCTTAAAAGGTCTTCGAGAATTGTCATTGACAAGTAGGACTGAAATTCCATGGATGTCAGGAAAGTGCACACAAAGCAAAGCCAGTCCCAGGAATGACGAGTTCACTAGTTCAAGCACTGCCACCTGTTCCCAGGCCCACTAGGGCCCAGAGGCTCCCAGCTGACCAGCCTGCACTGAATTGTCTGTATTCTCCTGCATGGTGGTTTCTTACAGAGTAAATGAAAGTCATCAGCCATCTTTATTGCCTTATACCAGTTGTGATAGAGGGGCCCAGGTAGACACAAGTCCGCCGTATCATGGTTCTCCATAGAACGGTGGTGACTTGAGAATTTGAGGTTTTGTGTTAAAATGGGAAAAATTTACATTTTTACCATATCCCACTCATTTAAAAAAAAAAACCTTTCATTTATTACTGCTTAGTTCTTTGAATTGCAAGAACCAGTGGCCAGTCTGGCACCTGCCAGCTACTTTAAATCTTACATATTGTATGGTGGGCACATTTCTTCTGCTGGTAAGCCAAGTGGGTAGAGTGCTTCCATAGACCCTAATGATTGTGTTCAACATGGACCCAGGTAAATGGCACAGCATCTGGCCCTAGTCGGTTTGGCTCAGTGGATAGAGCATCAGCCTGTGGACTGAAGGGTCCCAGGTTCAATTCCGGTTATGGGCACATGCCCAGATTTGAGGCTCTAGCCCCATTAGGTGGCATGAAAGAGGCAGCCAATCAGTATTCCCTTTCATCATTGATATTTCTCTCTCCCTCTCCCTTCCTCTCTGAAATCAATAAAAATATTTTTTTAAATAGCACAGCATTCGAAGGAAGGCTGGAGATAGAATGTTCTAATGTTTTCCAGTAGTTAGGAAGCTGTCAGCTTTTTAAATGAGAGACTCTCCTCTTGGTAGTTTTCTAACTCCAAATGTAAGAATATGTAAAACTCATAGTCCACAGATGAGTATAATGATAGGTGACAGCTTTTAATGAGTGGTCACTGCCTGTCAGTTCAGTACAGAATGGTTCAAATGCCTACTCCACCCATCACCACCACAGTAGACCATAGTGACTCCTCCTGAATCAATGGGCACACTCTCGTTAGCCTGCAACACTGTCTTTACAAAATAAAGCAAATCAATGGCCTGTATTAGATGGGGGTGGAGTGGGAACAGTGGAGAACTGAGTCCCTCCCCTTCCTAAGTAATAACAGTATAAACACAATAAACACAATCACACAAAAGGAGTTTAGTTAACATTCACTTTCTCTTTCCTTCACCCCATCTTGTGATGTTTTTGTTATGAATACTTGAAGGGATTAATGATATCCAGCAAATAAAAACATTATAACTTTATATCTTGAAAGTCAATGAACTCTGACTATACAAGAAATGAGTACAAGGTAATGAAGTGTATCAGGTATTCCATATCCTATATAATAAAAGGCTAATATGAAAATAGACTGAACCGCGAAACAACCGAACAACCGGTCGCTATGATGTGTGCTGACCACCAGGGGGCGTGCGTGGAACATGGTGGGCATCGGCTGTGACCGGATGGTGGAGCAGGTGAGCAGGGGCGCCAGACCAAGGCGGGGCGCCAGTCGCTGTCATCAGGGTGAGCCTCTGGCGGTTATTGAAAATTATCTGCTCCCACATTCCACAGTCCCACACAGCACTCGCACCTGCTGCAGGCACCGGCCCCGTTCGCACCCACTGCTGGTGCCTGGCACCCAGCGCCGGCTGCTCCCACATTCCACAGTCCCACACAGCACTCACACCTGCTGCAGGCACCGGCCCCATTCGCACCCACTGCTGGTGCCTAGAACCCAGCGCCCGCCCCGATTGCTCAGCACTGTCAGCAGGTATGAGCAGTGGCTGCCAGCCCCGATCACCCCTGCGGGCTTCTCCACCTCCCCCTGCTCCTGAGGGGTGATCGGGGCAGCAGCCGCCGCTCGCACCTGCTGACGGCACCAGTCCTGCTCGCATCCACTGCTGGCGCCACACCGCCAGAGGGTGCGAGCATGGCTGGCACTGTCGGCGCGTGGAAGTGGTAGCAGTGGGAGTGGGGCTTCTGGCAGATGTGGGACAAGGGCCTGCGGCAGGAGGGGCCAGGCGGGGGCATGGAGGATGGGCCAAGACCCACCTTTGTGCCCACCGCAGCCTCTCGGCCCACAGCTCCTTTCAAGGTACACAAATTCGTGCACTGGGACCCTAGTATGTGTGTATCCTATATAATAAAAGCCAGGTGGCATTGGCACAGGCAGGAGGGGCCAGGCGGGGGCACAGGGGAGGGCAGTTGGGGGCGAACAGGCCAGCAGGGGAGGGCAGTTGAGGGCAAACAGGCCAGCAGGGGAGGCAGTTGGGGGCAACCAGGCCTGCAAGGGAGAGCAGTAGGGGGGCCCAGGCCGGCAGGGGAGGGCAGTTGGGGGGCACCAGGTCGGCAGGGGAGGGCAGTTGGGGGCCATCAGGCCGCAGGGGAGGGCATTGGGATTGGGCCTAAACCGGCAGTTGGACATCCCCCAGATTGGATAGGATGCAGGCTGGGCTGAGGGCCCCCCCCCCCCCCCCCAACCCCCCCCCCCGCATGAATTTTGTGCACCAGGCCTCTAGTATACACACACACACACACACACACACATCCAAATGAGTGTTGGCCCTTTCAAAGTAGTCACCTTACATAGCTATATGGTTTGTTCCTATAACAGTATTGTTGCTCAAACTGGTTTTAGAGCTTTGAAAATTAATCTTAGTACCTTTGTGTCTATCCTTAGTAAGGAACAAAATATTTATTCTTTGAAAATGGAGTTAGGTGCACACTATGTTCATTGCAGCACTATTTACAATAGCCAAGATTTGGAAGCAGCCCAAGTGCCCATCAGTAGATGAGAGAATAAAAAAAGCTGTGGTACCTTTACACAATGGAATACTACTTGGTTGTAAAAAAAAAAAAAAGAAGAAGAAGAAGAAGAAGGAAATCTTACTTTTTGCAACAGCATGGATGGACCTGGAGGGTATTATATTATATGAAATAATCCAGTCAGAAAAAGGCAAGTACCATATGATTTCACCTATATGTGGAATCTAATGAACAAAATAAACTAACAAACAAAATAGAAATAGACTCATAGATACAGAGAACAGACTGACAGCTTTCAGAGGGCCTGAGGAGTTGCGGGGTGGGTGAAAAAGGTGAAGAGATTAAGCAAAACAAAACAAAAAAAAAAAAAAACAACACACACCCAAAAAAATGAGGAAGTCAGCCAAGAGAGAAAAAAAGATCAAAAGACACAGGTTTGCTGACTCAATCCCCAGTGTGGGGCATGCAGGAGGCATCCAATCAATGATTCTCTCTCATCATTGATGTTTCTATCTCTCTCTCCCTCACCTTTCCTCTCTCTAAAATCAATAAAAAAAAATTTATAAAAATAAAAACCACACAACTCAGACACAGACTGATCACCAGAGGGAAAGGAAGTTAGGGGGAGGTAGAGAAGGTAAAAGGGGGTTAAATGGTGATGGAAGGAGACTTGACTTGGCGTGGTGAACACAAAATATAATATACAAATGATGTGTTATAGAATTGTACACCGGAAACCTATATAAGACCAAAAAGTGGTCTAGAAACACACAGCAGTAATTATAATTGGACTTAAAATTACACCCCTCAGCTTTTTGATCATCCAGTTTTGTTAGATGCAATTCTAATAAAATGAGGTAAGTGTTCTTCTGTTATTTGAAAAGATTCTAAACCTGAGTCCAAAAAGAAGAGTTTAAAAAAGTTTAGCAGTGTCAGTGTCTCTGAAATAAAAGTACAATTTATCGAGATCTAAAAAGCAGTGTGCACTGGAAAGAACACTGGATCAAGTTGCAGGTTTGGGGGTCAGTTCCTTGGCTTCTGGTAAACTGTGTTCAGACTTCTTCAGTGGGACTCTGGGGCTCTAATCTGCAAAATGGATTGATACTTTCTTAGATCCAGTCCAGCTTCCAAGTTCCCTGATGTAGCGATTCTGCTTAGTAGTTACAAATACATATAAAGGATTTTAGGCCTGAGGATGGGCCACATTATGCAAAATGTTGCCACTATTTTTTTTAAATAAGTTATGATATATTTGGTAAATTTTATCTTGTTACTTTATATCAATCCTATTACTACCAGTCCAGTCATTTTGTTTTTACAGGTGAGGATCCAAAGACCAAAATTAAGTGACTGGTCTAGAAACACAGAGCAGTTTACAAATCAAGCAAAATTGTGGTGGCTCTAAGGATTCACTTTCATAGTGTTAGACTTAGACCTGTAGTTCCCACTTCAGTCTCAATTGGCCATTTTCCCACTAGAAGTAGCTCTTTTCTTCTAACTATGGATAGAAAACGGATGAAAAATCTAATAAATAAATTAAAATAATGGCAAAATTTTCTATTTCATATTTACTTTACCATTTCCCACAACCCGTCCTCTCTGTATACTTGCAATTAAAACTCAAGTGCTGTGGGGTAGGAACAATTAGGTGTTTCCCTTTTACAAGAAGAAAAACCAACAGTTTCTTTTTATAGTTTTGTATCTCTGCTTAGAAGAAACTGTCACACACATATAAATATGAATAATGCCCATATAGCTGAGAATATTCCTAAGATAAACCACATAAGGATAATTGTATGCCATTAAATATGCTCATTAAAATAAACACTTAGCAAAAAAAATAAAAATAAACACTTTGCTAACTTGGTAAGATATTACTCTGCATCCAGTTTTTATTTACATGCTGATTATTTTTTAACTTTATTTTTGTTGTTGATGCTATTACAGATGTCCCCATTTCCCCTCCTTTACCTAGTCCCTGCTCCCCCTTCTACCTTGTCCCAGCCACCCCCCCACCCCCACCCCATTCCCTCTGGCCATCTTCACACTGTTGTCTGTGTCTATGGGTTATGCATATATGTTGTATGTTGTTTGGCTAATCTGTTCACCTTCTTTCATCCAGTAAGGATAATGTTTTGTCGTTAAAATTTGGATATTTTATTAGGGATGTAACATTGTCCATTGAAAATGTTCGTTCTAAATATAACTCTTAATGTAATTACAGTAATAATTTAATTCGTGCATTTGTGGTTTTGAGCTTTTTATATTTGCTAGATGCAATTCTAAAATTTAACACTTGTCTGTCTTAAGGAGATCTGCCCTGCATGCAAATCTATAACTAGACAAATATTATTTCCTTTCCCAGCTTGCTCTTGGGAGGTTTCCATATCCTCAGGTAAGATTGTTCATTACTGCCGTTTGCCACTGTGACATTCATTCCTATGTATGAAGGTGCGGGGAGCAATGGTGAACATTGGAGCCACATACAAATAAATCTGTCCTGTTAAATTGAAAAGTGATATCTTAAAGGAGTCATTTAGAAGTCTCTATTGATTTTTGATTTTTTTTAAACTCCAGATTTTTTCTCTTTGTTAAAGGTTGAAAGCCATCATCGTGCTCTTCCTTTGTGTGATATTAGTGATGTTTTCCCTTATCCTAACCCAGTACCACATGCTTATATTGAGGTTGGGGAGAGGCACAGCCTTTTCTTGAGCTTTTGGATTCATTAAAATTATTTGAATTAAAGGATTGAGATGAAAGGTAAAAATACCTAAATCGGTCCTCATTTTTGTTAAGCAAATAGGTGGGCCCCCGATTTTATGTGGGTATGATTTTGAACATATTTTTAAATGTTTTGTCCTTTCCTATTCACATTTCTAAGAAAACAAACTATCCATTATATTAACATTCCTGGTGATAACCTTTAAATTTCTTTAAGATTTTTATTAAAGATGAGTGCTAGCACTTAAAATATAAAGCTATTTTGTGGTTTGAAAATGATTCCCCAGTGTATGTGGAGAAATAAGTGAAATGTCTAGAGGGATGAAAAATGAATGGTTTGACTGTTTTCCTCTGGTTGCTGCTCACTGTTTTTCTGGCATCTTGGTCTGTACAGGCCAAAGTGCCTGGAGGCATGTCTGATTTAAAGGTGGTGTTGGTCTCTGCTCTTTAAGCATCTATTAACTTGCTATTATTATGCAAATAAGTGTTGTATTACACATACTAATTTATGCATGGTTAGATTATGCAGATGCATCACAAACATGGTTATTGAATAATAGGATGGGATTCATTCTCTCTACCATCTTTTTAAGTGGTTTTAAGCAAATTCTCCTGGTACCCATGTAGACATTTAAAGACCCTTCACTTGCTGAAATTTCTGTTTTGTATTCTTTTTCTTTTACAGTTAAAGCCATTAGAGAAGTCGAAGAGAAGCTGTTAGGTTCAAGAATGTTAGTCTCACTTTTCACATTTATAGGCTTCTTTGTTTAAACATAATCTTTTCCTTAAAGAGAAAGCCGGAAATGTCACGATTGTTGGCATGCGTGTCGCATTTGGTGAGATTGTAGTGTATAGAGCCGGCTGCTTAGCTCTAGGTAGCCCATCAAATTAAAGTCACATTTTCAGGATTTATAGCTCATTAGAATATTTATCTCGGTAAGCTTCTTATTGTGTCACTAATTTTTAAACAATTCGCTGTTTGGCCAATTTGTGAAGTCCCCTAAAATTTTGTACTAAATCAAGACAGGAGGTCATATACACTATCTCAGACAAGTCGTAGTAGAAAACTTGTAAGTAATAAAAATGCCAAAGATTGAGACTGTAGCTCTACTCTTGAGATACCAAATGTCTCAGGTAATTAATCTGAGACTGGGTGATAGGTCTAAGAGACGGGTTGCCATTGCATGTGACCAATGAAGCATTTGAAAGCTCTGGTCAGAGTTGGGAGGAGGCTGTATCCCCTTGCAATACTGTTTTCCTGAATGTCTAAGTAAGTATATGTTTACTTGATCAGTCAAGTGGAAGTTGGAAAATTCTGATGTGCTGAACTCCTTAGTTAGCAATAACCTTTATGCCAGAGTGGGGAGAGGGGGCAGGGGGAGGGGGACTGTGCTCCTTGAATCACAGTAGAATATTGCCACCAAATTGGGACTTTTGCTTCAAATAATAGGAGCAGCTTTGATACCATCAGGCCTATTTCCCAGGTTTTTCAACAGAAGTTTGTGTGCTTCATTGCTAGAATCAATACTGACTTTTGATAAAGTTGGTATTTATTTTACAGGCTTTATGCTATAGACTGAAGGTGGAGAAAGAGTACTTGATAAATTTCTTTTGTGCCCCCTCTCTTTTGCCCTCAAAGCACTTGAAGAAAAGTGTTTGTTTTTATAGTGTCACAGAGACTGGATTATTAAATAATACCTTCTCTTTGGCCCGTATTACCTCATTGGAACCCCCACCACTCTGAGATAGCTTCCCCTCATATATTGGGCAAGCAGAATGGCTGGTTTCTCACTATGGAACTGCAGGTGGTTTGGTGCCATTGGATCCCAAATGGAGTAGTCTCAGAATTGGAGGGGATCTTAGACATCATTGAGTCAAACCTCTCTACAATATCTGAAAAGCAAACATCCACACTGTGCTTGAATACCCCCAGAGATAGGAAACTCACTTCTTTCCAAAGCAGCCATAGAGTCAAAGCAGCGTTCTATTTATCGAGCTGGGGACTGCCTCCCATTTGTTACCCCTTTCTTATCTGATTAAAGGAAGTCTGCAGATCAAATGAGAAGGATATAAAACCACTCAGAAAAGTACAAAGGGCCACCCCACTGGCCTTGATGTTGGGCTGTAACACAAACTTCTGATTGTCAATCTGAAGGTTGCAATAGGATGTGCTCAGCAACGCGCCAGCCACAACTGGCGCCCAGCATCCAATGAGCAGAGGTGAAAGTGGGGAGGAGAAGCTACTTCAGACTCTTCCTTCCCCCAGCCCAGCGTCAGTGCTGCTGACAGCGTCATTAGCAGCGCCTCTTCCTGCTGGTGACGGTGACACCGGCGACACCGTGTATACCCAGTGGGGATGCAGCCAAGAGAGGGGTGCTGGGAAGATATCTAGGAGAGTCCGTGGGACCAACATAAAGGTTAAAGGACTGGATTTTTGCTGAAATAATCATTTTATATGAATTACATTGTTTTGTAGGTTGGGTTTTTATTTGGTATTTGAAAATACTATCCATTTTCGTTTCCTTTAGGTCTTAAAGTTGCATAGCCTCATTGGCATACAATGCAGGATGCTATAGAAAAAAAGGGCAAAGAACCACTAAAAATGCAGTCTTATTACTATAGCGTATACTAGGAATGGCGATGTCTTAGGTTCATCTTCTAGCACTTTTCCACATGGAGTCCAGACACTTTCTGGTATCTGACTGGCTGTGCATCCACCCTGCAGGGACCGTTACTCCCTGCCTCCAGAGGAGCAGACAGGCTCAGAGAGGCAGCACCCATTGCCTGCGTGATGAATGGGTACAGCTGGGTCAGGGTTTGCAGGCAGAGACCGAAGGACTGGCTCTGTGTACTCTGAACTTGGGTGGCTCTTTGTACCACTGCTCTTCGCCCTCAGCCCCACCAAGCCTTTCACTTCTCTTGGTTTCTCCCTCTGCCCTAGAGAGGCCTCTTGTGTAGATGAAAAGTTCTGAACATGGGAGGGGTGTGCCATTGTAGGCGATGACAAGACCATTCCCCAGAGCCCTTGTGCTTTCTTACCATGTGTTTAGCAGAGTGACAGGAGGACCAGAGGGCCCCAGAGCTCTAACTGACCCCAGTACCATTCGGTTCTTGGTGCCTGGGAAGCTTATTCTGCAATAGGACAATGAAAAATTGTGTTTTAAGCATCCTGCAAGCAGAGAGTATCTCAATTTCTTGAACAATTTAGCTTTAATAGTAATCTGGTAAGATGTGCAGGTCTGGACAAGGACTGGAGCTGTGTGTAGTTAATCATGTAGATCTGAATTCAGTTGACTTAAAAAACATGATGGTGGGCAATGGTTTGTTTAATGACACCATAATTTAGGAGAAATAAAAAAGATTGCACGCTAAAAATCATCGTCCCTCATTCAAACTTTACAGTAGTTCCCTGCATTAGAATGATAGTCAATCCATTAAGGAGACTTCTCAGGGGATACGCCAGCTCTGGCATTTGGAAATTTGGTAAGCAAGATGCCACAGGAAAGTAAGATAATACAGATACAAATGTATTTAAAGTACTTTTGCATGAATAAAAATGTTCTTCTTTTGGCGATATTTCCTGATCTTGGTTAATAAATTACATCAAAATGACCTGAAGTTAAAAAAAGGAAAAAAAAATCTGAGCAAATAGTGCCCCTGGTATTGTAAAGCTTTGAATGTTTTCACACCCCATTAATTTATTACTTCTCTTTCTTCATCTTTAAATTTTTTTTTCAAAAATTCCGACTCCCCGCTGCTGCAGTGATTTTCATCTTGTTGTTAATTTTCCCTGCTCCATATGGAGCTCCAGACATTTCACCTGGAGGCTGTACTAGATTTTGCTGTAGTGATCATACTTCCGGAGGCCAAACTGTCATTTAGGGTTCCTGGTGCATCTGTCTGCGCCAGGCTTTTCACTGGCATGGGAGAGTGTGAATAACAAATTGGATGCACCTGAGATTCAGATGATTAGTGTGTTTTGTGAATCTCCACGACTTGTAAGCAGATAGCTCTGGGGGGGTGATGGGAGGGCTAAGCAGCGACTGTGGGTGAATCTGTAGTCACACCTTACATTTGGGGCTTTGCAAAGGAAGTGCAAACATCCTAGGCAGTCTGGGTGCAGAGAGAGTAACAAATATTTCATCCTGCCTTGTCATTGATTAGAAAAGAGCCTTTAATTTCATTTCACCCCATGTTGTGATTAATTTGCATTCTTTGTCAGAAGTTAATGGAGTTTTTTATGGTTCACTCTGAAATCCTTGAAGACATCAGACTTGATCTGATGTTTATACAACCGCCAGCGGAATTTTTTCGTTTGATTGATGGCAAGCTTGATGTTATTCCAAACGGCTTTTTAAGCTGTTTTTAAGAATTATTTGAATAAAATGCAAGCAAGATATTGTTGTAAGACCAAGATTATCTGTTAAAAATCTGTTTCAAATAAAGAAGATGATAAGTAGTAAAAGGAATCAAAAACATAAGAGAGTGAGTAGTGAAGTTATTTGTTAAAAATACATAAGAATGGCATTCAAATAAATTGTTGCAATATAGAGAGGTCACTTTTGTTGAAAAAACATACCACCATCTGGGCAAGCAGGATAATTAAAACTAAGGTAAAAGGTGAGTCTACATCTTTAGGATTAAAAGCCTTTACTACCAATTGACTAATTCTCATTTATTCTGCCAGCTTTTGCCACCAATGTACGAAATAGAGATCTGCTGTTCTTTAACTCAAGGAGACAGGGTCTGTCAGGCCTGTTAGCTGAACAAAATGATGACATATTGCTCGTCTCAATAAAGAGGCATTCTTAAATCCCAATACAAGTTAAACATAAGTGGATAATAGAGGATTTTAAGTGAATGACTGGCCTTTTTCACGAGATAGTTCAGAAATGAAAATATCCTGTGGTTAAAAGCAAAATACCCCCGTTGTTCATGAGTAAGAGAAATGTGTTCGCCCCTTATACATTATATATCAAATACAAGGGAAGCTATAGGTGGCATTTGCTCAGAACCCCCTGCTACTAACCAAGGAAGTATGTATTGCAAATGCTTTTTGATTACTGATACCATTTGTTTGATCTGGGGGCTTTGCCTTGCTTCAGCAGATTCTTGCTTTGCTGTGATTGCTGCTAGTGAGACTTACTCATAGGTCAACAAGCTACTTATCTGAGCACTTTCATTTAAAACAGATTAATTTATTTGCTGTATCTGAAAGTTTGCTAAATAATTGCGTGGTTTTAATTGAAGTTACTGCCTTCTGATCCTTGTATTAACATGATCTAAGGTCCTTTTTATTATATGCAATCCATATTATTGACCAGATTTGCCCTGTTTTCATTTAAATGTAAGCAGCTTGTCAAAGAGAAAATATTTTGTTTAACTTGGCTTGGAAACCTGCTATTTTAATGTTTTTTCTTTCAATTGACACACTGTCTTTTAAGCATTCATTTATTTTGTAGTAATAAATTGTGCTGTGGATAGGGTATTTTTATCTCATAATAGAGTAAAAAAGCATATGTTATGAAAACTATTTTAAAATATTAAACACTTTACAAAAGCTAATGTTAAAATACTAGAATTTTTACGCCAAATTTTATTCATCTTTTAAAAGCCTTTGACTATATTGTTACTAATCCTAATTTTGATAATTTAGCATTGTTTTATAGTCAATGTTAAATTTAAACCATAGATATCACTCTTATTTATCTATTAATGCAGATCTATTAAGTATCCAGTTTTCGGTGTAAGGTCTTCAATTAAAAAAAATTAAAAATAAAAAACAGCAGTGGGTAATACACCAAACTTCACATGCTCATCTCTACTTGATAAGAGTCCAAAAAGAGCAATATGCAGGCAATTTTTTTCTAAACAGATTTCTAGCCTACATGTTTTAATTCATTGTTTATGTTTGTCCTTACTATTTAGGATATAAACACTTAAAATATACTGATATTTTACGCCATAAAGTCAGAGTTTATGTTCCATAATATGCAGAGGTGAAATTTCAGTGATATGAAGATGTTCACTTATACACATTTGCTTCTTCCCAGGAACCTTTTAATTGTCACGTCAAATGTTCCCAGTATATATCTCATACTTATCAAGAGGTCTCATAATTTTATTTGCTTAGTCTATGCCAAATATAAGAGGTAGGTTCCTAGTATGTCTTTAAGATAAAGAGAAATGGAAGATAAATCATCCCCAGAGTGTGGGTAGCTTAGAAATGTGTAAATTTCCATGAAAGATAAGTTACTTATTAATACCCCAGTTGAGGTAGTAGTTAACCAACAAGGTTAGTGATTTCTGTCTTTTTCCTTTTCTTTTTTTTAATATGTTTTTATTGATTTTCTTAGAAAGAGAGGAAGGGAGAAAGAGAGAGAGATGGAAACATCAATCAGCTGCTTCATGCACGCCCCCTACTGAGAATCGAACTTGAAAACCAGGCATGTGCCCTGACAGGAAATCCAACTGTGACCTCCTGGTGCATGAGTCACTGCTCAATCCACTGAGCCACCCTAGCTGGGCTGTCTTTTTTTTTTTTTTTCTTTTTTAAGCAATTACCTCAGGGTGTGATTTTATTGCACCTTCTAAACTATCATATGAGGTACATCTCAGTTTAATTCAACATATATTTGTCATTGAGCATCTACTGTACCTGACACTGTATGCTACACACTGGGCATACAGAAATGAAACAGATGTAGTCCCTGCTCTCAAAGAGTCTGATCCAGTGCAAAGGGGAGGGTCGGGGGGCTGGTGATAAGGCACCACAGACAAAGGAGAGTTGATGTAAAAGGAACCTGTAATACGTGGTCTGCTCTGGACTCAAGAGGAAGAGGTCAGCTCACTTCAGGAGGCCATGAGAATTTCACAGAGCAGGTGATGCTTGAGCTGGGCTCTTAGACGGGAAGGATGGGCAGGCACTTTCCAGACATTTTAATCAAAAGGAGAATCACCTGGTAGAAGACAGGTCTAAAGCAGCATGCAGTACTTGGTGTCCTTCTAGTACTTCAGCTCAGTAGGGTACTGCCACTGTCATTACCTTCATTTCCCTAACAGTTTAGGAATTTCTGTAGGTAACTTTTATAGCAACACTGGGAGGAAAGTCAGAAAGGGAAGGGAAAAACAATAAAGGAGAGAGGTGGTATGTCAGGATGGAGATGACAAGTGTAGCAGAGAACAGATAATGAAATTGGGTTTGAGAATGTCAAGAATCCTTCTGAGGTGACTGGGAGCCAGTCTGAGGTTGGAAATCATTGCATTTTGAGATCTCTGCCCATAAGGTCAGTTGGCACATTCCTCTAAGGGGTTCCCTGCCATCCTTCATGAATTTGACTAGGCACATTATAGCATGTTCTCTACACTTGCTAGGGGTGGGGGAGGGTTGGAATTGCCATGACCACATACGCTAACACCTAAGGGAGCACTTTGAAAAATATAAGGTGGTAAACAAGAGCAAGGTAATATTAGTATTATTTATATTAGCAGAAAGTACTTTAGGGATTTACCTATGTAATTCTGAAAATATATGACCATGTCTCACACCAGGTAGGACTAAAATGAATTACTTTTCTGATCCCATAGAGCCTTCCTTTACAGCCTTTCTTTTTTGAGTTACAATTTATCATTCATAATCACAATCATAGCATATAGAATTATATACAAAGTCCAGTCATTTTCAGTTCAGTAGCTGGGAACCATGATTCTTTTACAATTTTTAAATAACCAGTTTAGCCCAGAAATAGAATTGAAGTTTGAAGTAATACACTTGGTGCCCGGTTGGCTTTCAGGTTGCGACTCTGTCATCTTGTCTTTCTCGTAGGTTCTGTGGTCTGGGAGGCCTTCTATTTTTCCCCCTTTGGCTTTTTTGTGTTGTTCTTTTTTCTTTTCTTTTTTTGGTACTGTCTGCTACTTTTTAGGATGTGAAGAGATCTTACAGTGATCTAGTCCAACTCCTTTATTTTATAGAGGAAGAAATAGGGGTCCATCACCATTAAACTGCTCAGTCATGATTACCAGATAGTCAGCAACAGGGTCAGACTGTCCTCCTACTCAAGAGGGATGGTGGGGGACAAAGTGAGATAAGGCACCCAGAGGCTTTGAGCCCAAATGGCCATCCTTATTTTATCCACCCATCCACTCAAGCACTGCCTCCAACTGGTGTGTCTGCAGAGATGTAAATTGCTATCCCAGGATGCTCCAGGCCTGCCAGGTAATTGCTGATGGATATGGATCCCTGGGGGGAAAGTGGTCTTCAACAGCGGGTAGCAGCAGCAGCAACAGACAAAGACATCAACTTTTATTGTACCCCAGTGTTTTACTTATCACCACTCAGTATAGAAAACTTGGGTAGATTTGGGGCTAGGAGCTCATTGGCATCCAAGTTAAAAAGGGGGCAGACCTGGCCAAGCTTTGTTTGAGCACAGATTACTTTTTAGATGTTTAACCGTTCTGGATTAATGCCTGGGGGGTTGGGGAATTCTTCCTCAACTAAAATGTTAATGATGCTAAGAACCCAGCCCTCTTTAGTGCCAATAAAACAGACGAGCTAAGTTCATTGAAAAATCAATGAGTTGCCTAAAAGGAGCAAAGAGCTGATTCGATTTAGGACTAGAGATTGCCCAGGACACACCAGGTAGAAAGAGGGTTCCAGGGACCGCTAGAAGCTAGAAAAGGAGGCAGTTGTCTGTTTATGCACAGAGCCAAGGTGTCATCGCCAAGGGATTGTGGGAAGCTGAGGCACCCAGTTAGAACCAAGTGTGGACTCTGTTACGCTGTATACACTGTCAGGGTCTATGGATGGTGACTGCCATCAAGAGAAGGAAAGAAAGGCTAAGAAATAAAAGTCTTATGAGGAAAGGAGCTCTGAGGAGGAAAGAAAGACCAAAGTGGGGTGGGGAGAAGGGGTAATGAGGGTTGTCTTGTTTTCTGTTCAGAAACAGGTTGCAGAGAGCACCATTCTGGGCATGAGGAGACCTTGACTGTAGTCCTAGTTCTAGTTTGATAAAATACAGTAAAACAAGAGAAAGTTCCAGCCAAAGGCCTCAGTCCAGCCCCTGCTCTTTGGACAGGCCTATGCCTCCTTGGTAGCCAGGCAGCTGGAAACACTTAATGGTTCAAGGCAGAGGGGACCAGGGGGCAGCAGGTGACACACAATAAGTCATAAATTATTGTTAGTATATGGGTTCCACCCAATCACACACACAGCTAACGCAGGTTCTAGTTCTGGTTTTTCTTGTTAGTTGTGTGACCTTCTTTTCGGAGCTCAGTTTCCTCATCTGGAAATTGATGGCAGTGTCCTAGGTCAGTGACCTGCAGAATGATGGAAAGACAGGACAGAGTAGTAGGGGGGTGTGAAGTCATCATCCCATAAAGCACATAGGGACTACTTGGAGCAGGGGAATGTTGTTAGTGTCATTGCTAATAGAAGGGGAGAGAATAGAGGGCAATCAAACATAGCAATGATTATAAGAAGCAAATAAGATGTTCATTCAAGAAAGAAAACATTGTAGAGACATGACAACTATCTTCAAATATGTGAAGAGTTGTCATTAGACTTAATCACTACAGCTCCCGACCATATTTGGACTCAAAATAAGAAAGAACTTTCTAACAATTTAAGCTACCCTAGATAGAATCATTGGAATCCCACCATTGGATATCTTCTAGCCAAAGGCAGTATGCCGGTCTGTCAGGAATGTTACAAAGCGAATTTCTTTATGGAGCAAGGAATTGGACTACATGATTTCTAACATTGTTCTAGATTCTATGGCCTGTGGAGGATTTAAGCTAATAGGGATGCACTAAGTGTTAACTCCAAAAAAAACCCTTTCAGACAGACTCATTTAAAAAAAAAAAACTTTTGCTATAGCACATTTATTTGACTATGAAGAGTGGAATGGTCAACAAGCCTTTCTCCGAGAAAACACCTCCCCCACTCTCACCCTCATACACACACATAACTGGTAAACTAGATTTGAAATAAGACCACCTTTTTTTGGAACTAAAGAAAGAAAAAAAGTTTGATAGAGGAGATGTCTAAAATCTTCTTTGAATGGAAAGTGCTTAATGGATTATTTGTACCATTAGACACAATGTTAATTTTGTAATTCACAATGATCATTTTGAATGGTGGTTCTGTGCTCCTGCTTTTCTCACAAAATTTGGGTTCTAAATATTTAAACTTACATTTGCCCAGAGGATGGTTTCCTGTGGCTCCTGTACACCTGTGTAAAATAGGACATGAGCTACCTCAGTGTTAAATACACAAGGGATAAAAGGAGGAGACTGGCAGTCAGATCCCTTTCCTGCTTCCTGACTGCAGACCCAGCGAATGAATCATGCTCTGGACCTTGGTGCTCCCGTGCTGTTTCCTGTGAAAATGGGTTGTCCTTGAATGCGGGAAGCCGCAGAGCCAAATGATCTAATTTATGGTCCTATCCACATGCTGCCCTCCTCTAGGCATCTTAGAGCCTTTCTCTCCCACCCAGCTGTGTGTTAAGTTCAGGGTTACCTCATTGTAGCTTTTCAAACCTGGTCACTCCTGAGTGCAGCACCCTAGCTGGAGTGTGAGGGTGGGGAGAGAGAAGGCGCCTGAGTGGATCTTGGGATGTGGGAATCACAGTGACTTTCTTATGCCCTACCTAGTGAGTAGCTCTCTATTAAACCTTCTTATGACTTATTTATATTTTGAGTCTTTTTTGTTTACTTAAATGTTTTATGGCTTCGTTTTTTGTTTTGTACTATAAAAATACACTAATAGTCTCACAGACATGATAAGAATTTGAACAATGTAAGAGGCTGGACCAAGGAGATAGGTTGGCACTAGTGAATTATATATACTTGTTCATTTTGTTTATTAGAAATAAAATATAGTATTCATTTGTTTTGTCTCATAATCAGTATCCAAAAATGCCAACATTTTCATTTGTAGTTAACCAGAGTAAAGTTAGTTCTGTTCCTTTTTCCAGCAGTCCTCTGTCGAGGAACTCTTTACATTATTGGTACAAAGCAGTGTGTACTCAGTTTACAGTCATGTGGAAGCGATTTTTTCCCCCTCTTTTTGAGATTTGGGCGCTTTTTTTTGGCAAGTTATAGTGGATTGGAGGTGGTGCATTCCTAAGTTTTAGCACCTCGTGCAGTGCCAGGTAAAATGAGGTTGAATCTGATACCAGTTCTCCCTCAAGTCGGAAAGAAGTCCTGGCGCCTGAATGGGAGGCTCTGCCTTTGAGGAGTCTTTGGGCGCCTCCATCTCCTCCCTTCACTGTGTAGCCAGGAGCCCTGGGCCCCGTGAAGACAGGGAGCTACGGAGGCCACGAACTTGACTGGAATCCGGGGTCTTTCTAACTCCAGAGTACATGCGTTTCCCCACAGTAGGCAGCCTCCGATCAGCAGTTTCAGGCCAGGTTCCCTCTATGACTCTGGGCACTGCTTCCCTCCGAGCCTCAGTTTCCCTGACAGCAAAATGAGCAGACCAAACTAGATTATCTCTGAGGCCTCTTCCATTTCACATATTCTTTAGGTCATTCTTCCCATTTAGAATATGAAAGTCCCAGTTTACCTTAATCCCTGTTTATATTTAGCTGAATGCAACTGACTTGAAAGGAGAATCTTTGCAATGTAGCCACAGTTCTTGAAATTTGAAGTTTAAAAAAGAGTAAAGCAGAGTTCAACCTGAAAGCTGGAATGTGGTGTCAGTGGCGTAACAAATAAAAATGATATTCTTTAAAAATTCCAACCATGTGATTTAATTTTATATATTTTTTTTCTATTTAAGAGAAAAATAACACAAGCTTGGAAAGCAGTAAATATGTAAAGAGAGAATTTGTCAACTGATATTGGAAGATCTGACCTAGGTCACACATAACTCTCTCAGACAACAGCTGCAGGGCAAGCCATAATTTCAGAGAGTAAAAGAGAAAATGAAAGCTATAGCTGGTGTCTTCTTTAAGTTACACAGGTGGACTCATTTTAGTTTTCTGATTGTGCTTCTGAATATAATGTAAAATGGCTGGTAGTCACGTCAGTGTTACCACTGTCTGTAAAAAGTACATCTGCAGACATAGGAGCATAATGTGAGACTTCCAATGTTGCTTTTTATCCCCAGAGTCAAAGCCCCACAGGCAAACTTTTGCACTGGAAATCTTTCCAGGCTCATTTTCCAAAGTCTTAAGTCATGTTATGGGAATCTTTCTAATTGCTACTTATATGGTCCTTACAAAGAAATATTTGATAAATGTTACTGCGGTGGCATCCTGATACCTAACTGATACTTTGCCTGGCTGTTATGAAGTCATTCTTCCCTGTTTAACCACATAATAGCCTATCTGACATCACAGTGAGGCATAACTAATTCTTGTTAGTATAACTTGAAATCTTGGATCGAAGGGCTGGCAAAAGAGAAAAGCTATGCCCGGAAGAGGGAAGAGGTTCATCTAATTAGTGTATCAAAGTGCTACTAGTTTTAGAAACTGATTAGCAAAAGGTAAGACTGGATCAATTACTGTTCTGTTCATTGTCCCAAAGTTAGACGTAGAAAACTCAACACAAGCAAAATGTATAAGCAAGAAGGGAGACTTGGACAAGTCGGTTATAAACAGCATTTCATATGTTGTACGGTGCAGGCACTACATCAGCTCTAACGATGTTATTGTGTCCCTCTGAACTCTGCTCCCACGGCTGAGCATTTGGAAGGCAGACCCAGAATGAAGAGAGGCATTCACCAAGCTACCATTTTATACGGAGGACCCTCAGCACCACTTTTCATGTGCTGTTCAAGTGGGGGCTTCACTTCCTCATGAACTGTGTGCCAACGCAGAGGCAGGGACTGGAGGCTGACTTTGTATCTGTTTTATGGTTGCTGCGCTGTACTGTAATGTGATTTTGAAAAAGGTAAACAACAAAGAGTTTAGCAGTGAAAAATACGCCTAATATAAATACAGTCGAGTACATAGCAGATCAGATTTTGAAAAATATGACTGTGGCATTAAATTTTCTGGTGGAATTAACAGAGGAACGGAATATAGCCTTTAAGGCAATATATCTGAGACAGAGAAAGGAGATAATACATCTAACTCTATGGTCTATGTGGCATTCATATAAAGAAAAGCACAGTAGCTTTATTTAATTGAGAAAATGAATCAATTACAGTGATGTTGCATCATCAGATTCTTGGGAAATGGAAGATATAAGTCACCGCATTGTGTAACAGTGTTAAAAAGTAATTGAGTATCTTAAACATTTTGAATCAATTTCAGGTGCTGGCAATGCTACCTTAATACAAAATTTATGAAGATGATTTCATACAATATGTTACTATCAAAACGGTGTAATAAAACCTGGTAACAATGTCTCTCTAAAAATCTGGGCAAAACAGATCATAGAAAAAGACTTTGTTGTTTCTGTTTCTCCCTTTCTTATAGTAAAGAGCCAGCATTGAAGTAGTGCCGTTTTAAGTTGTCTTAAACCATGCATTAAGCCCACCAAATAAAGCACGGCGGAGGAGACCTTCTCCAAGGTCCGGTTCATACGGAAATGTCCTCCCTTCCACTCACTGGGTTTCCACCATTCATGTTACTGGGAACACTGTCTCGTGATCCATTCTTGAATTCATTTTGCAAGATCTCACTTAGAATGTTTGCCGCATGTTTTCCTCAGAGAATGTTATAATCACCATGACTGTTGGAAATTTGTGGAAAACATTCTCTTTGAGGTCAAAACAGATTTCTAATTCCTTTTTCATTACAAATAACTCTCCGTTTGAAGTAGATAAATCTTACCAAGAAGGGGGGCAGGTGGGGGTCGATGTGCACTTAAACATATATAAAAGCACAGTTACCTGGGCTTTTCAAGATTGTTTAAAGGAGGTGTGGCTTGTTACTAAAATCCTTAACCTCTCCAGGGTGGTAGTTAACAGTTTTGTCTTGCTTTTTAATATAAATCTTTACTTGCAGAGCTTTATCCAGAAATTCTCGTTGATAGAGAATCAAGGAACAATAACTAAGACAACATTAAGTAGACTAAGACTACCCCTAAAACTAATTAATATAATATTGAATGTCAACTGTAATTGAAATTTTTCTAATTTTTTTTAAAGTAGACTAAGAGCCAGTTAGCCTGGGACAAAGGTTTCTGGGAATGGTGTTTGGGGAAGGAGGGGGTGATAAGGATAAGGGGGTGATGGTGGGCACCATGTTCAGTCGAGATAAAACATAGAAAGGCACTTCTTTAAACACTGAAGCACTAGGTGGAAGGGTCTGCTGATCAGCCCTGTGGATGCAAAAGAAATGACAACACAGCTTCTGCCCTTGAGAAGCTTACAGTCTAGTTGAAAAGAACCCACACACCGAAATCATACTTTATCAACTTGACCATGCCCAGCATATATGCAAATCTAATTGTTTTTAAGCAATATTATGACTGTAGGCAGATGTAATGCAGATTGTGGAGAGAGGGGAGCATTGGAGAAGACCCAGCACAGCCACAGCCTGTTCCTGCAGCCCCATCCTCTGAGAGGCCCAGTTACCCAGCATAGAATAGAGATTCTCAAGGTGGTTGTGCAGATCAAAGAACTTTTTAAAGCATCGTTAAGAATATACGGGGGGCCCTGGCCAGTGTGACTCAGTTGGAGCATTGTCCAGTACACGAAAAGGTCACAGGTTCAGTTCTCAGCCAGGTTTCAGTCGCATATGAGAGGCAACCAGTCCATGTTTCTTTCCCTCCCTTTTTACTTCCTCTCTTACTCTCTCTAAAAGTAATAAACATGTCCTCTGCCATTTGACCCAGTGACCCCACTTCTAGAAATATATCCTAAGAGACCTGAAACACCAGTCAGAAAGAACGTGTGCACCCCCAGCTAAGATCTGGAAAAAGCCCAAGTGCCCATCAGTACATGCGTGGATAAAAAAAAAAAAAGCTGTGGTACATTTATACCATGGAATACTATGCAGCAGTAAAAAAGGAGGATATCTCACACTTTCGAGACAGCATGGAGGGACCTGAAGAGTATTATATTAAGTGAAATGGCCAGCCAGAGAAAGACAAGTATCACATGATCTCACTCACATGTGGAATCTAATGAACAAAATAACTTGATGCACAAAAAAGATCCAGAGACATAGAAGCATGGAACAAACTGGAATCTCAGAGGTAAGGTGGGGGAGGGTGGGTGAGAGGGTGAGTGGGTGGAAAAAGATCAAGGAATTAGTGTGCATATATGCATAGCCCATGGACAAAGACAATAGGGTGGTGAAGGCCTAGGGTGTGGGGTGGAGGTGGTCTAGAAGAGGTCAATGAGGGGGAAAGTAGGGGATATATGTAATACTTTCAACAATAAAGATTTTTTTTAAATAAAACTAAACATGCCTTCTAGTGAGGATTAAACATTTTTAAAAAACATATGGAGGCCCTAACTGGTTTGGCTCAGTGGATAGAGCATCAGCCTGCGGACTGAAAGGTCCCAGGTTCGATTCTGGTCAAGGGCATGTACCTTGGTTGCGGGCACATCCCCAGTAGGAGGTGTGCAGGAGGCAGCTGATCGGTGTTTCTCTTTCATCGATGTTTCTAACTCTCTATACCTCTCCCTTCCTCTCTGGAAAATCAATAAAATATATTTTTTAAAAAACATATGAAGGGAGTTCCAAATTCAGATAAGACTAAAATACAAAAGCAAAAGCAAGCAATTAAATAAACAAAACAGATCTAGAGGGTTTTATTGGAAAATTCTACCAACATCCAAAAACACACACGCGATATGGGTGGGGCAGCCCTACCTTTTCTCCTGTAGCGCCTCATCCAGGACATCCTGCTTGTCCTGCAGCATCCGATGGAGGTACCGCATCTCCTGCTGGTACTGAGCGGTCTTGCTAGCAAAGTCCTCCTGCTGCTCTGTCAGACAGTGACTAATGTCATCCAGCTTCAGTGCAGCCAGCTTCTTGTAACCCTGGTGGAGGAGGAGGACTCTGTGAGTGAGGGAGGCTGCTTGCTGCCCAGGCCGAGGCCTCAAGGATGCATTCCCGACCCACCTCCTTGTGCTGTCAGAGACCAATGAGTTGAGTAAGCCCTGGATAGGTCTGATCTGGGAGGGCAAGGCTGGATCATAAAGGTCATATAAAA
>NW_006286677.1:1705006-1737562 GCF_000327345.1 Myotis davidii | reverse complement strand
TGAGGGCGGAGGGTGGGGCGGGAACTGGGAGGAGGGGAGTTATGGGGGGGGAAAAGAGGAACAAATGTAATAATCTGAACAATAAAGATTTAATTTAAAAAAATTAAAATTAAAAAAAAAACATATGGAGGACTATTACTATTTTTCCTATATTTTACCAGCTGATTGCAGCTCAGTTATGCCAGCAACCACTGACCCGTCAGTCATTTCATTTCTGAAATTTTCCTTCTTTGGAAATTTAGTACTTGGGACTCCATTTTCATTGAGTTTGTAATAAGAGCAAGCATAGGGAGGGGGGCATTAGAGTGTTTAATACTTTAATTACAGTGGATGTTTTATTAATTTGGTGTCATATTTTAGTAACTTTCTAAGAGAGATGGTTTATCGGTGCTAGATGTGTGAGCAGCCTGCCTTTAGAATGTTGATCGGGACCAGGCATCTCTTCCTTCACTCTACTTTATCCCCTGAAAAGCTGTGTAAAACTTGCATGGATTTGATTTTCCCAGAGAGCATAGCTGCCCTGGAAACAGGCTGAAGGAACTTGGGAAAAGGTGGCATCTTCACCCTACTCCTGAGTTAGAGACAAATTCTTCAACAACATAATTAAAGTTTTCTTCACAAAATAGGGGATTGTGAGCAAACACTGGCAGGAATCCAAAATTCTAATTTCTGACTATGATTTAATTTCAATTTTAAATAAATCGGTTTTTAATTTAAAAAGAGTGAGCTTCATAACATTAGCAATGATTGCAACATTAAGCCCAGTGTTCACAATCTAGCAATATAAAACATTATTTATATCTGAATCGTAAACAGCCTTTTGAAATGGATTATGGTTTTTCTCCCTATTCTAATACAACCTGGAGGGTACTAAAAAGTGTTGTGTGAAATTAACATTCTGCTGACTTTCGCCTATAAATGAGAAGCGAGCTATTAACATTTGTGTATTTTCATTATGTAAATTGTGTTAACACATGCCCACAAATTGCCACCAGCAATGCAATAATTTTCTCTCAGTGATCATAATGTGTCCAAGTGAGTCATTTTGATTATGACATGCTAATTACATATTGCCTTTTTTCAGATTCAGAAAAACCAGGGATCTTTAATGGTAAGCTTTATGACTTCAGAAAAAAATTCACTTTTCTTTTTCCTGATGGCTGCTCCCTTTGCATGCTTGAATGCCTTGTTTTAAACTTAGCAAATTGCATTTTGAAGAAAATGCAAACCTTTAACTGCCTGTATTAGATTAGGTACCATTAGAAATAATAGAACATCCTGAGCATCAATGTTTTTATAAGAGTTTGCTGTTGTTGATTAATCTTGCTATATTTTATTGCATTAATGATTTTTTCTTTCCACTCCACTGTAAAGATATTGCATAGAGGCTAATACTTTTTCCTCTTCTCTCCCATTGCAGCCTCTCCAGCTTCTACAGTGCATTGTTGATGAGGTGAGGCATCGTCTTATGTGCTTTCACTCCTAAAGTCATTCCTAATGGTGTGGAAAGCTTATATTTTGTTTCCTAATGAAGCACAATGCCCAACATCCTCGGAGCAAGTTGTGTTGTATGGCTCTGAGCTGTGTTACGTGAACTGGCCTTGTCCTGAATCTTGCTCTTCTGATTCTGGCTGAGAATCACTGCCAACGCAGACTGTCCCACAGTCTTGTCCTCGAGGGTATCAGAGGCCCCAAAGACAAAACATGATAATATTAATTTATTCTCTCCCTGGCCAGATGGGGATGGAGCCGGAAATTAAAGTGGTATCATTTTTTCCCATAACAGATATTTGAAGTCATTCAGTAGGCAAGGGTCAGAGTTGAATAGCAAACAGAAGTCGGATAAAAATTTCTCTTCCTTGCTTTATTTACCCAAAGCATATCAGTGTTCGAAAGCTCTAGGTCAACAGTTCAGCTTTAATTTCCTAATTAGGCATTTTTCCCAGAATACACTCCTAACTTGGTGCGCTTTTAACTGGTATTCTCTACCTGTGGTCATTCTTAGCCATCGAGTCTCACTGTCCCTTTGCCTTCATGGAGTTAATCTGCCTGTATTTCATTCTCAGTCAACTTTGTCTACTTTTTATTCTGACTTTAAATTTCTTTTTTCTGTGAATTAGCATTCTTACAGTACACAAGGCTCTCAATTAAGAAACATTAATGTTTTTTTAAAACAGTTTTTCTAGACTTGGGCTTGCCTACTAGCAATGTTTATTTTTTTAACTTTAATTTTACAGTATTTAGAACACTTGTAATGAAGGCGATAAATGAGTCAGATAGGAAAGTTTGAAAGAAAAAAAATGTAATTCATAATTATTCCTCTCAATTAAACATCTGTATAACCAGTTGTGAGATTTGGGAGAAAAAATAAAGATCCTCCTAGGAAAAACACAAATGCGTACACATATCCCAGTAATAGTAAGAATGGGGCTGTAACATCCTTAATGGTTGCATCAGTCAGTCCATATATCCCCCGCAAGCCATAAGCCATGGTAGTGCAAACATGGAGGCATCGTCCTGAAACAAATGGAGCCCCCATTATCTCAAATATCAGACAGGCCTCCTGGATCTAATAGCTCATCAATATCTTCTGTCATCTTGGATCCCAAAAGCATCCTATCCCCATCAGAATCCTCCCAAATAAACTTATTTTTTGAGGTTCCCCTCTAGGATTGTTTAGGGATGTGGCCAAGGACACTTGGTCTGTCCATGCTTCCTGGGCTCCACTGCTCTTCGTCTGCCAGGCCCCTGGGCATCAGACGGGCCAGGTACGGAAGTTCTTCACCAATAATATACTAGTGTGTATGGCTGAAGAGTTAATTTGAAGGTTTTTCTGTATCAAATGGATATTTTCATTCCTTATTTAAAGTAGCACTGCCCTCAGTGGATAGAGCATCAGCCCACAGACTGAAGGGTCCTGGGTTCAATTCCAGTCAAGGGCACATATGGAAACTTTATGGAAACTTGGAGATTTTACATTGTCTTCACCAAAACAAATATAAGTTGGTCTTGGAACTGAACTGATGTTCAGTAATAAGAGTATTAGGAAAGAATTGGCCAAATGCATCATAGCTTCTAAGGTGCATCATATCTTCTAAGAAGGAGAGGATTGATGGGGTCCTTTAATTACTGTGTTTGTCCCCATGTTTATCAGATTTCTAACTGTGTGATACAGTGTTTCTCAAAGGGTAGACCAAGGGCCAACTGCATCATATATCTAAGGCTCTTTGTTAAAAATGCAGATTCTTGCACCCAGATCACTGAATTACACTTTCTAAGGATGGAGCCCAGGATTCTACATTTTTACAAGCTTCCTAGTTAACTCTTTGCACATTGAAGTGTGAGAACCTCTTTCATAATGGCTTTTTAGGGCTAAGACTCCCCTTTTAGATCCCAGAAGGCAATTAACTATCTTCATTTGCATCTGACTTTTAGCGCTCTTATTCCTGAGTAACTATAACCAGCTAGGATTTGAGCCATTTTACTTCTTGGGCATGAGATATACTCCATTGTGAAAAGGATAGTCAAAGTGTGTACTGTTTACACACTTTTAGAGAAAAGTCAGATAAAAAAGTACCACCTTCCATCTACACAATGGAATACTATGCTGCGGTTAAAAAGAAGGAATTCTTACCATTTGCAACAGCATGGATGGAACTGGAGAGCATTATGCTAAGCGAAATAAGCCAGTCAAAGAAAGATAAATATCACATGATCTCACTCATTATGGAATATAATGAGCAATATAAACTGACGAACAAAAACAGATCCAGAAACAGAGAAGCATCAATCAGACCATCAAACCTCAGAGGGAAGGTAGGGGAGGGTGGAGGTAAGGGGGAGAGATCAACCAAAGGACTTGTGTGCATGCATTTAAGCATAACCAATGGACATAGACATCAGGGGCGTGAGAGCATGGGGCAGGGGTAGGGGGCAATGGGGTGATAAGGACACATGTAATAGCTTAATCAATAAAGAAAAAAAGTACCGCCTTTAGCCCTAGCCAGTTTTTTCAGTGGTTAGAGCATCAGCTCATGGACCGAAGGATCTCAGGTTTGATTCCCAGTCAAGGGCACCTCAGTTGCAGGCTTGATACCTGGCCCTGGGTTGGCGTGCTTGTGGCAGACAACCTGTGGATGTCTCTCTCTCACGTGGATATTTCTCTCTCTCCCCATTCTCCCTCTCTTCCACTCTCTCTAAAAATCAATGGGAAAATATCCTCAGGTGAGGATTTAAAAAAAAAAAAGTACCACCTTTAAGGGAGCCTAATTCAAACAAGATGAATGTATTTAGAGTCATATACAAAATAGCCAAGAAGCCCTAGCTGGTTTGGCTCAGTGGATAGAGCATTGACCTGTGGACTGAAGGGTCCTGGGTTCGATTCTGGTCAAGGGCACAGGCACGGGTTATGGGCTCGTTACCCAGTGTGGGGTGTGCAGGAGGCAGCTGATCCATGATTCTCTCTCATTGATGTTTCTCTCTCTCTCTCCCTCTCCCTTACTCTCTGAAATCAATACCATCCTCCCTGAAATAAATTTTTTAAAAAAATTTTTTAAATAGCTAAGCAAAACCCAGAGTAACATATTTCATTATTATGTGGATGCAGCTTGACCTCCTGGCATAGCCTGGCAAAGCATAAAACAGTAGTAAAACAAGACCAAGTGGGCAGGAGCCATCTCTGGAGTGGACAGAAGTGAATGTCAGAGCCAATCTGGGAGTCAGGAGGTGGCATCATGGGGCAAAGCCAAAGTCAGACACCACGTGTCCACGTAGATGACACCAGAAGTTAAACAGAGGAGTAAGGATCATGAAGATGAATCTTGGGCCATAGAATAGGAACTAGAAGGGTAGCCAAGGTAACAGGAGAATCAAGCTCCAATCAGAAATCTGGGTGATCCAGATTAATTTGGGTGGGTGGAGTTTAGTCTGGCTGGGAGCTAGATAATTCAGGATATGAGTGATGTCTTAAAGATACCAGCTGATGCCTCAGAGTTGTTTCTCTTAAAAGAACTTATTTTAAAACCCTCAGGTTTTAATCAGGCCGTCTCCAAGTCCCTGAGGGCCTCTGTTAGAAAGAACTTGGGTTTATTGTCAGTGATGTGTGCCTATGTGTGCCATGGTGCCTTATCCATCTGAGATCTTTGGAGAATAAGGTGGCCCTAATTGTCTAGATAACTGCAGTTTACTACGTTAAGCTCTAACATCAATGAGAAAATACACATTTATAGAAGGAACTGTTTCTAAAATGTATTTGCTCTTTACAGCCTGTTGACAGAGTGTACTGAATATCATCTAACCTTCTCTTAATGACGCAGGCCTTGTTTTGAGTGTGGTACTTGGATGTACCGATGCCCTCCAGAGCTATGAATTGGATGGGTCTTGCCTGGTGTTTTCAGTGAATTTTACCAACCATTTGCCTGTGTGTTTGGCCTTGGCACTCAGGGAAGCACTTGGGCCTCTTGAGATGCAGAGAGCCATTTGCTCCTAGGCTCAGTGGCCCTACATGGCTGTGCTGCTCTGCTTAGCATTTTCCCTCTGTTCTCTCCTGCCATTGCCTGTTTTCTCGGACCACTCCCCATCTTGTCAGTGACTGCCTGCTGCCCCAGCGATCTGACCATCTGCCTTCAGTCTTTTCCTCCTGATAGTGATCCTAGCAAAACTAAGTGACAGATGAAATCAGATACCTAAGTGGTATGTGTAAGGTTAAACATACTCATCTTTAATGAAGTAAAATGGGAGGGCTTGTGTTCATTCATTCAGTAGATCAGGGGTCCTCAAACTACGGCCCGCGGGCCACATGCAAATACAAATATTGTATTTGTTCCCGTTTTGTTTTTTTATTTCAAAATAAGGTATGTGCAGTGTGCACAGGAATTTGTTCATAGTTTTTTTTAAACTATAGTCCGGCCCTCCGACGGTCTGAGGGACAGTGAACTGGCCCCCTGTTTAAAAAGTTTGAGGACCCCTGCAGTAGATAGTTATCAAAAGCACCCACTGTGTATGTTAGCCCAAGTGGAACAGACCATGGTCAGGACAGCCTCCAAGCCTAGAGAGAACTGGACTTCTCGGCAAGGTACCCAGGCCAACTGCAAGCTGAGTCTGTGAGTCAGCGTAGGAAGGCAGAAGAACAGTCCCAGATCCTGGGCCAAACCAACGTTAGCTCTCTACACTCTCCCGTGTTTGGGCTCCCAGTTTGGCTGGCAAAAAAAGGCTGGCCACATTGTTGGTATGGAAGGTAGAAATACAGCAATGATACCTGAGACACCAAATCCCAGGCTGGCTGGAACCAGCTAGTGGGGGCCATCAGTGGATTGAAGTGGTGAGAATTATAACGACTAAAGTGGGGACTGACCGCTTGACCTGCCCCCAGTGGTCCATAGCCTTGGAAAAGATATGGACACGGAAACGAATAATTTCATTGTAGGGTGCATACTATACAACCCTGAGACAGGAGGGTTAACAAATCCCTGATTTATATTCATTTTACTAGTAAAAAGCGAATTCATATAAGTCATGTTTTATACCGATCAGAAGTATCTTCTCATGCAAGTGACAATTTCCTAGTAAGAACTAACTGATTTGTAAAATACCAAAATCGTTCCGAAATATAAGCACAAACTTTTAATGGTCAGCAGTGGCCTATAATTGGGCCAGACATACAGACAAATAGCACGCTTGATTGTTGAAGATGTTAGCTGAATAATGCATGGTTATACTGATTGTTCTTCCCTGATGCAGATAGAAAGTAAGTAGGGTTTGGTCTTGGGAATGGCATGGCAGAGCACTCTGTGTGGAACATCTGGCAGGTCTGATGGAGAGTTTAACTCTTGTTCTACTGTAAGGAAGATGAACACAGAACAAGGCTTTGAAAAAGGACAATGGTGTACACAAAGTATGGAGACTAAATGGACAACTGGCCAAAAAGCCAAGGGTCCAGGTGGTAGAAAACAGAAGTAATCAGTAACAGGAAAATTAGGGAAATTCAGATATGTGGAAACAATATTCTACCCTAAAACAAATGGGACAAAGAAGAAATCACAAGGGAAATTGGAAAATACTTTGAGATGAGCAAAAATGAAAGCACAGTATACCAAGAATTATGGGATGCAGCAAAAACAGTACTCAGAGGGAAATTTTTAGCTGTAAATTCTTGTAAATTAAAAAAGAAGAAAGATCGTAAATCAATAACTTCTACCTTAAACTAGGAAAAGAACAAACTATACTCAAAGCAAGCAGAAGGAAGGAAATAATAAAATTAGAATGGAAATAAATTAGAGACTAGAAAAACAACAGAGAAAATCAATAAAACCAAACGGTGTTTCTTTTGAAAAAATTAACAAACCTTTAGCTAGACTGACAAAAAAAAAGGGGGGTTGGGACTTAAATGGCTAAAATCAGGAATAAAACAGGTATCTTACTACCAACCATACAGAAATAAAAAGGATTATAAGGGAATTCTGTGAACAGTTGTATCCCAACAAATTGGATAGCCTAAATGAAATGGACAAATTCCTAGACAAATGCAAACTACCAACATTGACTCAAGAAGAAATATAAAGTCTGCAGAGACTTATAACAAGTAAATATTTTCTTAAACGTCCCATAAAGGAAAGCTCAGGACCATATGACTTCACAGGTGAATTCTACCAAATGTATAAAGAAAATGTAACATCAATCTCGAATATTTCCAAAAAATAAAGAGGAGAAAACACTTGGTAACTTGTTCTATGAAGCCAGTACCAAAGCCAAACAGAGACTTTAAAAGAAAACAAAACTATGGACCAATTTCAATATAGATGCAAAAATCCTCAAGAAAATGCCAGTAAAACCAAATCTAGCAGTACATATAAGAATTTTACATATGACCAAGTAGAATTTACCCCACAAACACTAATTGATCTGTTATTTGGGAATTAATGTAATACACTATCCTATATAATAATCCTATATAATAAAAGGCTAATATGCAAATAGACCAAACAGGGGAACAACCGAACAACCAGTCGCTATTATGTATACACTAGTAATTTAAAATGAAATATCCAAAAGTGAAATTAAGTTACAATAGCATTAATAAATATAAAATTTAGGAATGCTTTTAACAAAAGAAGTGGAAAACTTGTACACTGAAAATTACAAAACATCATAGAAATTAAAGACAAATTATTTAAAAGATATCCCACATTCATATAGTGGAAGACTTAATATTGTTAAGATGGCAGTACTCCCCAACTTGATGTACAGATTTGATGCAATCCCTGTCGGAATCCCAGTGGGCTTTTTTACAGAAATGGGTGAGCTGATCCTAAAATTAATATGAAAATGCAAATGATTTAGAGTAGTCAAAACAATCTTAGGGTGGGGGGAGAACAAAGTTGGAAGATTTAAATTTCCTGATTTCAGAACTCACTACAAATTACAGTAATCGAGATTGTGTGGTACTGGCATAAGAATTATGAGTCCACAAATTAACCCATCTATCCATTGTCAGTTTTTCAATGAGGATGCAAGACAATTCAATGGTAAAAGAATAGTCTTTTCAACAAATGATACTAGACAATTGAATATCTATTAGTACATGCCAAAGTATGAATTTGTACCCAACATCATATACAAAATTAACTCAAAATGGATCAAAGACCTAAATACAAGGGCTAAAACTATGAAACCCTTGAAAGGAAACGTAGATGTAAATCTTTGTGACCTTACACTAGGTAACAGTTTATTAGATATGACACCATCAAGATGATGAAATCACTGTGACATTGCCAGGATTGTGGGCCATGGACAGGCAGAGCCATGGCAAGTCATAATTCTAAAAAGTGGGCCTTTGTGCGCAGTGTGGGAGGCGGGGGGAAATGCTGGCTTTCCCTGTAAGGTCTGTAGCTGGGAAAAGGGATTGACAGACATACCACAGTAGGGATGTGGGGAGGAGAACGGAAGGGAGGTGGCCAGCTGAGTGATAGGCAAGAAGAGGAGGAAGGTGGTGGGGGTGTTGTCCTTGGCTCCTCAGTGATGAGGAGTAAAGTGGGTTTGTTCGAGGTGCGAACAGACTCTTGGCCAAAAACATATTTAATAGCCCATCGTTACAAAATTCCATTTATAAAAGCCTGTGCCTTCTGTAAGTTCTTATGACTCTTTTCATAAATGTAATGAAGACAATAGAGAACCGTCACTCTTTACTTCTCTGCCTGGCCGGCACACACATCACTACAGCGGTACTAAAAAGAGTCATTATGCATGGGGACAGTCATCCACCCCACCCAACACCTGACCTCACGGGGGCCCCACATGGACTCTTCACTTAGACATGGGTCCTCTGACGTTTTCTAGAAAAGCCAGCAAACATGCCCTGTGCTGGAAGGAAGCAGCGTCCGATGCCAGCCCCCACCTGGCAGCCGGGCGGAGAAGAGGTTGGAGGCTAATCACACAGACACTTCCACATACGTCAGGCAAACTGAGAGGCAGCCAACATCTCTGCTCTAGAAGGGGGTGACAAGAAGAAGGGGGTGAGAAAACTGAGGCATGGGAAAGGGAGAAGAAACGGGAGGGAAGGGTCTGCATGTGACCACATTACTAAAAAAGCTTCTACGCTTTTCTCTCTGCCTTGTTTCTCCTACAACCCCAACCTCCATGAATTATCTTTTTAAACATACAGATCTCAACTTATTAAACCTTCCAGAGATCCCCCTGCATATAAAGTAATATCTAAACTTAGCACAGCATTTGAGACTCTCACCCATATATATATTTTTTTCAGCCTCCCTTGGGGTCAGTCTTCAAAGCTGCCACACATTCACACTGTAGTTGTGCCCCTCCCCCTGCTTGGAATGACCTTCTTCCCTTTTTCACTTTGTGAACGCCTAAGTATCCTCCAACGCCCAGCTCCGATGCATCTCCTCATCGACGCTGTCTGTTACCTTCCAACCTCTTCCATCTACCACATTCCCACCCAGTGCTAGGCAGAATTCACTGTAACATTGTTTACAAAGCTTTATTTTTTTTTTAAATATATTTTTCTTGATTTCAGAGAGGAAGGGAGAGGGAGAGAGAAACATTAATGATTGGCTGCCTCCTGCACGCCCCCTGCTGGGGATCAGGCCCACAACCCGGGCATGTGCCCTGGACTGGAATAGAACCTGGGACCCTTCAGTCCGCAGGCTGATGCTCTATCCACTGAGCCAAACCAGCCAGGGCTACAAAGCTTTATTATAATTTTTAATCTACTGAATCAAATTTAGTTCATGAGTTGTCAGTCAGTGAACATTTGGGCTGTTTCCACTGCTTGGCTATATGAATAATGTTGGTGCACAAGTTTTTATATGGACATATATTTTTAATTCTCTTGGCTATGTACCTAGGAGTAGAATTGCTAGGCCATATGAAAATTCTACGTTTAACTCTGGTAAACTCCCAAACTGTATTTCACAGCAACTGTTCCGTGTTACATTCCCACCAGCAGTTTATGAGAGTTCAAATTTCTTCACATTCTCGTCAACACTTATTATTTTCTGTTTGATTCTAGTCAACTTAATAGATGTGAAGTAGCTTCTCATGATTTTAATTTGCATTTCCCTTGATTAATGATGTTGAACATATTTTTATTGACCATTTTGAAGATATTTCTTCTTGGAGAAATATGTATTCAGATCTGTCCATCTTTAAATTGTGTTATTTGTCTTTTCATTATTGAGCTGTAAAAGTTCTTTTCTATATTCAGGATACTAGACTAAGTTTCTTTTCTCCCATTTTATTGATTTTCTATTCACTTTTTTTATGGTGTCCTTTGTCATACAAAAATTTTTGATATATTTTGGGGGTTTTAAAGCCCCAAATTTATTCTGGCTACTGGTTTGATCAGAGGGTGGCAGGCTTAGATCTCCACCTTATCTGCACCCCACCCCTGGTACCCACATAAAAGCCCTTAGAGTTCCATAGATTATAGTTTGAAAGCCACTGATTATAGCCCAAATAATCATTCTGTCGATGTATTCATCCCAGAGCTAGGTATTGGGGATAGGGAATGAATAAGTTGCAGTTACTGCTACTAAAGAGTTTCTGCTCTAGTCAGGGCTGCAGACCAGTAAACAGGCATATCTACTAGATCACTTTAAACTGAACTGCAGGGTAGTATAGGTGGTATGAGACTTGGTGGCTTGAGGTCTCTCAGAGGAGCACGGTGACTGTCATTTTACCCACTCACATAAATGAGTATTTATGGTAAGGTATTTAATGATGTTTGCAGCTATATAAATTCTGTAATGAAATTATGGGCAAGGTACTTGGGAAACACAGAGAAGAGAGCTGACAATGGAGGAAATGATATTGTACCAGAAGGCTCTACAGAGAAGGGGAGCCCGAAGGGCCAGTAGGAGTTAACCTCAGAGACACTCAAAGCCCCTGCAGGAATTTACTATGGCTGCAATGCTTGGCAAAATATTAATTGATGGGGTAAGGGCCACATTTCAAAGGAACTTTACACACTGTGCCTGAGGCATATCTGGGGGTGGGAGGGCCTGAAAGTTTTAAGCAGAGGATAACAGAATCAGAGTTGAGTTTTAGAAAAATCACTCTGACAGGATTATGGAAGATGAATTATTGGGAAGGACAGTTAGGAAGCCATAGATCTGATCAGAACTTATGAGGGCTTTAATTAGGACAGCTTTAACATGTCTGAAAGGTATTTGAGAATTAGAATAAGCTGGATTTGGTGAGAAATTGTATGAAGAGGAGGGTGAGACAGGGTATCACAGTCAGGCCCTCACTGAGATGGGGCACATACACACACTTCATAGGAAGATGATTATCATTCTATTCATAGGAGAACACCAAGTACATCATTTAAAACTATATTAGCCCTAGCCAGTTTGGTTCAGTACATAGAGTGTTGGTCTGCAGACTGAAGGGTCCTGGGTTCGATTCTAGTCAAGGGCACATGCCCAGATTGCAGGCTCAATCCCCAGTAGGGCACTTGCAGGAGGCAATCAATGATTCTCATCATTGATGTTTCTATTTCTCTCTCCCACTCCCTTCCTCTCAATAAAACAATAAAAACTTTGCAGGAGGCAGCCAATCAGTGATTCTCTCTCGTCATTGATATTTCTCTCTCTCTCTCTCCCTCTTCCTTTCTCTCTGAAATAAATAAAAATATATTAAATTTTTTTAATAAAAGAAATAATAATAAACTATATTAATACATGTTTCAAAGCCAGTTATAAGAAATT
This sequence comes from Myotis davidii, assembly GCF_000327345.1. Taxonomy (NCBI): domain Eukaryota; kingdom Metazoa; phylum Chordata; class Mammalia; order Chiroptera; family Vespertilionidae; genus Myotis; species Myotis davidii. The sequence goes on along the minus strand of NW_006286677.1, from coordinate 1,725,338 downwards.
TGTCAACTAGACTCTTAAGTTCCTGAGCTTTTCATTTCTGTTTCCCTAGTGCTGCATGTAATATACAGTTAAATGAAACCTATGTGCAGTTGTAAGAACTTACTACTCCTTTTTTCAAGACCCCCAGAAAAACAAATCCAAAAAGTAGTAGAATATGACGAGGAGGTACTTAGCTAGTATATGTGGTCCTTTATCAAAATTCAGAAGTCTAGCTCTAGCTTTTATGGTTTACAAAATGTTTCCCCATGGTTTCCTTATGTCATGTTGCTTTCCCACACACTCCATTTTACAGATGAGGAAACTGAGTGACAGTAGGGCTCTCTCTACTATACTATAATTGACCTTGATGGCAGCAGAAAGTGACAGCTGAACATTTTGGCATCAAAGGGAGAGATTATTTAAAAAGCTATAAAAGAAGACAACATAGAAAGCATTGCAGACATGCCCTGAGGGCAACACAGTTCAGTTTCACTGTCTGTCAGAATGACTCCATATCTTTAAGAAAAAATTGAGTTCCATTCTGCATATTCAGTTTAAGTTAGCAGGGAGGAGCTTCACTTCTTTTAGGAAAATTTATATATACAAAAGATCAGGCTCTTGAAGCACTGTTATCTTAAAAAATTAATTCATGCAGAATCACTCTTCCTGGCCAGGTTAACAGAGGGCTGGTTAACTGAGAAACTACTGGGCTGTGAACATAGCAGGTGCTCTCTAAGGTGGGACGTGGGGGCATGAGAGTGGTTGCCTAATAACACCTCCCTGGGATTCACAAGGTAGTATTAACCTACTCGAGGGAGTAATATCCATCCATTTTTTGCCTGAGGGACCTGGCCGTAATTCTGGCCTCTGAAGTTAAAAAATGAAAGAAACACCACCACCACCACCACCACCCCCCCCTGTCCCCTCCCCCCGTCTCTCCTGTTCCCAGCAGCCTAAGAATATCCTGTTTCTTTCACGACACATAACTGCAGGTTGTAAAGTGAGACAAAACTTGCTGGCCTGAGCTCTCCAAAGACCAGAGCTTCTGACCACTGTGACTAGTGCTCTAACCACTCACACAAACAGGTATTGATGATATGGGATTTCATGATGTTTGCAACTTGTATGAGTTAATGACTGAGGCATTAGAAACTTGGTAAGTTAATCCAAGTGGATACACAATAGTCTTGTCCTCCAGTGATATTAACTAGACCTGTGTCTCATAGTGTTGGGAATATATAATAGGGAGCCTGAAAGCCGATATTCCTCTTTTATGTAAGGCAACCTTTAGAAATCTAATACCTCCTTTGAAAAGTCCAGTATGTTTAAATTAATGTAATTTGGTTGGTTTGAAGATTGAAAATAGGTTAGCATTAAGGCCATGATTTCTTTAGTAATTACTTTTTCTATTGGTAATAACTGTTTCTTTAGAAATGACATTAACATTCTACCAAAACACAGCAGTAATCCAAAAGTTAATGTTCTGTTCATTTATAATTATATTTAATTCATATTTATGAGTTGTTGGGAGGGAGGAGAAAGAAAGGAAATGAGTTTTAAAAATGTAACAGAAGAAACAAGTTAAAAGCAAAATGTTTCCTGAGTCTGGAGGATATATCAAGTCACTTAAAATGGGAAAATTTAATTTTTTAAATACACAGTTATCAGATTTCATTAGGTACTATTGAAAAAATCTATATATTATTTCTGAGTGTGAGTGAGTTCAGTGGATAGATTTCCTCCATTTTTTCTTTTTTTACTAAGCAAAATATTAGCGTAAACATCCCTATGATTTTTATTTCAGTAAGGCAGTTAGATTTAGGTTTTGGTTTTCTTAAACCAGGAAAAATTCTGCATCTTTAAACAATCACTGAACAAGTAGCTTTGTGTTGTTTTCTCTGAATTGTCCGTGAAGCCTGATGTATTATTAATGCATTAATTTTGTGTTGGTGGAGGCCTGTGAATAGCATTCTGTGAATGGGCAGTTGCCTAGTGGGGCCAGTTTTGGCTGCTGTCATTGAACATGTGTTGCTCTATTGTGAAGTCTTATCCAGCCGTAGGACGATGCTCATTGAATCCACCATGATGGGACCTACACACCCTGAGCCCAAGCTGGATGCCAGGGTCAGTTACCCAGCAGCTCAGGCTGGGGCACTGCTCTGCCTCACTGCCTCACTGCCTAGTCGCTGTAATCATTTTGCCTACCGTTAATTTTCCCTAAACCAGAGAAAACCCATCTGTGAGCAGTGCGGATGTTCTCAAAAGAGATTCCAAACGGGTGGGCTGGGTGTTGCCTTCATTCCAGAGTGGGGGCAGCATTCCAGGGAGTAAGTTCCTTCCTTCCTCCTGGAAATGGAAGCGTCTGGGCCCACGAGATCCCTGATGTTCTGAGGTCCAGAGTAGCAGATGGCATTATGATTTTCCAAATCCTGATGAACATTCTAACTGAACTTGTTCATTTCACACTATGTAGTTCTATTTTTTTTTCCACTTCCTCTCCCTCCCTCCCCCCCTCGCCCTCTCTTTGTTCCTCTCACACTGACTAATTTTAAACTGATGCCGTTTCTCCTTTAGCCAGTTTGACATTCCCTTCTCTCTGTGTTCATTGTATGGAACCAGGTAAGGCACAGTTTCGCATATAATTCTCAGCCTTTGAGTCCTGCTGACATAGCCTTTGAATTTGTCTATAAAAATGTATAAGCAAATGCCACCAGCACTCCTGTAGCCACTGGAAGTTCTGTTTTCCCCTTATTCGTAGCTTGAAGTGCAGGTGGTGAATGGCAGTAATTATTTTAACTAACCGTCTAGTGAACATTCAGGGGGACATACAGTGGCATGTGGACTTGGGCTATCATTGAGTCTCAGAGCCTGACTTGATAGTGTTATGGCTTGTTGCTTTTTCAGGCTACAGACCTGCCAGGTGCTTGCCCTTGAACAGTGCATGGATGTAGTTCAGATGTTTCAATGTTGACCCCTTGCTTATGAAAAGAGGAATAATTCCTCTTATTTAGGAATCTGTTAAGGGTTATTTTTCTCTCATAAATGTTCCTCTTTTTTTTAATAGAGTGTATGATCTACTTTTAAGATTGCTTTTAATCAGCACTTCTACCCATAGTACCATGGTGAAATACCAGTGTGTATATTAACAATATAATTTAGGCGCTGTATCAAACATGTAGCTGGACTTCTCCTGAGGAAAAAAAAAATTGACCTTACCAGTGTATGAAATTCAAACACTGTATAGGGACAAGGTAAAACCACAGGTAGGAATTGCTGAATAATTACCTTTAGTCCAGCCTGAGCAGGAGGCTTCCCACGAGGGTGAGCTCATTTAATGGTTCCTAAAACTCAATCTCGTGGATGTCAGTGGTCATGCTTGATTATTTGCAGCAGTGTTTTATGAAAAAGCAATAGAAATGCATTGGGAGGCTACAGAGAGGGGACAATAGCAGGTTTTACTTTGGTAAATGAAATCCCTTCGGTGTGAGACAAGCATGTTTTCCGCTGCTCTGCCTCCACCAGCGGAAAGGGAGAGCATGTACAAGTGAGTGGGTGTGTGTACTGTTCACGTAGGCACCTCTAAATAATGCTGTGGACTAAAGCTTACGACCACAGAGACCTAAAATAAATAGAGAAAAATAGATGTGCACTGGCTTTAGCAAGGAAACAGTTTTGCAAATATGGTTTAAAAGATTACTGCATTTCCCAGTTCTCTACCTAATGTATATAATTGATTTCAGAAAGGAAGGGAGAGGGAGAGAGAGATAGAAACATCAATAATGAGAGAATCATTGATTGGCTGCCTCCTGCATAACAGGGGATCGAGCCCGCAACCTGGGCATATGCCCCAATCAGGAATCGAACCACAACCTCATGGTTCACAGGTCGATGCTCAACAACTGAGCCACACCAGCCGGGCATACCTCTACTTATTTTCAAGGAATTTTATAAAACACCAAGAACTTTGCCATATGGCCTAAGTAAATATAAATATTTTAAATGACAAAAAATTGGTAGACTAACTGAAGGCTTAGTTTTGACATTAATGACAAAGTTGGTTTCTCCTCTCTTATCCCAATACTGAGGAACTTCTAAAACAAATTTAGGAAAAAATGAAAATGGGAAAAATCTTTATAATCTCCAATTTCAATTACCTAGAGACAGATTACTTAAACCTGTTCATTTAAATGTGTTTTTTATCAGCCATCTGGTTGCAATGTTCACTTAGCTAACAGCTGGTTCTCCCTTGATTTAGGGGTTTTGGGTAAGATAAGGTGGGTAGTTCTCTACCTACCTATTTTCAAGGAATTTTATAAAATTGGCAGAAACTCAGGCCGTTTGCCCCTGGTTCCAGATCCATCTGAGACAAGTTAAATGAGCTGCTACTGTCAGCTCGGACCCACTGGACAGAACGTCACACCAAAATGCCCACACATGTAATTTGTCACATCTGGCAACCCAGAGCAGGGGGCGACCCACTGTGGAAATTGAATCATCTTTCACTTTCTCTGCTCAGGACTTGATGTGGAAAGGGATGAGTGAAGGGGGGGCTTTCTGGTCTCCAGCTGAGGAGGGTCAGAGGCTTTCTTCTCTGATGGCATCTACCTGCAAGCCCTCCTAAATGTAAAGCCTCATTCCCAGCCCAGCACTGTTCCCTATAACATCCCACCGATGAGGTCAGTTCCGTCTGCATTGTGAAATCAAACATACACATAATTTCAGAATACTGACTGTCCCCTCAAACAGTGGCCACATTTTTAAGTAAGTGTTTTTAACAAGCATTGACTACATTTTTATAAATCTAATGCGTAATTATGGCTTACTCCTATCTTAAACTAGGCTCTCTCATTGCACTTTGGACAGATAGGTTTTTGGTTTGTGGATTAGCTTTTGTAGATATCTTTAAAGGTGAGGGTCCAGATTATTTTGGGGTTTTGGTTTTTGTGTCTACTTTTTATTTTTTCAAATACCAGTAAGCTAGGTTTCCTCCCCAGTGGAGAGCAGATTTGTCCTGTGGACTCTGCCAGTTGTCTAAGACATTTAAGGTAGTAAACAGTGGAAAATCCAAAACCAGTCTGGGATCTGACAAAGCAAAATGCTATTCTGCCTGACCTGAAGCCACTGGAACCACAAATGACCTTTGACCCTGACAATGTGGATAGAAGTGAAGTCATCTAGGGGAGCTGTTCGATTAGTTTGAACCCCAGTGTATATGACCAGGAATTGCTGGGCCAGGCTAAAAAAACAAAACAACAAAAAAAACAAACCCAAAAAACATTACACTTGAATTAAAAGGTTTATTTTTTAAGTGGTAGAGCATAATTCTCAACACTGGTCAGGCTCCAAGTGATTCTGTGATGAACCTGTTGGTTTGATGGTTTGAGACCATGAAGTCTAGAAATAGGCTATTTTTAAAAGTTAGAAGGCTTGCCATATTTTATTTAACTTGTCAGGCTGGTTTAATGTAACCACAGCAGAACTGTCCTTAGAATTCACCAGTGTTGCCAACAGCTGTGAGTTTTGAGACATTGCCCTTCTATCATCGTGTTTTACTGCTAATAAGTATAAAAACTTAATTTGAAGGAATGTCTGTTTTGCACAAAGAGAAGGGAACAGGACACAGATTAAGATGGTCAAGGTCCCTTCACCCCCAGGTGCTGTCTGGAGTAAGGAAGGAAGAAAACAGGAGAGCAAAGAGGTGTGTCACAGCCTTTCAAACACTTACACTTTGTTTCCCACCACTCTCCTCTCGGAACTCAGGTACCTCCCAGCCAAACTGCATCGAAACCTCGGTTCTCCCAGCACAGCCTGAGTGCCCATCCGTGGTGGTCATTTCCTCCATCTTGCAGAGCTATTTTTAGGGGAATGCATCTTATCCTCCAAACAGTTCACAGATTGAGGATATGTGTTCATTATCAATCCTCCCTCAGTGCCAGGCCCAGTGCCTTTGACATAGCAGGTAGTCAAGGAAGTTGTTGAATGAATGAAGCAGTAAGTTAAGTAATGAGTGACTGTATAATGACACATTTTTATACAGTTTTCTGTCTGTGCCCTATCTGTGTCTGACTTGACCACTACATCATCGTCAAGTTCCATTGTCACCTACAATTATGAATTAAAAGCAAAAATTAAATTCTCAGGTTTGGTGTGTTTTTTTAAAGTAAAGGTCCCTTAACTTTCTTCCAGTTGACTATGCCAAGCTTCTTCCTTATATGTGGGCCTCATTAGAGCTTTTAAAACTAGCTCCTTACCTTTTTCCTTTTAAACTCTCTGTTTTGACGTCATTTCAGATTCACATGCAGTTGTAAGAAGTAATACAGAGAAATCCTGTGTACCCTTCACCCAGTTTTTTCCAATGTTAACAGTTCATAAGTATAATATCACAACCAGGAAATATTGATTGATTTCTACCTGTGTGTGAGTGTGTGAGTGTGTGTGTGGTGTGTGTGTGTACATTAATGATACAGATTCTTTCAAAGCCAATAATCATCATAGCTTCAAAAAACTTTGCCTTTAAAATAGTTCTCTCTCATTTAAGTAAGTCATTTCGAAAGCATTTTTCTTATTTATGTTTTCTGTATTTGGAGTATTCAGTGTGCCTGCCTGTTTTCAAGGTCATAAGGTGTACTTATGAGCACACTTACTCTGCAAGTGAACTAGTAGCACTGTGGTTGAAATTGTACTGCCTTTTCCCACCTCCCCTCCCCCACCACTTTGAGTAAACAGGTATATACACACACACACACACAGATTTTCTGCTGCTTGCCTTTTTTATGCCCGAGTACCTTGCTGACAAGTGCTAATAACAAAATACCAGAGAGAGTCCAGTTGAAGTTAGCATACATTAAACATTCTGAACTTGTCCTTTTGCTCATAGATTGTGCATAATTAATAATTAAACAGTTTCAGTTGTAATGGGTTGACCTTCCTGAACTGTTCATTATTCACAAGGCAAAGGCATCACTCAAACTTTTTTCCCATTGTCCTTCGCTGCTCTCTGCATGCCGCCTGCTTGTGTTCCTGTTGTTTAGCAAAAGGGGCTGACCAGGTAGTTACTGGGGCCTCAGAGACTTGGAGACGGTTCTCCTGATGGCCAGGATTGCTTACTGAAGTGGTTCGTAACAGCTGTTTGTATGTTACAGTTGCTGCTCCATGTCAAGATCCAGCTCGTGTCCCTTTAGCAGGACTCTGCAGTGGATTTGGGACTAGAGCTCAGGTTAAGGCTTTTGGTTAAGGTCGTGTCCGCTGTTTTGCTCCATACCTCCATGCTTAGATGCTAAATGAATAGCAGCCCCAAAAAAGCCCTTAAGGTGAAGTATGGCACCCAGGGTCTTAAAATGAGTGACTTTTATTAACAATTTGGAGTCCGTTTCAGCCAGCCCTGAGTTATTAGTGTAACTGCTTCTCCAATTTGTGCTTATATTTTTGAAATATGTCCTTCATCTGGCCTGAACCCGTATTTCACAGCGGGCAGTTCTGATAAGGAGCAGCCACCAGCTTACTAGCTCCTCCCAGCCTGTGGCACGGTTCTCGGTCTCCCCCAGCCCTGGGTGCCTGGGTGCTTTCCCTCCTTGGGAGCCTCTGTGAGGCTGCAGCCGCTTTCCCATGAGCCTCCCTACCTCCTTCAGACAGATGTGAATTACATAACAAAAGGGGCAGCTTCTTGGAGGTGTTTATCTCCTGATCTAAACTAACTTCTCATTTCACTTGCTTAAAAATGAGAAAAGTATCCTTTACAGTCCTCCAGCGGTGTGTGCTGGGGGCCAACCCCAGTGGTCCAGGGGTTCCCAAAGGTGTGGATGGACTCGGCAAAGAATGTCTTACACAGAGACAGCTCAAAGTTACACTGTTCTTGTGAGTTACACTTGTTTTTGTCCTTGTTCTTGCTACACTTCCCTCAGCCCATTAGCTCCCCAGATAAGATCTAGGGAGTATTACAAGGTCAAGCCTAATTATGCTAAGAGGACTGTGCCCTCTAAGCTGGGAATTGTTTGTGACTTTGCCCACAGGTCAGTCCGAGGCTTAACCAACCCTATATCGGCTCCCCACAAGTGTGCATGCTGTGAGCTCTTTATTTTCTTCCTTGGGGAGCGTTAACAGCTCGCATGCTTCTGTGGCGTGGGGGGCCCTCAGAGGACCCCTCTGCCCTGTGTTTCTGCCCTGACCACCATCACCTTATGTGTCTGTCTTCTGTATCTCAGAAAATTCTCCTTTGCGGTATGCAAGAGACATGGATTTTAAAATGAAAATAAATATCTGGCATTATGCATGTGGGATTAGAATCCCCCCCTGTATCTTTAATGAGTGATTCTTTCCAGGCACCAGTGAGATGAGACTCCACCCTTGGTGGGTCTGCAAAGTCTACGTGGGCTGGCATTTTCACAAGTAAAATATATTATTCATGGTACCACCCAGTGTTCCTTAGTTTTATGTTATGAGGAACTTAACAGGCTACAATATCAGGTCTTAAATAAAATTAACTATCCATGCAAAGATGTCACATCTCATTTTGTTCCTCATCCATGTTAAAATGACATCTTCATCAAGTTGCCTAGTTTATAAATCATTAATTTACTCTTGGTATCATACTTTGAAACGAGGCCCACATTAGCATCATGTTTTATATACCAAGATCTTTTTAGAAAACCAGCCCAGAATTTTAACCATCTTGGTAAATGTTCAGCCACATTAAGACAGTGGGCTTTTATTTTCCTAAATATTGCATTTTAAAGCAGCTGTTACTCAGACACTTCCAGTACCACAGCCTCCAAAAATATTTCTGGAACGAATGACTTAGAGAACTAACAACCTGATCAGAGTCCATAATTTTTGTACCTCAGACTTTGAACTATCTTTGCACTAACAGTTCTTGAGACAGTAAAACGTCATTTCTTGAACTGGGCCTTGTAGAACCTTGCAGGCTTGGTGATATATGTGGCTTTCCTAAAACAGGCTGGGCTGAAATTGATATCATGGTTTATTTTTGCTCTTCAAACCGATGGGACTTCTGTGACCATTTTATAGTACCTTTATCGAAGACTTGTCATCTCGCAGCCTGCCTTGTTTCTTTTGAGCAGACGATTTCATCAGCCCCCCATTTTTCATGTCCTCTCTGTGTAATGCCAGCACGTAATCCTTTGAACTTGGCAAGATTTTATTTCACTCCCATTTTCCTTTGTTTTCCTTTCCTCTTGGAAGCCTTTCTCTACTGATGAGAATTTTAAGTTTACAATGACTCGCCTTCCCCTCCTCTGAGTGAATAGAGCACATTCAAAGGGGACAGACAGGCAAAAGCTAAGAAACATTTTGTTCACATTCCTTTTCCTTTAACCTCTTTGGGATTTTTGATTTTTGATTTTTGGCTGCTTTGACCCCCTCAGTTCCTTTTGATTCAATTGTATCTTCCAGTAGTTTCCAATTGTTTGAATTGGAAACAAAGCCTTAATAAGAGTTCTAGTTAATTTTCTGTCTTGTAATTACCAATCTCATTTTTCTGATAATTGGCCACAGCAATTATATGTATATTTACTAATCACAGAGGGGGCTGTGTGATTGTATCTATCTGCCGCCATTGATAATGACACACATATTGCCGAGGTGCTTTTATCATCTTCTCTTTTCCACTACATCAAAGCCATTTCCTCTCGTTCTCAGTAATGAATACATGCATGCATTTGACACAGTTGTGTGCTAGAGAAATTGTTTGGCTCCCACCAAATGCTGCATGCTCTGAGTTTCTTGCCTGCAGCGCTAGAAGGTTGTATGTAATGATATATTGCTCATCCAAATGGCCAAAGCACTCCAAAGCACAGTGAGATTAAAATAAGTCATTCCTTTGTTAATTTAAATAGGTGCATGTATCATACTTTGCAGGGCACTTTGTGTAGGGATGTCAGGGAGGAAAGAAAGCCGCCGAAAGGTATTTTTAATAGCAAATGAGAATAGATGAGAATGGAGTCATTTGCAGCTGCCTACTTTATGTGGTTCTCTTGTTCCAACTGTAGGTCTAATGAGATGACTGTTAAAGTACTCTGCAGTGTAATTTCATTACATCCTGAGCCGTTACACTATAAACACAGTGGCGCTCTCTGTCATTCTTGGAAAAACTCCTAAATTCTTAAAGCCTTCCTTTGCGAGTGGTAATGGGGTTTGCTCCCTGTGTTAAGCCGTGGTTGTCACGCATTTGTTGCTGTGTAGTTATCTGCTCCTTAGAGTGACACCACCGTGGTCCACCCCAGTTCAGTGTGGTGGTCAAGGTGGGAATTTTTCTTTATGCCTTTAATTCACTGGCTTTCTCATCTGATGAGTTGGCTTAGGCTGGCAAATAGGCTGAAATTATTTTTCAGGAAAGCTTTTCCTACAGAAGCCTTTCTAGTAAAGTTTAAAAAAAAAAATCTGGCCCAAATGATTGTGTTAGGGGCAAGCAGTTAAGAGCAGTTGAATATACAAATGAATGTAAATGAAAAGGAAAGTGTAAATAAGTAGCAAATCCAGTAAAAGAAACAAAGGTCAACACAAGAATAATTTCACAGCTCTTTGTTAATTACAAGACCATTTGTGTTACTTAAATAATCATTAATTTCTCATTTACACTTCCGTACCTTCTTGCCTACCCTGTGGCTATCATTGTCCTTTTTTCACCTCCCCTCCCTCTTTGTGCTCCTGTTTCTCACCGTTTTAAATGTGTGTGGCTTTAAATTTGGCATTTTACATAAGCAAGTGAAAGGGGGTAGGGCAAGCTTTTTAATTGGATGAGGCCTTGTTTTCCTTTCCACGGGTGGGGAATCCTTGTTATATACTCATCTTTATACTCATCTGTTCCTTTGGTGGGGGAGGAAGGGTATAAAGAAAGGAAAGGAATTATTGTGACTTTTGGTGACTTGTTTTTCCTCCATCCCAGGATTCGCCTGTCCTTCCGGTTGGAGAGTTCTCCGAGCCATTTGTACATTTCATCACTCAGTGGTGAGCCTGTTTGCAAACATGCCATGCCCTCAATGTAAATGATACATGCCATTAACTCGGAGGCTCCGTGAGACCTTATGGCTTCTCCCTGTTTCATTTTAGAGATGGGAGGGACTTCAGGGCCTTGGGCAGATGGGGCGGCAAAGCTGAAGAAATTGTTTAAATTATGTAAACGTTATTTACACAAAGGGTTGTAAATGTATTTCAGAGGCTTTTTCTGTTTTAACAAACTGCTGAGATTCAGGCTACTTCTTTGAGCCCAGATACTATTGCTAGCCACTTTTTTTTTTTTAAGAAATACACAGTTTTATAACCCCTATTGAACAGACATATGAAGCTTATTTTTATTAATGTAACCTCAAGTTACCCATAAAACTGTCTGTCACTTAGTGGAAGCAGCATAGTTTATGAATTCATTGGATTTCCAGTAAATAACCTTTATCTTTGGTTATATTTTAAACACAATACTGGTGCCCGTTTCAATGAATTTTGATGCTTGAAAGACTGAAAACATGGTTCTATCAGGTCCACTTTCAGCGTCAAGGAACTAAGAAGAACCACAGAATGTAGATCAAAGGGGTCCTCGGGGTCTCCAGGCAGCCCCTTGCCCACCCTGTCATTTTACACCCGAGGAAACAGGCATTTTTCAGCTTCTGCCTTTTCCTCCCAGGAGAATGTTTTCCTTTATTAGCCCCTCACATCATCCACCTCTCCCTGACCCGTTCGGCAGCACTTACGTGGCCTTGGAAGACCCAGCTGTCCACTGCCTCCTGGTGCCCTCTTCCTGCCCCCAGCATGGAGAGGAGGAAATTGGGAGCAGAGGAACGACCACCCCAAAACAGGAGACAGAGCCAGCTAGAGCCTGGTCTGGACATGCTGGAGCTCCTTCACAACTACCCTCACTTCTCCTCCCCTCACCCCGCTCCTTACTCCATCAGCCCTTCAGCGTGGTGTCCACTGGTGGACAATGAGCCCTCCACTCCTGCGGTGCCTCGGAACGTGCGATCGGGAGGCCTCGCTAAACTGAAATGGTTGCACTGTCCCCATCCCTTCCCCCCATGATCCATCTGGTGATTACGCTAAAGTGAAACCAAGAAATATTCCTTAATATAAATGTCAAGCTTTATCACCTTTTTGACTAAGTGTAATATGTTACCTCTTAATAAAAATGTCTCATACAGTTGATATTTCACAGAAAAAAAAAATGTAGAGAAGATATTCCCCCTCCCCTTATTTTTACAATTTTATTAACACTGTTTCTATTTATTTTAAATACTTACATAATAATCCGTCGCTTTTAAAAACTGTTTTCACTCTGCAAGCAATTTTTTCCAAAGCATGCCATCTTGAAAAAGGATACATGTTGGTTAATATTAGAGCTATTAGTCAGAAATATTTTTAGTCTTTCTTAATTTCCTTCTCATGGAATTCCTAGAAACACTCAGAAGCACATATGGGAATGCCCCATTTTGAAATGCAGAAATTGGAAAACAACCCGTGCGATTCCGAAACAGCCTGGAGCGCCTGGTTTGGGCATCACTGTCTCCGGAAACGGGTTTCCTTGGATTTGTGACGGGATGACCATGCTTATCTCTAGCTCACTGTGTGGGCTGAGACCAACCTGGGGGTGGGGCCAGCTCTGCAGACAGGGAAAAAAGCAGATACTATTTTTGCCTTCCCTCCCGTCCCAAAAATTAATCAGCTGCTATGTAAAAGTTTTATGGAGACAGAGGGAGGGATAACCTGTGCAGAAATCTCCACACATGTCACGCTGAAACCGAAATGATAATGGGCAATAGCCTTGTTTTCCCAGGAGATACAGCTACTTTGGAATGTCAGATTAGGGCTGTTCCCAACTCCACTGGAGAGACAGCTTGAATTACTTGCTAATGGATGCAGTGTTTGAGAGGTGCATATGGTTATTTATAGGGGAGGCAAATGTCCTTGATGCCATTAATGGCTCATAACTACGGTTCTTGTTTACCAAATGATCATTAAATCTCTCTACTTAAAAAAAATACTGTCAGCAATTGCAGAGATTGTATGAAGGTTAGAGGTTGCCTTATATAAAGAAAAACCATCTGTGTGATTTTCCCGTAGAAGCAGTAATCTGTCTTCATGACTTCAGCCCACAGACACTCTGAGTTTTGTATAAATACAGTTGTCTCGTGCTGGTGCTTTATCATGTAGCTGAGTACACACTACAGCTACTAATTGTACCTATTGCACTAAGACAAGAAATATTTTACATGAGGAATGTGATTCTTTAAGCAGCTTAATCAAACTTAACTTTTTCTACAGCTGTTTAATGAATTGGCAACTTGATTGTAGCCAAAATAAATGAAAGTTGAGATAATGTAATATTAACCCATTTATAATTTTGTAGCATTATCTAGATTCCTGACCTCTTTTATTTATTATTTGGAGTAACAATGATGACATGAGATATTTTCTCATTTGAGCTGATAGTCATGTTTCTTTTATTATCTTATCCCAATTACCAAAAAGTATATTGTTCCCTAAATTTAAGTTTGAAATAAATTGACAACTGAATCAGGAAGAAAATATTGCTTTTTTTCACATTAGTTTCAAAAGTAGAATTAAGATAAATTTAAATTCATTCTTTACCTGTTTTGCAAGAGTAATTTTAAAAATTTGTGTGTGTGTGTGTGTGTGTGTTTCTGATTCTTGAGAACCCCCAAAATCTGATTAATGAAAGGCCAAAGTAAAGGAAAAGGAATACACAGGCATTGCTCGGAGATATTGCAGGTTCGGTTCCAAACCACGGTAATGAAGCAAATATCACAATAAAGCAAGTCGTAATCTTTGCTAGTGGAGGGTCTTGCCTTCAATTTATAAAAAATGCAACATCTGCCCTGACCGGTTTGGCTCAGTGGATAGAGCGTCGGCCTGCGGACTGAAAGGTCCCAGGTTGAACCTGGGACCCTTCAGTCCGCAGGCCGACGCTCTATCCACTGAGCCAAACCGGTCCTGGCGAAAGGTCCCAGGTTTGATTCCAGTCAAGGGCATGTACCTTGGTTGCAGGCACATCCCCAGTGGAGGGTGTGCAGGAGGCAGCTGATTGATGTTTCTCTCTCATCAATGTTTCTGACTCTCTATCTCTCTCCCTTCCTCTCTGTAAAAAATCTATAAAATATATTTTTTAAAAAATGCAACATCTGTGAAAGCACATTAAACGAGATGTGTCTGTACCTTGGCCAAGAATTGAACATGATAACACCCCAGATCCAGGGGAAATAGTCAGTAGTGGGAATTATAGCACAAATTTACAAGTGATATAAATAATAGGCGTTTTGTTTTTCTTCTTACAGCATGCGAAAACAGCCAAAAGAAAGGCCAGCGCCTGAGGAATTGATGGTAAGTAAATTCTTTCACTTACATTAGACTTCTCCATTTATATAACTGCTTAACATTCTGTTAAAAGGACCAGAGTGGAATTTGAAATATTCACAGGCTCTGGAGAGGCAACCGTTTATACTTAATTTGAGTAGGTGTGTTTGAAGCTCCGATCCTCAGCTAGTACTTTTTACTTTTTAAAAGCCCACCACCATTTTGAAACTCAGTGCAGAGCTCTTTTCCTTTGCCTTCCACTCAAGGGTCATAAATTAATCTAGGCTCCGCCTCATCCTCATTTGCTGTGCCAGCCTCTCAGAACTCACAGGATTGGTCTCAGAGAAGACAGCGTATTGAGTTTTTAGTGCAACCCTACAGGAAATTTTGAATGTGGCCTAGAGTCCTCTTGGATTGATGTAGAATGAAATTAGATTGGCTGCAAAAGATCAAGTTAATGTGAACCTTTGGTCTTTCCTCAGAAGGACAACCCCAAGGCTGCTGGTGCTGTGTTCTCAGCTCCGAGACCGCTTTCTTTGATTGCAAATGACAGTTTTTAGTCAAGCAGGGAGAGGAACAGAGACACTCCCTAACAATTCCCAATTGGTCATTTATTTAGTGCAGATTGTTGAGTTGACAGTGCACAAGCTGTTTAAGTAACGTTAGAATTGAGCATTAGTAAGTAATAATTATAGCCTCTTTCTAATGCTTTGCGTACCATTCCCCGTCTTCAGATTGTTGCTGTCAGAGCAAATTTTCTTTCGCCACTTTCAACAATATGCAGTTTATAGATACTGGGACAGAGGTTTTCATCCTGTGTATTTCGTCCTAATAAACACTCTAAGCGCATAAACTTCTGTGTAATACAGGTTTCATCCCCAAACAAAATTACTGTCCTGTCCCCTTTGCATCGTGACTGCTTTCCAGGGAGGTAGCTTTCTCCTTCCCGTTACCCCTGAAGCAACATTTCATTTCTCAGGGTAGTTTCAAGTTAAAGAAAGTTCACCCTAAAACCTCTATGACTTGTAGCTATGCAGGTTTCATGTCTAGAATAAACTGGTCTTGGTGGGGTGGGGTGTCTCTTCGACGGTTGGGAAATTCTTGCAGTTAGTCACATTTAAGAAATCTTGGAGCAGGTTCTAGATATGGAGCCCATTTACCTTGTACATTATTATGCTATAGCTGGATAGGATAGGGTGGCCAATAGGGTTTCATAAAACAGATATGTTTGTAAATGCATGTTTCAGTGCTGCAATGAGTTGGCCACTTATAAATAAAACATCTGCAGCCCTAGCTGGTTTGGCTCACTGGATGGAGCATTGGCCTGGGGACTCAAGGGTCCCAGGTTCGATTCTGGTCAAGGGCATGTACCTTGGTTGCGGGCACATCCCCAGTAGGGGGTGTGCAGGAGGCAGCTGATCGATGTTTCTCTCTCATCAATGTTTCTAACTCTCTATCCCTCTCCCTTCCTCTCTGTAAAAAATCAATAATATATATATATATTTTTAAAATTTCTTAAAAAAAGAAAACATCTGCAGATGGTACATAGAGACATATGTGTTGGTAAGGAACACCACTCCAGGGTGTCATGTCATAAAGATAAAGTAAAGGTGGGTATGTTCAGTGTGTGTGTGTGTGTGTGTGTGTGTGTAGAGACACAAGGGATACATATTTCAATATATCTCTTTACAACTATACATCCTGGTGTGTGCTGTCCCACATTTCTTATTAATAAATATCAATAAATCAGTAAAACACAATGAAAAATTTAGTCACAGGAAGCACTATCCTATACTTAATTTAACATTATTTCTAGTGCTGCTCACAGTTTGATTTAAATGAATGGATTCCCTCAGGTATAGCAATAGTGAAGCTCCCCTGGCTTAGAAAGGGCTCAGTGAGGAGGCAGAAAACGAGTGTGTGTCAGGCTCCTGTGGTCCAGGGGATTGGGCCCTGCCTGCCTTTGGCCAAAATGTTGGGCTCATAGGGGATGGGAAAAAAAGTGGATGGTTCCTGGAACCTGAGTCACATCCTGGGGACCCAGTCTTAAAGAACCAGTTTCTTTATTCCTTCTAGCATATTAATGGCTTTAATTTTTCCTTTTCTCTCTCTGCCTGCAACCTATTTGATGATGCTCCCATCTGGAGCTGAGAGCCTCCTCTGGAATGCATGAACTGTAGAGCCCATTTGTCACTGTAGTTGGGGGCCTGCCTTTCACAAAAAGAGCAGTTTATTTCCCAAGCGCAGTCACTCCAGGCAGCAGGATGCCAACGTGGTCTGCACAGCTTGGGCCACATCAGCTGTGAGGCTGCAGGATTGTCAAGGTTTCCCTATGGGCCTGCATTTTCCAAATCAAAGGAAGAAAATCAGATGGTTTGGGTGAAAACACTGAGAGCTACAGATTCAACATCAGGGAGCTTCTAAATGACCTCTGGGGTGGCCCTGGCCACCCGTGGATGTAGCAAGTCCCAGCCTAAGTAAAGCTGCAGGGAGGTGTGGGCCTGTGCATAGTGGGTACTTAAGCAATTTTGGTCACTTACTGGGTGGGATCACCTTATATCCAGAATACCCAAGAAGTAAAGTCATCATCTTTGCAATTTTTAAAAAAAGTTTTATTGATTGATTAATGGATTTATTTTTTTTTAGAGAGGGAGGAGGTGGGGGAAGAGAGAGAAGGGAAACATCAACTTGCTGTTCCACCCATCCATGCATTCATTGGTTGATTCTTATATGTGCCCTGATAAAGGATCAAACCCACAACCTTAGTGTATCAGTACGATGCTCTAACCAACTGAGCTAGCCAACCAGGGTATCTTTGCAATTTTTGACCATGTCAGCCTTAAAGATGAAGTATACAACTCAAGTTTAGACTCTTGAGGCTATTAAAATTTCAGTGTTAGAACTAATTTAGTTGTTTAGCTGTTTAATTCTTTCTACACTCTGTGGTCGTTCCAAAGATAGTTTTTATGTTCTAAATGGAAATACTTGAACACTGGACCAAGAAATTTCCTCAACATTTTGGGTAGGCCGGGGTCTATGTGAACTGGTGCACTTTTCTGGCAGTAGCCATAGCTACATAAAGAACTTACTGAAAAGTTCCACATTAGGATCCACATCATCTGGAGAGCTCTCAGGACCAGTTAAACAATTGAATTCAGCAGATATGTATAGACCCTTACATGCAAAGTCCTGTGCCAGACTCAGCAGAAGATACCAAAGTAAACCACATGCATACAGTCTTGCAGGAGATGCGGAAATATACAAATGACTAGAGTAAAGTAACTGCCAGGAAGGACTCGGTGTTGTGGGGATCCATCTTGGGAAATGGGGAAAAGCTACATGGAGAAGGTAGCATTTGAAAGGGCCTTTGGAGGATGGATTAAACTTTAATAGAGAGTTTCAAGGGGACATTCCAGGCAAAGCATGCCTGTGTAGAGGCCCCAGACCTTTTCAGTGCAATGCAAAACCTCTGCTGCCTGCTGGACCAGAAATCCCTTCGGCATTGGCCTCGTGGAGTCCCACACCCACAAACGTGGAGCTCAGATGGGCCACATATTCACCCCCAGCTGTGCAGTCTGCTCAGAAATTCCATTTCTTACAGAAGGAACCCTAGTGTCCAGGCCTGAAACTGACACAGAAGCAGCGCACCCACCCACACATGCCTTGAGAGAGAAACATCGATCAGCTGCCTCCTGCACACCCCGTACTGGGGATGTGCCTGCAACCAAGGTACATACCCTTGACTGGAATCGAACCCGGGACCCCTCAGTCCGTAGGCCAATGCTCTATCCACTGAGCCACACCGGTCAGGTCTGAGTGAGTGCTCTTGAGTGGACTCCCATTCAATATGGGGACTCACCTTTAGACCCAACAAAGGAAAGCAGCTGCAGGCAGCCAAGAACATCGAGCACGCCGACAACCAGACAGGACCCCACATGCCCTCCTTCTGCTCCCGCGAAACCGATGCCAGCATGAAGGAGCACACGTTTAAATCACCCTGAAGTGTGTCGCAGGAAAGACCTCTGTCTGTGCTGCCCCAGCTCTGTGACCTGGCCCTGCAGACTTAGAGAAAAGTTCCCAGGCTGCAGCAACTCTGGAGGTGCAGACAGAATGTTCCACAGGCCTCAGACCAGCAAGCAGGGATGTCACGGCTCATGTAAAGGAAAAAACAGAAAATAGCTTCTGCTGGTCAGAGAGGATGGGTGAGGCTGCAACAAGAAAGGGGAGGACAATGATGCAGATTGTCCCAGAATGTCAGTAATCAGTCTGAGAAAGCAAAAAATTAAAAATCAGACCCTCAAACTCAGGGACAGAGACAGCCTAGATGGGAACACTGAGATGGAGAGGTCCGAGTCTGGTTTGCTATTCAAAGTATATGTTTAAATATTTTTTAATAAAAGGGATTTGATGAGAAACATTATGCTATAGGCAAGAGAACCCCTTCTGCAGAATTAATCTTCCTTTAGGGTCAGGCTGTGACTTAGCAGGGAAGGCCTCCACACTTCGCTTCCTTTAGCGACTCCTAGTTCCCTCCCCACTGAGTGTCTTCATCTGCAAAATGAAGGGGAGGACTAGACCAGCAGTCCCTGACCTAGGGTCTGGGACTTCAGGACGTCTGTGAGAGCCCCTGAAATGACCTCTCAAATCAGGCATGCATATGGGGATTTGCTGCCTTTTTTTTTTTTTTCTGAAAAGGGTTTCATGGTTGTCATCAGTTTTTCAAAGGGGACCATGACCCTGAATGATTGTTAAACTCCCTCACTACTTTCCCATTCTATTAGTTAGAGCTTTGTGGCCAGGACCAGAACAGCAGCTCTGAAGAGAGGCATTCACTGGGAGGGTAGTTGCTTGGTGTGGGGGAGGGAAAGAAAGATCTCTGTGGGACTGGGCAGGGCCTCCCACCAGCTGTCAGGAGGTCCTTTCACCTTCCAGCCCATCCTGACTATGGGTCCTGGCTTAGCAGGGAGGGGGTGGGCCGTGGACACCTCTGCAGTTACAGTTTGGGTGCAGAGTCCTATAGATCCTTCTATGCATTTAAAGTATTTCCAGAAGCTTTCCGTGTCTAAGCTCTATTTAATGGAATCTATGCATAGTAAGTAATCAGGTCAGAAGCAGCAGCACCCGGTTTGAGATCAATCGCTGGCTAATACTTTATCTAGGCCACTTTATTATCTCATGCTGATCCGATTCCCATTCTCCTCCGCCTTTGTAGCATGCACTTCGGCTGTGGTAAGAGTACGTATCACATACATATTAAAAACATATACCCATTCTATCTGTATGTAAATGCGTGAGGCACAGCTGGATATTGCAGAGGAGTTTGATTTACTAATAGTTATTATCTGTTCTAGCTGTTCAGTGGCAGAGAGAATTTCAGAGAAACAAGCTGGTGCAGAAATTGTCTTTATGCTATTACTATACTGCTTTAGTAATTGTTTAAAAACACGGGTTTTCTCCTTAGGTTCCAATAATGCCTGTTTTTTTGTGCATTTCCATGTACATTCCGGAGCAGGGTGTCCTCGTTTAGCATTTCCTCAAGTTTGGTTTTCAGGCTCCTAAGACGAAACATAGAGAGCAGTTTGCAATTGAAATTTGACGTTTTGCTTAGAAAGCAAGTAAATAGTGTGACTTCAAGTACATGACGCAGGTGTGGGTCTTAGGAAAGAGGTGTCAGTTATAATCAAAATAGTACTTTCAGATATTTCCCTTCTAAACCCCCGCAGCTGCAAATGTGAAGGCATCTCATTTCTCAGAGAAGGCTTCATGTGTAAGAGGTGGTATTGTTTGGGGCGAATAAACACCAAAACTCCTCCAGAAAAATCTGTTTAAACATTTAATTACTTGCAAAGAGATGTTAACTTGCTTAACTCCTCTAAATTAAATTGTCACTGGTAGCTTTTCTGCTTATCCAAACCTGATTGTAATTACATTTTCAGATAGTTTGATTGGTTGTTCTCTCAGTTAATCAAAGCATGTGATAAATTAGGCACCTATGTGGTCTCTCTTAAAGTTTGGAGAAATCAGCCCTGGCCAATGTGCG
>NW_006286677.1:1696781-1704922 GCF_000327345.1 Myotis davidii | reverse complement strand
TTGGGTGAGGATTAACCAAAAAAGTTTTGGGTTTTTTTTAGAAATCACATTAGGTTTTGTCTCCACTCAAATTCCAGTGTGACTTTGGGGTTTATACTCAAATGGCTTTGTTCACCATCATTCTACCTAAACCTCTTGACCACCATGAAAGACAAAATGCACCGGACAATTAAGGAAATTAGTTTATTCAGTTTGCAATAGGGAGAATGTTAATTAATAAGGAATGTCTCAAATAAAAGGGAGGGAGCCAAGGTTATGGAGGCAGGTAAACAAGGAAGTTACCAGCCAGCCCCATGGAAGTCATGAGGAAGGATGGGAAAGGGTCTCATCTCTGGGATAAGGTGTGGTCCTCTGTGGTTAAGGAAAGAGTAGGGCAGTTTCTCACCTGTCACTGCTTTCTGGGAGCACAAGGGCTCAGGTAAAATTCACCACCTTCTACTAAATGGAGCAAGGATGGGATTCAGTTTATTTTGATCCAGGGCCTCCGTGTGTCCTAAGCAAATGTGAAGACAGGCCCATTTCTCCAGCTCCCTTGCATAGTGCTCAAAGGATCACTGTGCTTGCAGTCTAAGCTTTTTAAGACACTAATGATGGTTTAATAAGCAGTTTTGAACTTGGTTGTAGTTGATTACATTTCAACTACAAGATGCTATTGCCTGTGCCCTATAGAGCATATTTTAAAGTAGACCATTAGGGCTAGAGTCATACATGTGTCCCTTAAAGATACTTTTGCTTTTGGGTATTCATTTGGAGGTACAAATCAGTTCATTAGTGAGGTACCCAGAAATTTCAGGGAGAAACGCAGCTGGGATTGTAACTACAACTAAATATTTCCTTCAAGCACAAAAGGCATCCCGGAAGCCTGGGGGCTCCACATCGAGTCCGGTTGGCAGCCATGTAATGATTTTTTATTATTTTCAAGTTCTGAAGGCCATTGAAATCATCTGTTTATGTCTGCTTATAAATAGGAATCCACTAGTAAGAAGTTGATTTTAGCTTTTTAATTGCACATAATTACAACAGCAGAATCACTGTCTGGATGCTTGAGATCGCACTAAATCAGACAACTTTAATTTGAAATTTTGATGACACGTTAACACTTCAGCAAGAACAGAGAGATTATAACCCCAGAAAACAAGCTTTGTTTTTCCATAAACGTGACTGCTTAATCTTTTCACAAGATAATCTTTTCGCAGATAAATGTGTGAGTATTTATATACGTGCACATAGCAAGAGAGATACAGATAGATAAATCTGTCACTCCTTGATCATGGTGGTGTGACAGGTTTAATTTCCCAGTTAAGGATAACTTTTTTCCTCCATCAGTCAAGTCAGATCTCTTAATATAGTTATGATTTGCCTGTTTAAGATTGCGGTTTTTTGAACTCCTGCCTGCAATGCTGCTTTTTTGTTTTCCTGTGCTGACTGTCATCTTCCAGCATCGCGTTTCAGGGCACAATGAGGCTGTGTCACCCTGACCGCAGCAGTAGCTCAGTTACCTGGAATGCAGTAAAGTGATGGATCAGGTCGCTCTCCGGTGCTGTGCCACGTCCTTGGGGGGATGAGCTGGGACTTTGGAGTGTGTAACACACGTTAGTTCCTCATCGGCAGTTTCTGTTATCTGTGGGGTGGCCTTGGCCCAGAGCGCCCTCCTCTCCCCTGTTGTAGAGGGTCTCATCCTCCTCCTCCAGCGTTTCCCAGCTCTTCCCCTTCACATGGCTGGCTCTTCTCTCCCGAATTTATTGTCTCCAACTTGGAACAGCACTTAATTGCATGAATTACATAATTCAGCTTATATTTACAAGTGGGTTATGTAGACAGTGGTTTCTAACCCCAGCAACTCATCAGAATCATCTGAGTAGGTTAAAAAAAGAAAAAAAAATATCTAGATCCCAACTCAGGTCAAGGAATCTTTGGTATTTGTACCAGGGAGCAGGTACTTTTTTTATTTGTAAAGCTCTCCAGGTGGTTATAAGGAGCTGCCAGAGGAAAAACTCACTGATTTGTTTTTAATCCTCACCCGAGGATATGTTTTTATTGATTTTAGAGAGAAGGAAGGGAGAGAGGGAGAGAGAGAAACATCAATGTGAGAGAACAACATCGATCAGCCTGACCAGGGATCGAACCTGTTAGGAGAGGTCATATGGGTAATATAATTTGGTGCCAAAATTAAGGAATTTCTAGGATCTTGCAATGTTTGCAGGGATAACATTCAAAGCCTTTATCAACCAATGGAGTATGGGCCTGGCCAATCAGAACAGGCACCAGTAGTCAGTTGTTCCACCTTGGAAGTCTGAGAAGAGCAAGAAGACATTAAGCAGGTGTTGCTCAACAGCACCTGTGGCCTTTGGCTTGCGTTCTGACCACCTCCAACAATTAATTCCAAATCAGGAGGTCATTAGAGAGCCAAGACCTAGAGGAGACCACCTGGCCAGCACCACTCTGCCTGGTTAGATTGATGGCAGGGGACCCAAGGTCTTTATCTAGCAGCCTATCAGATGCATTGCACCCCACCTACTCACCCCCCCTCTCCAGCCCTTAGGAATAATGGATTAGGTTGAGAAAGACCAGAGACATTTAGCCATTTGTCAGAGAAATAGAAGGGAATCTTGAAGCCTGGTCTCTGTGATTTGGGAATTGCTATTGAAGGCAGCAAACTTGTTTTCCTATGAGTACACGCCAATAAATAGATGCAATTCTTATCAATAATTAATGAGTCTAACCACGGGTTTCAAGGGCTGGAAAAATCTTAGAAGCTTCCTATTTACAGTTGTAACCAGCTGGATTTGTTTAATGGGTTGTTTGCTTTTTAATTTGTAGCAGTTTTGAGAGAGACCTTTGGGGACAGCATGTCTTGTGGTTTCGGTGAGGCCTTTTGTAGATACACAGTTATTTGGGGGTCAAATCTGCCCGCAGATCATTTGAGTTCGCTTGGCCATGTGGAGACTGCAGAAAGCAGTGGAGACTTTTGGGCCTCTGTCCTCTATTTTATTTTCAAGATTAGAATTAAACATTAGGCCGTGGTCTACCGAGAGACATTTGCCGGAGCACAGACTAGTTTCTTTCCAGTATCCTGGTTTGCCACTTCTCTGTCGTCTTAATAGAAATGGTCACTGGTTCTGAAGTAAGAGAATAGGTACCATTCGTTTATTCGTGCGAAGGTTCCCTTGACACAAATAAAAATGGAATTTTCAAATGTAACCCGATTAACTCTTAAATATATACCAATGGCCGGCGTGTGTGTCTGCTCCCTCAAAAGGTTTCTGAATGGCCTGCATGTCTTTTTAAACTTGGGGGGGATGAGGCTTTCATTAATAGCAGGACTTTCTATTGTGGGATTGGTGTGGAGTTGACAAAAATTTGTATAAATAGGGTACATTTTTCCACTTAAGAAGGCTGTGCTGAAACATTTTTAATTGGATTTTCATGGTGATTGACAGCATTTGATTATGACAGTAACTTTATTTGGCTGGACTGCTTTAGCCTCTTGTTCAGATTTTTCCATCAAAGCTCGTTTTTATCCTCTGAATCCCCAGTGGAGCAGCAGTCATTGTGGAAGAGCCTTTTAGCACCTTTGTTGTCACCATCCCTGGTGACGATTGGACCCAGCTGGTAGTAGATAAGAAAATGTTCCTTTCACAAAGAGGCTGTGTCTCCCGCCTCTGCTGTTTCAATAATTTTAAGAGCCCCCAAAACCTGTTGAGGATTAGAAGTAGCTTTAGATGTGAAATGAGTGTTAAGTATTAGTAATCGGGAGATTAGGGCCCCAGGGACAATGAGAGATAAACAACTGCAATTAAGGCAAATCTGCCGATGTAAACAAAATTTAGCAGAAACAGATGCCCTAACCATTTTGGGGGATTGATTTGAGGGCACCAAGGAATCGATTTTTGTCTTGTTTACACTTTCAAACCCCTGTGATATACTGGAAGGCTAAATATTTCATACAGCCTGATTTTAGTTAATTTTTTTTCCAGTGCCTCACAGTAGGCGCCTCTCTTCTCGCAGTGACCAGGCCTGAGTTTATTCAGCATTCACAGGGAGCAGCTAATTGTCTATGAAGGGCCCCCGTGTTTAAATGGGCTTGACAGGAATTTAAATTTTGTTTCAATCAACCCCTGTGCTCACAGCCTGCTCCAGTTTCTAATTTTTAAATTAAACATGATTTTTTTTTTTAAGCCACAGCCTTGCCTCTGGAATACTCGCTCTAACTCTCGGAAGGCCAGTTGGCCGCCCTGGAATGCTGGTGTCTGCGGGGCCTGAGGCTGGAAAGGCCTCTCTCCAAAACAGGCATCTCCTCCCCATCAGGGAGGACAGGGGAGCTTTAGCTGTCTCCTCCCTGCCTTGGAAACGGCCCCTCCGGTGCAGGCAGCAGGCACCGGGGCTGCCTTGTCTGGAAAGTGGGTTAAGCACCAGAGGAAGGTGCAGATAGCTTTGAGGGGTGGACGGAATTCTAACCCACTGCACACTGGGTACAGATGAATGTTTCAGGCTTTATGTACAGGTGCGAGATGGGCGAGAACATGCTGTGAGTGTTGTAGTGTGCATTTCAGTGTGCACCCACCAGCTTTATTTCTTGAATTCTGTGCTGAGCATCCTCTCTGATGCTGAGGAAACAGTATGTCAGCCTTGAATCCTGACAGTCTAGCAAGAAAGATGAGAATATAAACAGCCAAGCACAGGATAGAGCCTGAAGCTGGCCAAAGACCCTCCCTCACCTACTCCTGCCCACCTGCACCTCGTGGCACTCCTCTCCGTGTGCCCTGTGCTCTGCCGTTCTAACAGCCCCGATGCTGGGGGCATTCTTGCATGGTCATGCCTTTGCTTGTGCCATTTTCTCGGCTAGGAATGCCCTCTCCTCACGTCCACATGGTGAACTCCTACTCAGCCCCCACGACCCAACTGACACAGCCTCTCTGCAGCTTTCCCAGCATGCTTCAGTAAGCTGATGATTTCCTGTTCTATGCCATCCTCCCTCCTGGCAAGCTCCGCTATTGGTGCAGTTCTCACACTTTGTGGTCCTAACTTGTCTGTGTGACTGGTAACGGTGCATAAATAAGACCACAAGTTCCTGGAGGATGAGATCAGTCTTACTTACCTTTGTATCCTTGGCATATAACCCGGTCCGTAGCCCCAAGGGCAATGCTCACTAAACAATTACTGAATTGAAATAATATGAATTTAACAGAAGAAAAAGTTCTGGGGAGGGCAGGATTTCTTTCAGCCAGAGTTTTCTGGAGAGACTTCGTGTATGGCCTCGCAGAATAACATTTGGGTATTTATGTGAGTGAATTATCTTCTGCACACAGTGTGAAACACAGCTGAGATTGTAAGGAAAAGCACCAGACCCTCCAATAGCCACACTAGCCAAAATCTGTTCTGTGACTTCTTTTCCCTGAACTTACTTGAAAGAAATTGGATGCAACGTGGAGCTGCAGATAAATTCAGGAAGGCTTCTGTTCTTTAACCTTTAAAAAATACATTTATTGTAGAGAGAGAAATTAATTTAAATAATATTTTTGAGCACATGAATTTATAGAGTTCTTTCAAGTAGTTATCTCATTTGACCTTCACACAATCACTATAAGGGTTTTTCTTATTCCCATTTTATTGGCCTGTTAAACTGGGGCTCAGAGAGGCTAATTGGCTTGCCCGGAGTCATGCAGCCAGGAAGAACATAGAACCACTCAGCATTAGTCAGAGCCGCCGGTGGGTGCGTGGAGGGCAGGGGATTGTTGTTGTGGGTGTGAGAGTTTCAGATAAGTCCAGCTGTTTCTTGCAATCAGAAATACAACTAAATGCAAATACCCCACAAAGAAACGTGTAGGATTGCAGTGGTTTGTGCTGGTGAAGCCAGGATGCCCCTCTGGGGTGATTGTTCCACTCACTCCTTTGGTCCTCAGTGCAAACCAACCACACAGGAAGAGAGCAAGGAATCAGCAGCAGTTTGCACCCCTCGTCTGTTCATTGGACACCAGGGGCAGGGGGATGGGGACTGTGAGAATTTGTGTTGGTGATGGTGGTGGTTTTCTCACCTCTCGGCAAAAACTGGTGGTAGAGTCTGTTCTGCCACTGAACCAGCCACAGACTTTTCTCCTTTCCAGTTCTACCATCATGGTTAAATGAGCAGCTTCCAAGACATATTGTCCCCTGAGTTTGGGAAACATTTTTTTTAACTCAGCAAAACTTACTGAGGACATGCTATGTCCAGAATATATTGCTAGGTGCTATAGTTTAAAACTCAAACATGGACCACAGATGAGTGGTAGTACCTGAACGAACTGTTTCTTGCACACAAGATAAGGAGTTTGTGCCAGAATACAAGTCAAGCATGTCCCAAAGCATTCTGTTTAACTTGGCTTTCTTGTTAGAAAAGCTTTCTTAATGAAGGAAGTTATGTGCTGGCGTGCATTGTGCCATTGCTCCGATCTCGTTGGAAACCAGTAGCACACGGTTCCCAGACCAACTACTTGAGTTGCACAGCTGACGGGAATACAGAGGCTGATCAGACACTAACCTTGCCCTTCACGGCCTACAGTGTGATGAGAAAGTAAAACTGTTATATAACCCCTGAATTCCCTGCAGCTGGCATGATACAAGGCACTACGTAACTGTTCAATAATCTCTTTTGAAGAGATGATCAAAAAGAGTTAAATGAAAGACATCCTACAGAATGGGGGACAACATTTTGCAAACCATATCTCTGATAAGAGGTGAATATCCAAAATATAGAGAGAACTCATACAACTCAACAGCAAAAAATAAATCAATCAATAAATAATCTAATTTAAAGGTGGGCAAAGGAGAGGCAGAAAGGTTTGTGCCAGACAACTGGCAGGACATACTCTGTCCTCTATATGTGAAGTCTGGAAAGTCTAGAACTTAAAAATGAGTCTCATGAACATGGTAAACTGGAGAGGGCGACGATCTGGGTATCAGAAGGCACGATTTCAAGGACAGCTGCTGCCTCTGAGTAACTGGGTGATCGACAGCTGCTTGTCTGAGCCTCGGTTGCTCCATCTGTAAAATAGAGGTGATACCAACTTTGAACATTTTGTGTTTGTTTTTTTAGCAAAACAGAGGTTATGGAAGTGTGTTGTGAGCTGTAGAGGGCTGGACATGTGGAGCACTAAATCATTCCACCTCCTGGGGTGGTGATTTTCTCCTCTAACGTTCCTGGGCAGTTCTAACTAGTAGCTTCTTAGAAAACAGGTGTGTTTAATGGAGCTGAATGTGACTTAGGACATGTTTGCAGTTAGTGCCCAAGGAATTGGTCATTTCTTAGGGTGGATGGACCTCTGTGGGTTATTCCTCCCCAGTCAGTAGAAAGCCTTAACTTTTTGTATCTGTCCTCTATTATCGGTAACATGTAATCAGCATCTTGTTTCAGGGAGTTATTGTGAAAGTCAGTTAATCAACAGGTATTTGTTGTCCATGTCTATGAGGTGCTGTGATGGGTTCAAAGGAAACATAAGAACTATCTGGGTCTGAGGGAGCACACTAGATACCCATAGGAGGCATTTAGGGAAGGCAGGATGGGCTGTGTGCTGCTGCCTTGCATGGTGTGTGAGGCCAGAGGAGGGTGGCCCAGGGGTCAGTGGTCAGGGAGGCAGCTGGCTCCAGCTGGACCTGCAGGATTGTTAGGATTTGACTGATATGGAACTTAGAAAGCAGTGCCTCAGCAGAGCCAACCTCTCCCATCCCTTCACCCCTTCACTAGCTACTGATCTTCAAACATGTCACTACCCGTCTCAGGCTCAGGTTCCTTGCCTGTAAAAATGTGGTCTCACAAAGCAGATAATTTAAGAGATAAAAGTATGTTATGCTGCCCTGGCCGATGTGGCTCAGTTGGTTGATCATGATCCCATGCATTGAAAAGTCGCCAGTTCAATTCCCAGTTGGACACATATCCAGATTGTGGGTTCAGTCCTCTGGTTGACAGGAGACAACCCATCAAAGTTTCTCTCTCTCTCCCTCCCTCTTTCTCTAAAATCAATAAAAACATCTTTTAATTATGTTATGCTGCCATGGCCTGATAGTTCAGTTGGCTGGAGCATTGTATCATGCACCAAAAAGGTTGCAGGTTCAATTCCTGGTCGGGGCAAGTAGGAAAGCAACTGATCTACACATCAATGTTTTTC
>NW_006286677.1:1680767-1696597 GCF_000327345.1 Myotis davidii | reverse complement strand
AAATATATCCTTGGGTCAGGATTAGATAGGTAGGTAGGTAGGTGGAGGGGTGGATAGATGATAGATAGATAGATAGATAGATAGAGTTATGCTTAGCACAGTGTCTACTATAACGAAGTGCCCAATAAATGGCAATCATTAGTATTACCATCATCACAGTTTGTTACAAGAGATAAGCTGTTCCTGGAAGAAGAAACAGCACAAGCAGAGACCAGAGGACACAGGACAATGAGGAAAGAAGACCCAGAAATGAAGTGGGTAAAGTTAGCTGGGTGAGGCGGGTCCAGGATCAGCAGGGCTTTGCACACTAGAGAGGATGAGGCAGCAGGATGCTGCTGTTGGTCCTCAGGCAGGGCAGTGGCTAGACAGGGCTGTGGCTGGACCACAACAGGCAGAGAGGACATGCAGGACTGATCTCCGCCTGCTCCGTGTGGACCAGACTGGCTAGAACTGACTAATGAATAGCGATGTCCTAACCCTTTGGCTCTTTCTGAGATTCCATGAAGGTCTCCAGCCAAAGAATAGGAAACTGAGTGCAGAGCCTGTAGCTTCTTGGCAACATGTCATTTGTCTCTCTTTATGCATCTTCTTTTCAGTGTCCTTTCTGTCACTATCGGGGAAAATCATTAGTATGCTAATCTAGCTAGCCATCATTTTAACACTGACCTTTGCTAACCTGCCTTTGCAATTTCAGGAACTATGTTTGACTTCTCTAAAAGTAACCTTAAATTGTAGTCTTGTAAGAATTCCAGAGCTGTATCCCTCACTCCTTCTAATGAGGTTATGACCAAATGCTCATTATAATTGCTTTAGACTCCTTTTAATTTTCAAGCTTATTAATCATAAGAAGAGTTATTTAAAATTGCATAAATTAATCTTAGATTAAAAGCCCATCAAAGCCTCGAAACAATTAAGAATAAGTAGGATTTCCCTGGGGCAGCAAGTTTTATTTTAATATTGTAGTCAGGTGGATATCAGAACCTTGAAGTGTGGTAGTGATTAATGTATGCAAAATTTAAATGAGATTTTTTAAATGGCAAATCTAAATCACATATTGACCTAACTGTAGGCTTTAACTGCATTGTCTGTCATATATTTAAACTGTTTACTAATCAACATTTTAATTACAGTGTGTGCTGGCAGACCCTAGGACAAATAAAATCTAGCATTTTAAAATGTCACTGCAAAGTCTGTTATCCAAAAATCACAAGACTTTTATTGGGAAGAGTGGAGGAATGAGGAAACAGAGCTAAGCTTTCTGCAGTGACAAGAGTCTTGACACAGGCAGTCCTTAGGTGTGGCTGCCGGATGCTTCCAATCGCCACTCTCACCTTGGGATTCTGCTGGTCTGCGCAGCGCCTCTCCATGGAGCTGCAACTGGGTCTCCTTGAAGTTGTTTGCCCCTTGAAACTTCAGTTTCTACTTCATGGGAAAGAGATCATAGTGTCCAGCTTACTCTTTCTGTTTTTGTGCACATAAAGCACTGAACATAGTAGCTGGAAAATAAGAGGTTCCCCCAAAATGCTTGCTCTTGCCTCATCATTTTCTACAAGTAGGTTTTAAATTATGTTTAAACATTCAAGCAGTACAGAAGGATATACAATGAGAACTTGTCTTCTTCCAACCTCCATGGCCCCACCTCCACTCTCTAGAGTTAGGCACTGTTAATAACAGTTTATGTGTTCATCTAGAATTTTAACATTATTTTCTGTGCCTTGCTCTTTCACTTTCTATATCAGATAAAAGTCTACCTCGTCCTTTTTAAGGGCTGCATGGTATTCCATAGCGTCTAGAATTTTAACATTATTTTCTGTGCCTTGCTTTTTCACTTGTATGTCTTTGAGAACTTTCTATATCAGATAAAAGTCTACCTCGTATTCCATAGCATGGATATGCCCGATTTATTTAAATGTTCCAGGACCCTGTCATAGACCGTTTTGGCCACTGTCTTTGTTATTAGGACAGTGACCACTTCCATCTGTATCTGTTTGTGTACAGCAAGCATGTCAAACTCGCGGCCCGCGGGCCACATGCCTCGTTTATTTTGCCCGTGTTAGCCTTTGAGTTTGACATGCTTGGTGTACAGGGTATAAGAACCAGTTCCCCTCACCTCTTCTGACATTGAATTATCAGACTTTAATCTCTGCCAGTCTAATCAATGGTAAATGGTTTCAAGTTGTTGTTTTAATTTACATTCTCAATTATTAAGTATGAAGTTGAACACGTGCATATGTTTATTGGCCATTTGTAATTTTTTCACACTTTGCTCATTTTTCTTTGGATAGGTTGTCCCACTTCCTTCATCTTTTTGAGCCTAGAAAGCAAGAGAGGTAGATGCACCGTCTCCAAGGCCCCTTCTACCTCACTGGGCTGAGTGTCCTTTGGGCAGCTTTCACGCCACCAAAGGTGCCCGTCTGCCCACGACCTTGCTGAGCCAGCGTTGGGGTTGCATAGCCAATAGCTGGGAGTAAACTGCAAGAGAGCCATTTTCTTCTTTTGTTGAGTTGTGTGTCTTCCTCTCTAAAAAAAAAAAAAAAGCAGGCTTGGAAATTACAAGGCAGAGAGCTGGGACTGAACTTCCTTTAAAGCTGCCTGTAGACATCAGGAATATTTATTTTCTCTATTTGTTTTAAGCCTGGGAAGGCTGTGTGGTTTTCTCCACACTGTCCTGATGGAGCCCTGACCAGCAAGCGTGCAATGCCCCTAGCCCTAATGTGCCATTAATGATAGGTTAATGTACAGTATAATGTTTTGGGGACTACGGGTTTATTACACTTCTGAGTGTGAGGTCTTTCCACAGAGCGCCCAAGGTCCCATTGCATTATATCATGCAATAAAAATACCCTTTTCATATCGCACACTAATAAACTGTATTTGAAATGCTGTCTGAGGGCACTGCCGTCTTGTCTATAGTCAGTGCACGGGTGCAACAGTTGGGATGCCTTTTTTTATTTCGTGTGTTAGTTACATGGAATTCTGAACCCAGGGAAGGCTGCTCATTCTTGTTTTAAATGGGGGAGCGAGGTGTGTCTTTAGACCTGAGGCTCAGGGGAAAGGCTGCTCAATGAGTGGTGAGGGGCCTAATTAATACCTGGACAGCAGGGCCCCTAGCTTGCTACTGCCCACCCAGCCCCTCGGTGTGCAGCCGTCAGAGAGTTGGCCCATGTCTTCCACACTCGCACTGAACATGTGTTGGGCATTGTAAGCATGTCCTTAGAACAGGAGTGTAAGTGCTGCAAGCTTAGGCCTTCGGTGGTCATGGCTCCAGGATGGTTTCAGTGATCGCCTCTGTACTGCGAATCTCTCTCACAGCCTTCCTCAGAGGCAGGCTGCCCTCCTTATCCTACAGAAGACAGAGTGCCCAGAGCTAGGGGGAAGCTGCACATGGAGAAGGAAGTCCACAGGCTCCCAGGAGGTCACCTGAGATGTGAGATGTGGTTGCTGGGCGAGCATCCCCTCAGACGCACATAGCCCAGTGCTCCCAGTAGTCACCTGGTGGTTTTCTCTGCCACAGTTTGCTAGCAGCAGAGCTGATTGTGAAGGGTGGGAAACTATGGAAAAGAAGACTCTTCTACACCGAAAAGGAAAAGGGCCTCAGAATTTAGGGATGAGGCAAAGACTGGGATCGGAGGGCTTTAATCACCTGTTCCATACTTTAATCCAGGGCAGACCATGGCCCCTGAGCTTTGTCAGGTGGGAAAGAGCGACAATGTGAGTTCCAAAACCTGGGCTCAGGCCAGCGCTGAGGCTTCAAGCTGCAGTCCCATCCTAACAGACTTGGAGCTCAGTGTCCTTGTTGGTAAAACAGGGTAATGTCTATTTCTGACAGGGCTGGAGAGTATAAAACAATGTAAATTAAAACACCTAATCAGTACCAGGCTCGGGGTAGGTGCTTACACTGTCAGCTATTATATTGCTGTTATTACCACATTATAACAAAAGACACAGGCTTTGGAGCTGATACCCAGTTTAAATTTCAGTTCTACCTTAGCCAGATCACTTAACTTCTCTGAATCTAGTTTTCGAATCCACAAATTGGAGGTAATAACAGTAACGCTATCCAGCTACTTCTTGGGGTGGTTATGACACTTGAATTAGATTGTGGCCTCGAAAGCACTTTGTGGAATCGAAAACCCTACTCAAGTGCTGGTATCTGTAAATATATGTATTTCTCTCTCCAAATCAACATATTCAGGCTGGGTTATATTTGAATAAATATCCTTATAGCAACGCTTGGTTGATTTGTTCCCCTCACCACCAGGGAGCATGTCTTGGATGAAATGTAGACTTACAATAGCACAACCATATAAAAGTCAGGGCAGCTCGACTGGAGTGGCTCAGTTGAGTGTCAGCCTATCAACCAGGAGGTCACAGTTCGATTCCAGTCAGGTCACATGCTCAGGTTGTGGACTCAGTCCCCAGTGGAGGGCATAGAGGAGGCAGCCAATCAATGATTCTCTCTCATCGTTGATGTTTTTTTCTCTCTCTCCCTCTTCCTTCCTCTCTGAAATCAATAAAAAATACATATATTTAAAAAACCAAAGTCAGGGCAGCTATAACCCGCATCATCACCACAGAGAAGCAAAAGGGTGGACCTTTTGGCTCTAGGCAAAGTTCCCTTAATTGCTAGGAGAAAAGTATTCAAGTTTCGAGAATAATGAGTTTTTCTTTTAAGTGTTATAGTATTGGACTACCAGTAAATCTTTTGCTTTCAGAGGTGGGGTGTTGAGAACACTTAGGTAAACCTCTCAGGGGTTAAATCTGTCTTTAGAACTCCCAGGACTTGAAAAATGTTACCCTGTGTCACGAAAACTAGAAGTGACAAGTTCATTTAAGAAGCCTGGTTTGTCATTGTTTATCTAATTTTCAGAATTGACACAGAAAATTAAACCTGCTGACACTCTCTGACCGTCTCCCCGGCTCATTTCCCTGGTCCTTTCCTGCCTGACCTTTGCAAGTACGACCTGCTCCAAACTCCAAAATATAAAACTTCCCACTGAGTTTCCAAGTTGCCCTGCAGTCATGCCAAGATTCTGACATAGGATGTCATCCCTAATGTTATTAGGGGGAGAAAAAAAAAAAGATGAGGTTATAAATCTGCTCTGTGAGGTATTCCTTTTTTCCCTCCTCTTAGACCATAAATCTTAGAAATAATCAAACTCTCTGCAAAGGAAGCCAAGATAAACTTGGGCCCTAAGTGGGCCCATATGTCTTTCCTGGATTCAGAAGATCTGAAGGCTTGTCTGCCCGGTGACAGCACGCTGCAGAGAGGCGGCTGGGGGAGTCTTTTCCGTGTTGAATACGGACATGCTAAAGCTCACAGGGCAGCACGTCTTTTATTTGGCACCATCGGTGAGTGAGTGGCTCCATAGAAGGCAATTATTCAGATAACTGAAATTCCTTCTTTCTAAAATCAGAGCTGGTTTTCTGTTTTTGTTGGGTAGTGTTGCTATTAGGTGTCACTTCTTAATCCTGTCCTTATTTCTCCGTCAGCCCTCCCTTCCTTCTCTTCCATTTGACTCTTTCTTTTATACTTTATATTGGGAAAACAGATACGAAGCTTTAAGTCTAAAATAACAGAAAATTGGCTTGAATTAAGGCCTGAGGTAATAGCTAAAAGAAAAGTGTTCCAATTTTATTTAACTTTCAGACTTTTGGTCTTAGCTCAGGGTACCAAATTATGGAGACCTGTTGATATGTAAAGTGCCTCTAGTTTTGAAACAAGGCTGTTTCACGAAATATACTGCTTGATAATGTTTCGTATAAATGCCCAAGTTTGAAACAATATGACCCTTTGCTTATGAATCAGTAGTTAGTGTAGACTCTGAATTGTTAAAGTTTTGTGGTTTTCTAAGAGGACCAAATAAGCCATGAAGGTACCAAGGGAAGCTTTTAGCCCAGGGGTGGGCAAACTTTTTGACTCGAGGGCCACAATGGGTTCTTAAACTTGACCGGAGGGCCGGAACAAAAGCATGAATGGAGTGTTTGTGTGAACTAATATAAATTCAAAGTAAACATCATTATGTAAAAGGGTACGGTCTTTTTTTTCAATAGTTTTATTCATTTCAAACCGGAGGATCCGGTCCACGGGCCGTAGTTTGCCCACGGCTGTTTTAGGCTCTGAAACCAGCCATTGAGCCAGGCAGGTAGAAGCGTCTCAGTACCTCCATACTGAATTTTATGGAATTAAAGACACCTTGTAGCCGAAACCGGTTTGGCTCAGTGGATGGAGCGTCGGCCTGCGGACTGAAAGGTCCCAGGTTCGATTCCGGTCAAGGGCATGTACCTGGGTTGCGGACATATCCCCAGAAGGGGATGTGCAGGAGGCGCTGATCGAATAAAGACACCTTGTAAACTGGAGCAAAATTACCAGAAGAAGCAAGTTGTAACTGAATAATTGTCCTTCTTGACGGTGAAAACAGACTTTGGCTTCATAAGGCAGCCAGCTTATTTGTAACCAGATGAAGTATGCGCCCTTAGTCATTCATTGCGCACCTGACCAACAACACTGCCTCACAAAACGCCGTTCACCACCACAGAAAACACATTTCAGGCTTTCGTCTGTTTAATTTTCTTCAACATTACCTTGCAAACCACAGTAAATCAGTAACAGAATAGTTAAGTACCACAGGTTCTTTGTGTTTTCTTTTAGAAAATATAGCTCAAGGCTAAAAGTGGGTTCTATTGATGATTTTTATTTGCTGTTGGGACACAAAATGATCAGAATTTTCCAATGGTTTGCTTCCTTTTTGTGGATTTCCTTTAAAAGCTTGGGGGGAGAGGGTTGAATAGTTTCAGATAGAAAATGTTGGTTGCTGACAGCACTAACTCTAGAATAACTGAGAATTTTCATTCCTATATTTTATAGGCTAGGTATGATAGCTTTGGCCTTGATTATGGTCTTCTTTCAATTTTTCCAAAAGGGCTGCACCAGCCAGCCCCCTTGGATACCCCCACACTCACCCCAACAGTAACCCATTTCATTGAATTGAATGAGGCTCAGAGAACCGGGGCATCATAGCTCAAAACAGCTTTTTAAAAATGACATTTCAGTTAAAGCTAATTGCCCAAAATTTTGATGTCTAGTATCTTTAGCAATTTTTTATCTGTTTTTGTTGTTGCTGTTGTTGTTGATGATGATGATTTAATTGCAACGAAAATCTCCACCTTAGCCTCAGTCTTTGTGTGAATGAATAGTTTTTTTTCTCCTTATTAAGAAACTAAAGCCCTGACCGGTTTGGCTCAGTGGATAGAGCGTCGGCCTCTGGACTGAAGGGTCCCGGGTTCGATTGTGGTCAAGGGCATGTACCTTGGTTGCGGGCACATTCCCAGTAGGAGGTCTGCAGGAGGCAGCTGATCGATGTTTCTCTCTCATCGATGTTTCTAACTCTCTATTCCTCTCCCTTCCTCTCTGTAAAAAATCAATAAAATTTATTTTTTTTAAAAAAGAAACTAGAAAAACTGTGACTAAGGAAGATTTTAAGAGGTAGCAGCCTTTATTTAATTGGATGCTTCTTGATTGAGGGAAAATGAGACAGTGGATATGAAGTGCTTTGAAAAGTTTAAAGTGTGATACCAGGACTCAAAACCTGTGATTCACCTGCCAAGGGTGATATTGTCAATGCTCATTGGCACCTCCCAGTCACCACCATTATCACCCTTCAAACTGCCCCCACCATCTACCTACCTACCTACCTATCTCTGTCTCTCTCTCTCTCCTAATGAGTTATCACTGTCAGAGATTAATCTACTTTACTAATCTTTTTAAGGAACCAGCATTTTATTGATCATCTCTTTGATATCTTTCTGTTTAATTCCTTTGTGTTTTTTATTATTTGCTGTCTTCCGTTTTCTTTGGATTTACTTTTTGTTCTATTTATAATTTATTGAATTGGATTCATAAGCTCATAAATTTTCAATCTTTTTCTCTAATTACATAAAGCTATAAATTGCCTCTTACGTATTACTTTAGCTGCATCTCACAAATATTTATATGTAGTCTTTTTATTGTCAGTTGGTTCTAAGTAATTTTCAGTTTCAGTGAGTATTTCTTTTTTGACCCATGAATTATTTAGAAGTATTTTCCTATTTGCAAATACACAGAGGTTTTGTTATCTTGTGATTGCTGTCTACTTTTCATGCACCGTGGTCAGAGAGTATGGTCCATATCAGATCTTTGTGATTTGTTGAGATTCCCTTACTGCATGGTCGACTTCTTTTTTTCTCACTTGAAAGGAATGTGTATTCTCTAATTGTTGAATGCAGAGTCCTATTTACATCCTGTAGACAAAACTTGTTGGGTTAGTCAAATATTTTATGGCCTTCCTATTTTCTACCTGCTTTATCTATTAACTAGAGGCCTAGTGCACAGATTCGTGCATGGTGTGTGTGTGTGTGTGTGTGTGTGTGTCCGTGTGTCTGTGTGTCCCTCAGCGCCGCCTGCACCCTCTTGCAGTCCGGGACCGCTGGCTCCTAACCACACGCCTGCCTGATCACCCCTAACCACTCTGCCTGCCTGCCTGATCAACCCTAACCACCTCTGCCTCGGCTCCTGCCATGGCAGCTTCATCCAGAATGATGTCCAGAGGTCGTTCAGCTGTCCAGTCTAATTAGCATATTACGCTTTTATTATTATAGATTACTAAGGGAGTTGTGTTGAAATGTCAGTGTTTGCTTTAAAGTGGTGATGTTAGGTACCTGTGTCAAAATACTATATCTTTATTTCAAAGTGTTTCCTTTATCTTTATGTGATGATTCTCTTTATTTCTAATGTATTGTGCATTCAATTTTATTTTTGTCTGATATACCTATGCTACCTTCTTTTGGTTAGAATTTATCTGCTCTGTGTTTTACTATCCCTCTGTTTTCATCATCCCTGTGTTCCTTTGTTTTAAATGTATTTAGGCATTTTGTTGGTGTGTTTTTTAATTTTACCTAAGACTTTTTTATTTGATTCATTTCATCATTTATACTTACCATTTGTGGTATACTTTTTTAATTATATATATATTTTATAGACGTCAGTGACTAGACATTACATAACTTAACATGTGATCATCCCAATAAATCCTGCACCCATCTAGCACCACACCTAGTTTTTAGAATATTATTGACTATATTCCCTATGCTGTACTTTACATCCCCATGACTATTCTGTAACAACCAGTTTGTGCTTCTTAATCCCTTCACCTTTTTCACCCATCCCCCCAAAGTCTGGCAACCAATAAAAAGTTCTGGGTATCTATGAGTCTGTTTCTGTTCTGCTTGTTCATTTTGTTTGTATATTCAATTGTTAATATGTGTTTATTGTCATTTTATTGTTCATATTTTTTATCTTATTTTAAAAGACCCTTCAACATTTCATACTACTGGTTGGTGGTGATGAACTCCTTTAGCTTTTTCTTGTCTGGGAAGCTCTTTGTCCTTCTATTCTAAATGGTAGCTTTGCAGGGTAGAGTAAACTTGGTTGTAGGTCCTTGCTAGTCATCACTGAATATTTCTTGCCACTTCCTGCAAGTTTCTGTTGGGTGCTCTCTTGTAGTTAATTAACTGCTTTCTTCTTGCTGCTTTTAAGATTCTCTGTCTGTCTTTAACCTTTTGCATTTTAATTATAATGTGTCTTGGTGTGGGCTTCTTTGGGTTTATCTTGTTTGGGACTCTATGCACTGCCTGGACTTGTATATGTGTTTCCTTAACCAAGTTAGGGAAGTTTTCTGTCACTATTTTTTCAAATAAATTTTTAATTTCTTGCTGTCTTTCTTCTCCTTCTAGCACCCCCATGATGCAAATGTTGGTATGCTTGAGGTTGTTCCAGAGGCTTCTTACACTAGCCTCATTTGGGGGGATTCTTTTTTCTTTTTGCTGTCCTGATGGGGTGTATTTTTCTTCCTTATAGTCCAAATCGCTGAATTGATTTTCAGCTTCACTTACTCTACTGTTGATTCCCTGTAAATTATTATTTATTTCAGATAGTATAGCCTTCATTTCTAATTGGTCCTTATTTATGCTATTGACGCCCTCACTGAGTTCCTTGAGCATACTTATAACCAGTGTTTTGAAGTCTACATCTAGTAAATTGACTATCTCCATTTTGTTTAGTTCTTTTTTTTCTTTTCTTTTCTTTTTTTTTTTTTTTTGGTGTCTGTAACCAAATTTATCCCTGAGACCCAGCAGAGGGGATCAGCACCCATGAGTCACAGTGTTTCTATGGCAGCCTTTTGGGCCAGTGTTTGTTTAGTTCTTTTTATGAAGTTTTGTTCTGTTGTTTCATTTGGGCCATGTTTCTTTGTCTCCTCATTTTAGCTACCTCCCCATGTTTGTTTCTATGTATTAGGTAGAGCTGCTATATCTCCCAGGCTTGGTGTGTGGCCTAATGTGTTAGGTGTCCTGTAAGGTCCAGTGGCACAGCCACCCCAATCACCCCACCTGGGCACTCAAGGTGCACCCTCCCATGTGGGCTGTACACTCTCCTATTGTAGTTGAGTCTTGATTGCTGTTGGCATGTCACTGAGAAGGATTTATTCAGGCTGATCAGCTGCAAGGACTGGCTGTGACCACTGACCTCCAACACCTTGGAGAATCAGCTATACATGGACCCATCCACAGAGTAGGACTTACTTCAGCAGGGCTCTGGTACCCAATGAGTCTGCCTTTGAATGTGTCACTTATGGAGGTGGTTGGGTAGTGGTACTTCAGTGTTGTCTAGAGCTGTCCACTGGGTATCCTGGCTCTGGGGTCTCTCAGGAGGTGCAGGCAAGGTCAGCCACCCCCCTGTGTTCTGCCCAGAGCCACAGGCCACAGGCCATAAACTATAAAACAATCTGCAGATGGTGAGGCCAAGCTGTGAACCAAAGCTGGCTACTGCTAGTGTTGGGCCTGGGGCAACTTAGCTAGAGGTTGGGGGCCGGGGGGGGCGCGGTGGGGTTTGCTGAGGCCAGATGCTGCTTGTTTGAGAGATTTTAGGAAAATCTGAAGCATGAGCCAAACAGGCCATTTCTATGGTAAAGTCACTGAAAACAGGTTGGGTGGGCCCAAAAGTTGGGTAGGGCAGGGTCTCAGGAAACCACCAAGGTGAGGCAAACAGTGGCCAAGTTGCTGGAGTCTCAGATATGGTGTCTTTCTGCTGGCTCTGTAGGGGTAGTGCTCATCAAAGGAACAATGGCCTCTGCCAGCACTTCTGTCTGAGAGAAAGCTGCCCCTCCAGCTCTCATCCTAATGCCAAACAGTTCAGTTCCTCCCTAAATGTCTCTGGTGCCTTTCAAGTTGCTGTCTCCACACTGGAGCTCAGAGGGAGTGAGTCTGAGTAAGTCCAGGCACAGGCCCTTTAAGAGGAACTACCTGAAACTCCAGTAGCCCTCCCTCTCCCGCAGCCTCAGTCCACTGGTTTTTACAGCCAGAAGCTATGGGGACTTCTCTTCCTGGCACTGGAACCCTCAGCTGGCGTGCCTGGTGGGGGACTGGGGCCAGGCCCCCTTGCTCCACATTGGGGGACCTCTGCAGCTGAGATATCCCTCCTGATTTTTATCTGCCACACATGGGTGTGGGACCAGCCCATTCTGCATCTCCGCCCCTCCTACCAGTCTTGATGTGGCTTCTTTAATTTCATAGTTGTAAGACTTCCATTCAGCTCAATTTCAGGCAGTTCTGAATGATGGTTGTTCTATAGTTTTAATTTTGATGTGCTTATGGGAAAAGGTGAGCACCGTGCTTACCTACCCATGATCTTGACTGGAAGTCACTTATGATATACTTAAATACGTTTTCCTCCCATCCATTTTGTACTTTCTACAATACTCTCTTGGTTTTTTTCTCCTTCCTCCACTCTATTGGATTAATATTTTTCCTCCCTTTTATTCTTTGTATTGGTATATTCTATTTCTAACCATTTATTGATTATAAGAACTTTTAACTTAATTTAGCAATGCCTAAGGTTAATCACTAAATATACCTTCTTCCCAACCTTACTCAGGCTTAGACTCAATCTCTTACCTTTGTATCAGGTAAAATTAGCTTGAACTCCATGTGACAAAAAACAAACAGCAGCTTAAATAAGACAGCAGGGTATTTCCTAGTCGTGTAAAAGAAGACAGAAAGTAAAGTGCCCAAAGTAGTTTGGCAGCTCCTTCTATCTTACCAGCAAAGGGGTATTTGAGCTCCAGCGAGCAGAAATGAGAAAGGGAAGTGGCAAAGCTTGCTCCTTCTTTTCTAGGTATTGGCACACAGCATATGTGCTCACATGACATTGGCCAAAAATACCATGTGAGCTAGGTGACAGTGTTCCTTGTTAAAATCAGGATTCAGCCCTGGCCAGTTTTGTGTAGTGGTTAGAGTGTTGGCCCAAAGACTGAAAAGTCATGGGTTTGATTCCCAATCAAGGGCGTGTATCTCAGTTGCAGGTTCCCCATCCCCAGTAGGGGTGTGTGCAGGAGGCAGCCAATCAATGTGTCTCTCTCACATAAATGTTTCTTTCTCTCTCTCCACCTCTTTCCTCCCTTCCACTTTCTTTAGAAATCAATGGAAAAAATACCCTCAGATAAGGCTTTTAAAAAAGAAAATCAGGATGCATGTCACTAAGTAGGAAGAGGGAATACACATTGAGAGGCACTAGCTGTCTGTGTCCCTGCCCCTCTCCCCCGAGATGTGAGGACCTTAAGAGTGTCAGCTCCACCCCTTCCTCTTACATGTCATCACAGTCCAAGATTTTATTGTCACCTTAGTTTTAGGTCTTCAAAATTAGCTGTTACTATTGTCATCGCTTTATAACCAGTGTTTATTTAGATTTATCCATATGTTTGCTAGGTATTTGTTCCTCACTGCTAGTATATCCTTCTTCTTCCTCCTGAGTTTTGTTTGGGGTTTTTTGTCAGAAGTATATTAAGAGTTCTGTCAGTGAGAATCTGTGAGTGGTAAAACTGAGTTTCTGTTCTCTGATTGCCTTCACTTTGCCCTGACTCCTGTTTGTTAGTTTAATTGGGTTTCAGAGTTTAGGTTGACAGTTTTTCCCAGAGCTTTCAAAGTGTCGCATTGTTTACTGGCTTCTACTCCTCCTGGTGAGAATCTTCTGAGTGCTAATCCCTGCCCTTTGTAGGCAATACGTCTTTCTCTGGTTGCTTTTAACATCTCCAGTGTTGATAGTCTGCAGTTTCCCTACTACTTTCTAGATATAGATTTCATTATATTTATTCTACTTGGAGAGCATTGTGATTTTTGAATCTGAGAATTCACACCTTCCATTGGTTCTCAGAATTTTCAGCTCTTATCTCTTTGGATATTGTCCCTCCCCTCCACTCTAGGTAGTCTCTTCCCAGTCTTTCCTCTGGGCCTTTCTCTTTAACATTTAAAAAACATTTTTCTCTCTGTCTCTACTATGCTTTGGGTAATTTTCTCAGACTCCTTCTAGTTTACTAACTCTCTCCTTAGCTCTATCTAACCTGATGCCTGGCTCATCCGCTAAGAGATTTTGGTTTTTTATGGTGACTATATGTTTTGCTTCTGTTGCACTTGATTATTTTTCAAATCTCTATTCTCTTTTTCAAAATACCTTGTTCTTAGTGTTTCAATTTCTCCTTTTGTGTCTTTAATCTTTTCAGATGTACATTTTTTTACATTTTCTTTTCTATTGTTTTTCTGTTATCTCAGTTCTGAGAATTCAAACCTTCCTGTGTGTTGTGTCTGCTGACCCTTGTCCATTGTGGATTGTTCCCTCACGTGTTTTGGAATTTTCACTGAAAGTTCATACCGAGTGGGGCTTATTACTGTGGAAATTTTTGAATTTCAGAAGTATTGCCCCAGAATGGTTTTTTGTGCTGAGAGACACTTCAGAGTATAACTAGATCAAGATCAATGTATATTAGTTTGTCAGCCTGAGTGGGAATCTGAGACCATAGAAGTGCACAGGGCTCAGCCTCGTTCTTGGGCGACTCCCCTCAGAGCTGCCTTACCATCCCCTTTGCCGATGGGCAGACTTTTCCTAGCTCACCCCTTTGTAGTCTGGCTTTGTTCAGGGTCTCAGGGTCATCTCCCCAGGTGGACCTTGTTCTGTTCTTCATACAGTCCAGGTCCTACGTTCCTGGAATCAATAACTCCCCTTAGGCTGAGAGCCTCAAGACTGACACTCACACATTTATAATTCTGGCTTTCAGTTCTCTCTTTATTTTTAGCACTTGCAGACTTCTCTTCTTTTTAAAAAAACTTCTGTTTTATCTCTCATGGTGAGGGCTTTGTAAAGGGGAAGCTAGTAGGCTGCCTTCAACTCTCATCATCTCTTCATTCACTCCTTGTCAGAATCATTCCATTCTTTTTTTTTTCCCCAACAAACTTACTGAGCTCCCACTATGCGCCAGAAATTGTGCTGGGTCTCATTGTCTCTTTCCCGCCTTTCTGTACACTCACATGCCCACCTATACATACACATGTGAGCACATACACATGCACACAGCCAAGGTCTCAGACCTCAAACATCAAACCTCAAAAGGGCAGGAGAGAATCCATCCTCTGAGCATTGCATCTGTAGCCACACAGTCATCACCCCAGAGACAAGCCTTAAACATCTGGGCACCTGTAACTGGCCACAGAATCACTGCGTGGGCAGCTGCAGACCCAGCCACTCAGGGAGTCCTCAGCACTGTGGGAGCAGGGCCCCCACTCTCCCTTTGGCGCTCTCTGATCCTGACTCCTCTGGACATCTGCCCAGCTCGAGATGCCTGGGGTAGCTGGCAGCCTCCCCACTGTTTCCCCAGTCCTAGATAAGTTCCCTGACAGGGCAGCCCCCACCACTCCCCTTAAATCAATGGTTCTCAACCTTCCTAATGCCATGACCCTTTAATACAGTTCCTCATGTTGTGGTGA
Source organism: Myotis davidii (assembly GCF_000327345.1). Classification (NCBI taxonomy): domain Eukaryota; kingdom Metazoa; phylum Chordata; class Mammalia; order Chiroptera; family Vespertilionidae; genus Myotis; species Myotis davidii. The sequence goes on along the minus strand of NW_006286677.1, from coordinate 1,681,750 downwards.
CCCCCAACCATAAAATTATTTTCGTTGCTACTTCATAACTGTAATTTTGCTACTGTTATGAATCGTAATGTAAATATCTGATATGCGGGATATATTTTCATTGTTACAAATTGAACATAATTAAAGCATAGTGATTAATCACAAAAACAATATGTAATTCTATATTCAATATGTGTTTTCCAATGGTCTTAGGCAACCCCTGTGAAAGGGTTGTTCAACCCCCAGGTTGAGAACCGCTGCCTTAAATGATCCAAAGGCACCACCCTGCCACTCACATAGCTCACCTCCCGCTGACATCATCTCATAAATGCTGGCACCTGCATGTCTTCCCCCCTCACCATGCCCACGGGAGTCATCCTGCCCCCTCCCCACACCACACTACTCTGGTCCGTGGCTGCACTGGCCCTGGAATGACTCACAGAGACCTCAGGAAACATCGTGTTCTCTCGATGGACCACTTTCTGAGCAATTACTCTGTGTAGAAACACATAGATCTGCTCCGATGAAAGGTAGAGAGCTCCTTGACCCTGTTAGATGGCTCTGTACAGTCTGGCATGGCTAGAGGTAAGCAATTTGCTGCTAATAATTGAATATTTGGGGAGAAACATCTATTTCTGTAGCACTTGTGAAGAATAAACTCAAGAAGGTTGATGGAAATGGCATGTCACAGCTGCAAACCATTTCTAAGGTCTTAAAAGAAAATGAAGGGCTAATAGGGACACCCCCTCCCCCGCCTTCCAGCCATGGAAGAGCTTTAGAAACCAGAAGCTCAGACAGCAGCCTCGGAACAGACACCTTGCTCAGAAAGCCCTGCTCTGTGGCGTTTGCCCAGGTAAGCCAGGCTAGGGAGACAAGCCTCCGGCCCACACCTCCTGCCGCGCCCGAATCTGTTCCATGTGGAGAAATAACAACCACCCTCTCGCTGCCCAGCGTGTGTCTGCGGCCCTCAGTCGGTCCCCAAGACCCACCCGAGGAAGAGAGAA
>NW_006286677.1:1673925-1680730 GCF_000327345.1 Myotis davidii | reverse complement strand
TTTGGTGGGGCAAGGAGGCCTCTGCATGTTAAAAACCTGTTGAGATACAGGGCTCAGAAAATGACAGAATGGAAGTATCAGCTTCGCTTCTATAAAGATCTAGATTGGACGATGCGCTCACTGTGTGGTCCGAATGATCTTACTGGGAATTTACCACTGAGTCCCTGTCTGAGGTGCACACTGCAGGCCCCATGGGGTCAGAGCCTCCCTAGAGGGCAGGCCACAACCCTGCACCCCACCCCGCCCCATGGGCCTGCTCAGTCCTTCCATCCTCCTCCCTGGGGGCAGGGCCCAGGAGTGCGGTAACAGCAGTCCTTCCACGTACAACGTACAATGATGCAGCCCGGGAAGGAGGCTCGCCCTGTCGAGTGTCTTCTATAAGTGAGGCTGTGGCCCTCCCAAGCCTCCCAACTCCGGGGATGGCGAGCAGGTTTGCTGCCCCTGCACCACCCCACAGAGGGCAGAGAGAAGGACTTTTATTGAGATGCCTGGCCTTCCCTCTGCGGAGTCTCTCCTGGGGACTTCCCTCCAACCTCAATCCCAGCCACCTCCTTCCCTGACTCCCCCAATGACGAGCCTGGAATGGAGAGTTGACCCTGGGAGGAGGATGGCTTGTTTGCTCATGTAACTCACATTCTAAAGGCTGCCCGCTGCCCCGCCACTTGTCAGCCGTTTAGCAGACATTGGACATCTGTGCCTCCTTCCGTAAGTCATTTAACTTCTCTAATCTGAAGTTACCTCCTGGGCAAATAGGCATTAGATAGGTAGTTGTGAACCTTTACCATGAAGTGATTTATATTATGTAAAATTAATGCAGAGCCTCAGGATTAATACAGAGAAAAGTGGGGTTTTTGCATGAATGTATCAGTATTTATCTTGAATATTTCTTTATAAAGTCATTCATGAGATTTTGAGTTGAACATAGATGAGTGTATGTTATTTTTAATTAGGTTTGCACAAATACAGTTAAAAATGTTTAACAATTTGAATCAAACATCCAGAGCAGCCCCCACCCACCTCAGACCCTCTGACTCCACGGGGGGCTCCGAGGTCCCGCCTAATCCTACCTCATTGCTGAGAAGGGACTGAGTGTTACCCTTGCCCCTGGGGCTGGGAGCCTAAAGGGACGTGCAGAGAGCTTCCAAACAAGGCTCGCGGGCCAGCAAGGAAACGTGAGGGGCAGCACGTGGGCGCCCCTCCAGGTTCTCAGCTCACCTTCCAGGCCTCGCCCCTGCCCAGTCACTGGTGGGACTCCTTACTCCTGTGGATTTGGCTGAGTGCACCTGGGCCAGGTCTGACTGCCTCAGACAGGCTTGTGCGTGCTTGGCATTCTCTCACATGCAGGGTCCTCGGCCTGGGGCTCACCCTGAAGAAGGGGAGGCCTGTGGTCCAGAGAGGACCCCAAGAGTCTAGAGCAGCCTCAGCTTGTAGCACTTTCTCCCTAGGCCTGCTCACCCCAACCTGCGGTGCTTCTCAGCCCAGCATCAGGCTCCTGGGGAAATGCTGTCACTTACCAGTCAGTCCAACTCACTTTTCTTGACGGTGGCTATGTGCTTACCCCTCCAGGGGCTTCCAGTCCAGTGTTAGGATAAGATGGGCTTGAGTGATGATGGCCTGCGGCAGAATCATGCTCTACTCTAGGAGGTCTACTCTAGTGCATGCTGTACTCTAGGAAGGCCGACAAGTGTTTGCACAGTTCCGCTGGGAGGGGTGGCATCTGTGGGAGGCGGCAGGAGGAAAGGCTCTGTAGAGGTAGATCTTAGGTTCAGGTGTGGTCTGCTGGGCATCTCTTGCTTGATTGTTCTTTCTGCTCCTCCCTCCAGGGTCTGGTCTCTGTAACTCTGGAAACTGTCTTTCAGGCCCTGGGCCTCCGTTTTCATGCTTCTGTGGAGTCCAGACCTAAAGACTAAGAATGGAGAACCAGGGGCTCGGGTTATCAGAGAGACCGCCAGCTCATGCGCGAGGTGGGCTGTGTAGGGTGGGCCCTCCCACCGGCCCTGGCACTGAGCAGAAAGGACCGCAGAGTGCCTGAGGGCTTGGGCACAGTCCAGCTCTGTGTCCTTGGACAAGCTCCATAGTCCTCTGTGCTGTACTTTCTGCATCTGTAAAATGGGGATAATTTTAATACTTAATAGAGTTGCTGAGTATTGAATAAGTTCTTTGATTAGAAGTGACTGACCCATATGAATTTGAGCTGGGAGGACCTGGATATGCCTTTTTGCCACCCTAACTTCAGCTTGTTAGTTTACCAGTACTTGGTGAGCACTTATCACGTACAGATACTCTATTTTTTTTTAAAGTAGAACTTCAACACTCACTGTTCCCGACCTGAGAGAGCACAGTAGTTGGCGTCCTTCATGGCAGAAGAGTCCTGGATGCAGACCCTGACTTTGCCACTTTCCACCTCTGGAACCTCACCCACATCATGTTTCATGGCACCTCAGTTTATTTTGTCTATAAGTGGGGGTGCTGAGGGTTCAAGGTCAGGTGCCGATGTAGGGCAGCCAGAGGTGCACAGAGGTGCTCGTGATAGATACAGAATATACGGATAACTTCGTCATGCCAGCGGACCACTAATTGAGGACCTTGCAGCCACTCCGGCAGGTTATTCAATGATCAAATGCATAGTGTTCTTTAGGGAGTTATATGAGAGAAGAAAAGTGTGGAGACCCCAAATAGGTAAATTTCTATTTGGGATGAAACTCAGAAACCAACGGAGAGCAAAGAGTGAGGTGTCAGTGAATGGGCACTGGACCAGGAGTCCAGACACCTGAGCCTTAGGCAGCACTTACCCACCACCTCAGGCTCGGAGCCCCATCCTGCTTGCACGTGGGCACATCCACCCTCCCATCCCTGCCTCCTTCAGTGGACAGGTAGAGCTGCCACGTGGGAGGGGCTCGGGAGTGCCCTGCTGTCAGCACGATGAAGCGGGTGGGTAAAAATTAGGGACGTCATTACAAAAGAAGAGAGGCGGACTCTGGTGGAATACTGGACAGCGTGCCTGGAAACGGCAGCTCCGATTCCCGAGTTGCTGGGTCTTTGCCAGCACCCTCCTTTGCGTCAGCACGATTTGCTCCTCAGCCCCACTGGTGGAGGCGTCGGCACCAGGTGACACCAGCTGTCTTTGGTTGTTGTTGACTCGTATCTCTTCCCTGTGTCCCACTATTGGATCCATCCTGCCCTTATAATCCCATCCTTTTCACTTCGTTATGTCTCCATCTTCTGTGGCGAAGTTTGTGGACCATAATAATTCAACCCGCGCCGATGTAACTGTTGCAATTGGCCCTGAGAGAATCGAGGAAGTGAGAGTGGCTCCCATGGCCTGGAGATGAGGGCAGTGAGATCACTCAGTAGCTCTGGCCTGGCACGCGCCTGCCAGCCTCCGCAGAGCGCTCTCCGCGTGGAGGACGGAGGCCTGGGTGTCCGGGCAGTCAGCTGGGGTTGGGGGTGCTCTTGACAAGCAGCATGTGGGCAGCCTGGCTCCAGGGAGGTGGCCACGCCATGCTCCCACTGTTGCTTGCAGCATGATGGGGCTGTGAGAGCTTGTCCGCACCTCGATTCCTCTGCCTAGGAGGGAGCCTGTTTCCCCCAAGTGCTGCAGGGCCTCAGAGACACCCGAGAGGGCCTGCGCGGCCAGCTGTCTGGCTGCAGGGGCAGGTGAGCACATGGTCCTGCCTGTGGCTTTTGGAGTCAGGAGACTCACGGTGTGAGTCCACCCAGCCGTTGGCTTCAGTGACCTTGGATGGGCCCCTGAAGTGTCTGTTTCCTTGCCCCACAGACGGAGATGCAGGGCTGTGTGCACCTCCAGAATGTGGGGTTCAGTGAGAGAATCAGGACAAAGCCCTTGGCAAATGCCTGGCCCACAGCACTCTGTCCATGGTGCTGCTCTCAGTACAGGTGCTACTCTGTGCCACTTTCATCCACTTCGAGGCACCTGGCCTTGCCGGGCCCCTAACGCAGCTGGCTGGCCGGCCTCTGCTCGGGCCTGGAGCCACCTGGGAACGCAGGCACCTCCAGGTGGTCTGCTTTCCCCAGAACTGTCCACCAGATTTTGTTTTCATTCAATTCATGAGATATCCTTGCATCACATGTAGGAGCTGCAGGAGTGTCAGCCAGACTCGGGGAGGAAGAGGGAACACACCTGGCAGGTCACGGGGATGCAGCCCAGCCTTGAGGATGCACCAGAGTAGAAACCAGAACTCTGTTCTGCCCAGCACTTAACCTAGTCACTTCAGCTCCCACCCCGTCTCCTCTTCTGTGAAGTGGGTGGTGGTGCGCTTTCCCTGCTTCTCACACAGGGCTGTTGGGAGGAGGGAGAGTTGAGTCAGAGTGACCCACCACTGCGACAGAGCACTCTCCCAGTGTGTCCAAGGGATGCACTGATGGAGGTCAGGACCTGAGCCGGCAGCTTGGTCCCACCTCCGCTGGAAACAGGTGAGAGGAAACTGCAATTGGATGCCCCCCAGGTCGGCTCCGGGAGAGCCCTGGGCAGTGGGTTTGGGTTAGAGACTTCTGATTCAGCCCCAGCTCAGGGAACCCGGGCAGGTCAACCATTTCCTTACCTGTAAAGTGCCCACCCTAGACTGTGCCCACCCTGACTTGGTGCCTGTCCCTAGACTGTGAGGTGCCCATGGACCCTGCAGGCAGAGATGCTGCCAGGCCGGTATCCCACCCGGGGTCTCCAACACCCTTCTGTCCTGCTCTGCTTCCCTCGAGCAGCTGTCTCTGCCCCTACTCCCCACACACCGGCTTCTTGTATGTTCCATCACGTGGTGGTCCATGCTGCCAGCAGCTCCCAAATTCTCTGGGTGCCTGGAGCGGCTTCAGTCCCCCCACCCCACCCCCCCAGTGTCTGTATGTCTGTCTCTCGGCCCTCTCTGTCTCCCTCTGTGGTCCCCTGTCGTCGTCGTCGTCCCCCACCCCCCATCCCTCCCAAACCAGTCAACAGTAACTGAGGACAGAACCATGTCACTCCCTTTGAAGGGTGGGGTAAAGCCCGAGGGATACGCCGGGGATGGGAGTCGCCTCCCAGCCAAGGAGAGCAGGAAGGGGAGCGTCTCCACCAGCACCCTGGATGCCCACTCTTCTCCCTCCTCCCCTCCCAGGCACTTGGGCACTTGGGCAGAATGCTTCCCTGCAGTGCGGCCATCAGCCTTCCCAACTGGAGGAATGCTCCCCTCTCCCTCCTGCAGTTCCGCTCTGCTTGTTCCCGAGCAGATGATCACGGAGATGGAGCATATGGGCCCCAAAGTCACCGGGCATTCTGGGAAAGTGACACTGGTACCCAGGCTTGGCGGGAGGGGCCGTGGGCTCTGGAGCACAGCTTCTCCCTTTGTTCTTCACAAGGGCACAGGTCGCCCTCCTGAGCCTCCTGAAAAGGAGTAAGTGCGGGAAGAATTCCCTTTCAAGGCAGCGACTTCGGAGGGCAGGTGTAGGCCGGGCGCATATACAGGGAGGACATGTAGGAGCCAAGATAGAGTCCCATCTGGCCTCTCCTGCCTCAGCCCCCTCACCCACTGCCTGAGGACACCCACCCAACCTGGTTGCACCTCCCCTTCCCAGCAGCAATCGGAACCAGGCACCTGCTCCCTGGGGGTCCTGCAGCATCTTGGGGTCCCGCACAGAGTGCGTGGGCAGATCACAGGAGGCACCCAACTGGGCTCCAGGCGCATTTCCCTGGTGGCCTCGGTGAGTCCCTGCCTTGGGCTGGGTGCCCCCAGCACCCGCTAAGCTGCTTTCCTCCCCCTGCACCTGACAGGTTCCCCGTGCCTCTGAGCTAGATCAAGCAATGCAGGGTTCTCCAGGGGCAGTTTTTCTCGCCTGACTTGGGAAAGCTGGGTAAAGGGACACAGTGTCAGCCCAAGGTGTGAAAGCCTGGGCTTCCTCCCTTCAGGTCTGACCAAGCTGCCCCTTCCCCTGCCCTGGCCTGGTGTCTGGACCCACACCCCTCACAGCCACCCGATGGGCTTGTTTGGAAGCAGCTTGGAGCCCCAAGCATGTGGCCAGCGGCTGGCCAGCCCCAGGCCTGCGGGTCAGACTGGCTGGATGGGGAAAGCCGAGCTGAGAACCCAGCTCAGGGTCAGGAAGGGGCCGGGGAGAGGCACAGAAAACAGGAGGGAGCAAGGCAGCTGGAGCTGGACGTTCGGAAGGGGGAGGAGGAGCTGGGCAGTGAAAGGCACGGGGAGCCCCCTCCTCTCCGCTCACCCACAGTGGCTTCCTGGTACCGGCCTTTGCATGTGTCTGTCTCTGTGTCTAAATTTCCCCTTTCTAAAAGAACACCAGTCCTACTGTAATGACCGATGGGGGCGGGGGGCTGCCAGGTGTGCATTCTTCAGCAGAGAAGCCACAGGTTCGGAGGAGGGAAGAGAATTCTCTGACTTCCCGTGGCCCCTGCTGTTTTCTGGCCTCCCTAGGAACTCCTAGGAGGCCCTAAGATTGTGAGAGCGAAACTTGATTCTTCAGGGCAGCGGGGAGGGCACTGGCTGGGTACGACCCAGCCTGCCTGTGGCGAAGTCGGCGAGAGCCTGAGGCAAAGCCCGGCCTGAGCTTCCCACCAGGAACCACGCGTCTGCGCACACGGCACAGCCCTCTCCCTCTGGCACACCTGCCTCCCCCGCTGTAGGTGGTGACCTCTTCCCGGAGGGATCCACACAGCCTCTGGCCAGTGGTTCTGTGGTCTCCAGGCCGCGCTGGGCTGGGCGCTGGCAGCTGGGAGCCAGGCCTTGGCCAGCTGTGGGAGGGACGCTGGGCCGAGGGAGGGGCAGAGTGGAGTCGGGACCGGCCTCATGCTGGGGAGCTCTCGGGC
>NW_006286677.1:1672713-1673642 GCF_000327345.1 Myotis davidii | reverse complement strand
CAGCTGTGAGGTGGGGCTGCTCGCTGCCCGCCACACCTCATGGGGCCGTTGGGGAGAAAAAATAAGATCCAGGCTGAGAACAGGCCTTGGCAGGCGTGGTGCAGTACAAGTCTGGGCATTGCTGATCTCAGCCTCTCCGCTTCTCTGCAGGGCCACCCGTTCATCGTGCAGTTCAACGATGGCAACGCAGCCGTGGTGTCCATGTGGGTGTGCAGGGCGCTGAAGGAGAGGCGGAGCCAGCAGGGGCCCCCCTGAGGCCTCGGTGGGCGCTGAAAGCCCAGGACTGGTCACTGAGGGGAAACCCGCCCGTCACACCGTCACACCGCTCACTCTCGGCTGTGTGCAGCAGAACTTTGCTGGGCCTGGGCTGCCCCGCCCTCACCTCAGCTCTGCCCGCGACACCCTGCCTGGGAGCCGTCGTGCCAGCCTGGCCAGGATGAAGCCCTCACCCCCTCCGGTCTGGAGGCACTGACGGAGGGAAGGGGAGAGGGTGGCGGCATCGAGAATGGAGACTCCTATGCCTCCGCCCCTCTTCCTTTTTCCTAACATTCTTCTTTGTAAAGGGTCAAGCGCCATCACTGATGGGAATAAAAGTGTTCCTGCCTCCCCATGAGGGATGTTACTTACTAGGGTGTCTGTTACCCACCCAAGTTGGGGAGCGGGGGCTCCCACTTCAGCAGGGTATGTGGCCCAACAGTCCCGTGGCCCTGGAGCTGCCCTGGTCCAGGCACCTGCATGCGCCCCATGCTTCCCGACATTCTGGAACGAGGCCCACAGCCCAGCCCACTGACCTAAAACTGAGACCTGGAGGTCCTCGGCCCAAGTTCCTTGGCCAGGAGTAGCTGAGCCAGCAATGAAAACAGGGTCCCAGACCCTGAGCTCCTTGGAGTTTGTCCCCATGCGGAGGCTGGGCCGTCCCAGCAGCACCA
>NW_006286677.1:1671984-1672665 GCF_000327345.1 Myotis davidii | reverse complement strand
GGAGCTCAAAAGTTGGAATAAGGCCCTTCCACCTGCCACCTCCTTCCCCGCCACTGGCTCCTCTCTTCAGCAAGCTGCCCCCCTCGCCCTTGACCCCACACCCTGTGACCTCATTCACCTCGGGCCACTCACAGCTGTCCTCTCAGGTAATCTCAGCCACCTGCCAGGTAAGTGTGCTTACCCCCATTTTACAGACGAGGAGCTGAGGCTCTGAGAGGCTTGGAGGTCTGAGTGGCATCCCAACCCACTGAGAAACCAGTGATGCCACACACATCCAGCCCTCCTGTTTCTCATCGTCCTCTCGGGACCGAGCTGCATCCTGGGGCTCGGCCGTGACTCCGTTCTCCTTCGCACCCGCATCTAGCCCACCTGGGAGTCCTGTTGTCTTCTTCAAAATGTATTGATTCCACCACTTCCTGTCCTCTCCAAGGCCGCATGCCTGGACCACAGGGCAACAGCCTCCCCCAGGCCCTGCTCCCCCTGCCCCGCGGCCTGTGCTCCACGCTGCTGCTGGAGGGAGCCAGTTAAACCGAGGCAGGTCATGCCCCTCCCAGTCTCGGACCTCCATGGGTTCCTAGTGCACAGAGAGGACAAGCCAAAGGCCCGAGAATGGCCTGTGTGGCCCTGCACAGTCTGCCCCGTTATCTCTGACCTCAGCTCCTATCACCCTCCCACCCCCCC
>NW_006286677.1:1671652-1671947 GCF_000327345.1 Myotis davidii | reverse complement strand
CAGCCACCTGGCCGCCCCTGGGTCCTCGAGCATCCAGACACGCCGTCAGGCCCCAGAAGAGAGCTAGCCAGCATGAGGTGCATGCTCCCTCCACAGTGCTGTTGTTCCTGGGAAGCACTGCCTGGCCCTGGACGGCCCGGCTGGAACAGCAGCCCCCAGTCCCCACGCACTGAGCCGGAGCCGTGTGACTAGGGCTTGTCAGTGGCAGGAGCAGATGCATGCTGCTTCCTGGCCGAGAAGCTTTCTGCAGATGTGCCTTCTCACTACCCTTCCCCCATCCTGCTGCTGAAGGAAC
>NW_006286677.1:1666012-1671612 GCF_000327345.1 Myotis davidii | reverse complement strand
AGTGGGAGGGGGGTGCTGAGCCACAAATGGAAAAGCCTGAATCTTTGAACCACCACGCGAGGAAGGGCCACCCACGGAACTCCTGCATTGGGCAGTCAGTGAGCGAGGCCTAACCCATTGTGTTGGTATGTGACTGGCAGCGGGATTATGCCAACTACTACAGGCCCTTGTACTTGGAGTGGGAACTCTCTTTCCCATGTATCCACCTGCTCACTGCCCCCTTCAGGTCGCTGTTCCAGGGGCTCTTCAGTGGGTCCCGACCTGCCACTCTATTTAAACAGCACCCCTCCCACACCTACTCCCTGGGACGAGTGCCCCCCTGGCTGGCACCATGTCCTCCACTGCACTTGTTACCACGTGACAAACCACTGATTTCACAGTTTTATCCCCCTTCCCCACACACCATGAACGCTCCACACAGGCAGAGATCTGGGTGTTCTCTTCACATGGTATCCCCAGTGCCAAGAACAAAGAGCCTGGCCAAGCAGGTGCCCGATAAATATTTGTCGGTGGAGCGGCCAAAGTGGCGGGCTCTGATTGGCAGCCAGTCCCAGCCCGTGCCCTTGAAGGGGCCACCCTACAAGGCATCGCTCTGCTTCCTCAGGCAGGAGTGGACTTGTCGTGTTAGTGATGCTTCTCAGGTGGTGCAGGCCTCCAGCTGCCCCCGGGCCTGGACTCCGCATTCGTCTCCTTACTGAGCACCTGTGTGTATGGGGCTGGGAAGTCTCAGAATTGGGTGAGGCCCTGGGTCAGTGCCCAGGGCAGGGAGAGCTTCCCAAAGATGTGCTCAATGAGTGGGAACGTTCAGGGGCTCCCCAGAGGGGCCTGGCCACCCCAGAATATGAACCGGCCACCCCCCAGACTTCACTCTCATCCTTGCTTTGAGAAGATGGACCCAGCAAGCCTGCCATCCCCAAACCCCAAGCCAGGAGGTGGGGGGATGAGCAGATCCATGCCAGCACTGTGCTGTTTAATCTTCACAACCATCCTATGAGGTAGGTGGTGTTCTTCTGCCCATTTTACAGATGCAGAAACTGAAGCACAGAGAGGCCTAGAGGCTTGCCCAAGGTCACTCAGCAAGTAGCAAAGCACCGTTTGGAACTCAGAATCGCAGCCCAGAAGGCAGCTCCCAAGCACCATCTGTGTGTGTGTGTGTGTGAGCACACACCCGAGCCCCATCCTCTACAGTGGTCAGCAAACTTGCGGCTCGGCAAACTGCAGCTCGCGAGCCACATGCGGCTCTTTGGCCCCTTGACATAATGTGCACACAGACTCAGCTGTGCAAAGACATACCTTTGGGAATGGGACCCAGGGAGCTGCTTCCTCCGGACACGCGGACGGCACCCCCTAATGTGAAGCCCTCTCTGGAGGGCGTCTCGCAGCCCTGGACAGAGACCAGCGTCCAGGCTGACGGCAGACAGAGCATGTCTCCACCTGAGCCGCAGCTTCCTCGGCAGTGGTGCAGGCGTCGCCCCCGGGTGTGAGCTCCTCCCAGCCCTGCTGTCCGGCATCAGGAGTTCTTGCCCCCGGGGCATGGCCCCCACGTGCACCCCCCAAAAGTGACAGAGCCTTGCCCCAGAAGGACATGCACCCAACATGCACACACACGGTTTTGTTCACAACTAGGGTCCCTGGAGCCCAGGTCGAGAGCCCCTGCTTTGGGGCAGCCCCCCAAAGCCTACATTTCCTGGTTTGCAGTCTTTGGAAGTTGTGGGACTGCGTGACCCCCCCGAACGGTTCTGCAAAGATCCCTCTGGCTGGAAGGCAGGGTCCCCTGGCCGGTGTAGGCTCAGTGATCCCTCCAGTCCCCCGAGGCCACACTGGCTTTGCCTTCAGGGATCGAAGGTGGGCTGGTACCTGGCACACAGAGAGGCAGGAGTGAGTTCTTCCCTCTGCCCACGGGCACCCACCCATCCTCTCTCCATGTCCTCAACTCCCTCTCCCTTCGGGCCCCCCTCCAGCAGCACCTCCTCTTGGAAGCTCCTTGTTCCCTCCTCTGGGTACACCTTGAGCCCCTCCAGCACAGGGTGAGTCTCTCTCTCCCCAGGCCCTGGCCGTGGCGGCACGTGGACGGTGCACCACGGTGTGGCCAGGCTAGCAGGATGGAAGGAGGGGTGCACGGGGGCAGCTCCCAGCCCCCAGGGCTTGTTCCAACCCCGTTCTTTCTCACTCCGGCCCTCAGTGACCCCATGTGCCTCCTGGAGGCCGGACCCCCATGGGATGCAGCCTCAGGCCTCTTGGACTGGAGGGGAGGAGTCTGGAGGGGAGCGTTTCAGGGACAGGAGGGTCCTCACAGGCCCCCAGGTCACATTGGGAAGCAGTTGCCACCCTGAGTGGAGGCATAGAGGCCCCTCAGCACTCAGCCCACTGCCCCTTCCTGGATCTGTCCCTTGGTTTTCCCATCTGGGACCTAACGGGTCCGAATCCCAGGGTATGGGAGGTCCTCTAAAAAGGCGATGGGAGCAGAGGGCGGGCAGGTGTGGTTACAGTCCTTGTGGCCCTGGGGCCCAGCCCAGTCAGGGGTCAGGCCTGAAAGGTGAGCTGAGTGCGCTGACCAGGCCAGGAGTGCAGGAGGCTGCAGGTGTCCTGCCGGAGGCCCGGACAGTCTGGCCTGGAGCCGGCCACGGGGATGGATTATGTGGTTCCGGGTTGGGGGTTGGGGGAGAGCAGCGGAGCCCGGCCTCTTAATGACAAATTTTCTGCTGAGCAACTACAAATATTCGCTGTGACTTTGGACAGAGTCTGAAAAGGACTTCCCTTCCTCCCTTGGCGGTATCATTTGTCTTGTTTTGAGGCCGGGAGATTGCAGGCACGAACTTACAGACTAAAGTTTGTCTTAATTGCTGTGGTGTCACCACCTCGCTGGCAGATAACAGCGCAGTGAACGAGCCGATGGGGCTGAGCCCTCCAGGTCCTTCTTCTAAAGTGAGACAAATCTCCCTCCTTTGAGCCCAACAGTCCATCGGCAGCTCTGTCATTTATTTATCTCCCTAACGGTTCGCATTAACTTGCAAGGGATAAAAAGTCTCTCCCGCCCGAAGACTTAGTTAAAAGCATCCAGTTGAGGGGAGTCAGGCTGTGCTGCTGTCCTTCCTAAGAAACTGGTTTTATCCCCCCTTTTGAGGGGGCCTTGGGGGGAACAGAGAGAGCAATGGGGGCAGCAGGATGGGGAAAGGGGCGTCGGGGTGCAGAGTTCCCGTGTGCAGATCACCTTAGTTCTGAGAAAGAGAAGAACTGCTGTATTGCGATATACACCTGCCTCCTCCGGGCCTCCCAGCCCCGTGCAAGGTGGGGGCATGGTTACCCCACCTCTGTCCCCACACCCATGTCCCCATCACCGAGGGCGATGCTCTGCTCCCTGAACCAGCCGAGTCCTCTCTGCCCCTGAGCCACTGCACGAGCTCTGCCCTCGGCCCAGACCCCTTTCCCGGCCACCCCTCTGTCTCCTGCCCCAGCTGAACTCCAAGGCTCAGCTGAAATGCAGTTCCTCCGGGAGGTCTTCCCAACACCCCACCTGGCCCATCTGGGGGCCCCAGGGCTCCCCATCGCGGCCCACCTCACTGTACTGTCCGTTTCCACTTCTTACACCATCTGTCTGCCTGTCTGTCCGTGAGAGCCCGGATGGCAGGACTGGCACTGGGAGACGCTCCTGAGAAATCGCAGTTGAGTGAATGGAGGGGGAGGGCACAGCTTCAGAGAAGGCAGTGACCTGGCCTCCACCATTCCTCTCTACTGTTTTGCATTTTTCTAATGTAACACAATGAACATGTATTAATTTTTTATAATAAAAATAATTTGTTTTTAAAAGATTGTAAATTTCTTCATCAGCAAGGCAGTGGGAGAGGCAGCACTCAATGTGAGTCTTCTGACTTCCAGATGGAGCCCCTCTCCTTCACCCACAGCGTCCCAGGTCCCCGTGTTGGCAATCCTGTGGGGAAGGCGGTGAAATATACACCGAAAGGCGCTTGGACTCACACAGCCCTGGGCCTGAGTCCTGGCTCCTCCACAGACTTGCTGTGTGACCTCGGACAGAATGCCTAACCTCTCTGGGCCTCAGGTTCCTCACTGGTCAAATGGGTAATGACAGTGCCCACCTCATGGGCTGTTGGTGTCATTATGAGATCATCCTTGCTGCGGACCAGACCTGCACAGACACCTCCAAGGGCTGCCCTCTCCACCCCTGCCCCACTTACACACAGACCCACACACAGCCGCTCCGCAGTCCCTGCGACTCCCACTCTTTCATCTCCTCCCACCCTCCGGGTTTGGAGGACAAAAGAGGAGGCTATACGGTGTGTCACCTCCAGTGAGGGCCGGGCATGTGTGTTCTGGGCTCTGATGGCAGTGCCTGCGGGAGGCCCCGCTGCCCCCACTAGTGCGACCCCCAGGCCACACCCAGGCCGGCCTCAGCTTCCACGGAGGTCTGACAGCTCAGAGCAATAGCTCCAGGCTCAGCTTGGCCACATCCAATGCGGGCGAAGCTCTGGGTGCCAGGCAGTGACTGGGGCCTGAGGAAGCGGACAGAAGTGCCCCCTGCAAACCCGGTGCACAGACACTCTCACTGTCCGCTGTGAGTCAAGTCCCCCGTGCACACTCCAGTTCCGAAGGCCTCTTTTGTTAGGTCCTTAGTAGGTAAGATGTGGCTGCCCTCCCACCACACAGGTCCACATCCTAGTACCGGGAAACGAATATATTATGTTACATGGCAAAGGGGAGTCGAGGTTGCTAAGCAGCTGACCTTAACATAAGAGTCTCCCGGGTGGGTTATCCGGGTGGGCCCGGGCCCAGTAACCACAAGGATCCTTGGAAGTGGGAGAGGGAGGCAGGAGAGGAGTGACAGTCGGAGAGATTCGCAGACGCTACGCCACTGCCTCTGAAGATGCAGGAAGGAGCCAAGAGCCAAGGAATGCAGGCTGCGCCCCGAGCTGGAAGAGGCAAGAAAACGATCCTCCTGAAGCCTCTAGAACAGCTCTGTGAAAGGGGTCGCCTAACACCATCGGAAAACATATATATAATTACATATTGTTTTTGTGATTAATCACTATGCTTTAATTATGTTCAATTTGTAACAATGAAATTGGTGCTCACCACAACATGAGGAACTGTATTAAAGGGCTGCGGCATTAGGAAGGTTGGGAACCACTGGTTTAGAAGGAATGCAGCGCTACTAATGCCTTGATTTTAGCCCAGCGATACCCATTTCCAACTTTTGGCCTCCAGATTGGTGAAATCATAAATCTGTGCTGTTTTAAAATACCACAGTAATTTGTTATAAGGGCGGGAGCAAACTGACACAATGTTTCCTCTTCCTCTCCCAGCCCAGGCTGTCCCAGGTGCCTTTGGAACAAACGCTCCTTTGTCCACCCCTTTCCAGTTTACACAGCCCATGCTCCAGGCCCCCACCCTCAGCTGCCTTCCCACTGACCAGCCTGCACCCCACACACACACTCTCCCCACACCCCGCACCGTAATTCCGTAATTCCCATTCTCCAAGAGGCAGGCCCGCTGGCCTCTAGCTCCGCTCCCCTCTCCATCCCCTCCCCAGAGTCCTGGAGGCTGGGCCCTTACAGGGCTTCACCGGCCTGGGTCCCAGCTGGGGG
>NW_006286677.1:1665599-1665861 GCF_000327345.1 Myotis davidii | reverse complement strand
CCATGGCCTCTCTGAATTCCCTGAGTGCCAAGCGCAGGCACCGAGACACTGTTTATTCGTCAAATATTTCCTCGGCCCCTCCTGTGGACCAGGAACTGGGGGCACAGCACGCTAGTCCCTGTGCCCTGGAGCTGACATTCCAGCAGGGAACACAGACCAGAAAGAATGACCGTCATTGGGGGTGCGGGGGGGGGTTAATGCCAAGAACCCACTTTTCACACTAACCTTTCTAGTTTTTTCTATTCTTATTTTTCAGAAGCTG
>NW_006286677.1:1664893-1665521 GCF_000327345.1 Myotis davidii | reverse complement strand
GTCCAGAGAGAGCAGCGGCTCTCAACCTGTGGGTCGCGAACTATGAAAATACATCCTGCATATCAGATATTTACATTACGATTCATAACAGTAGAAAAATTACAGTTATGAAGTAGCAATGAAAATAACAATGAAATTGGTGCTCACCACAACATGAGGAACTGTATTAAAGGGCTGCGGCATTAGGAAGGTTGGGAACCACTGGTTTAGAAGGAATGCAGCGCTACTAATGCCTTGATTTTAGCCCAGCGATACCCATTTCCAACTTTTGGCCTCCAGATTGGTGAAATCATAAATCTGTGCTGTTTTAAAATACCACAGTAATTTGTTATAAGGGCGGGAGCAAACTGACACAATGTTTCCTCTTCCTCTCCCAGCCCAGGCTGTCCCAGGTGCCTTTGGAACAAACGCTCCTTTGTCCACCCCTTTCCAGTTTACACAGCCCATGCTCCAGGCCCCCACCCTCAGCTGCCTTCCCACTGACCAGCCTGCACCCCACACACACACTCTCCCCACACCCCGCACCGTAATTCCGTAATTCCCATTCTCCAAGAGGCAGGCCCGCTGGCCTCTAGCTCCGCTCCCCTCTCCATCCCCTCCCCAGAGTCCTGGAGGCTGGGCCCTTACA
>NW_006286677.1:1657800-1664841 GCF_000327345.1 Myotis davidii | reverse complement strand
ACCCAAGGCCTCTCTGAATTCCCTGAGTGCCAAGCGCAGGCACCGAGACACTGTTTATTCGTCAAATATTTCCTCGGCCCCTCCTGTGGACCAGGAACTGGGGGCACAGCATGCTAGTCCCTGTGCCCTGGAGCTGACATTCCAGCAGGGGACACAGACCAGAAAGAATGACCGTCATTGGGGGTGCGGGGGTGTGGGGGGGAATTGCTGTGAAGAATGAATAGAGCAGGGTGAAGGGATGGAGAGGGACAGAACTAGAGCTGGGGTGGCAGCCGTGGTGTTGGGAGAGGAGGGTCACTTTCCTGTTTCCATTGATACCGTGAAGGGAACTTGAGCCCCACTATGTGTCAGGCACTGTGCTGGGCCCTGGCGTGTTTCATTTGGGTTAGTTCTCCCACCAGTCCTATGGTGCCAGCACGCCCACCTTACAGTTAAGGCAGCTGAAGATCGGAGAGGTGAAGTGGTTCACCCAAAGCTACACAGCTGGTGAGTAGTAACCTTAAGATTCAAACCCAGACCTGTCGCAAGTGAAGGCTATTTCCTCAGCAACAGCTGCCTTCGTGTAAGCTGCGTGTTCTCTTAGGACTCTCACTCCAGTAAGAGACGGGATGCCCCACAGTCACCCCATCCCAGGCTGGTGTAGTAATAGAGGCATGTGCTGCAGTGCCACGTATGTCAGAAGGCAGAGGGGAGAAGTGAATTCTCAATGTGTGTGTGTGGGGGGGGGGGGGGCGCCCAGCTTTCTCCCGCCTTCCTAAAATGTCACCAGTGAACCATTTTCGCTGCAGAATGACTGGTTCCTGACTGCTGAGCAGTTACAGTGACTTCCATTTGCATCTGCAAAGGACGGAGGCTGGGTGGGCCCCTTCTCTGGGGAACCCCATCTCTCCTGGGGAAAGGAGGATCGCCATTTCCACTGATGAGAAAAGATGGTGAGGTACCAAGACAATTCAATGGTGAGAGTAACCTTTTCAACAAATAGTGCTGAGACAATTGGAGATCCATGAGTAAAGGAGTGAATTTGGGTCCTTATTTACCTTGCATCATACACAAAAATTAATTCAAATTGGATCATAGACATAAATGTAAGAGGTTAAACTACAACTTAGAAGAAAACATAGGAGTAAAGTTTACAACCTTGGTGATCAGCAAAGCCTTCTCAGATATAACACCAAAAGCACAAGCAGCAGAAAAATAAAATAAAGTGGATGCCATTAAAAATAACAACTTTTAAAAAATGTATTTGTATTAATTTCAGAAAGGATTCGAGAGGGAGAGAGAGAGAGAAACATCAATGATGAGAGAGAACTATCAATCCGCTGCCTCCCACATGCCCCCTACTGGGGATCAAGCCCACAACCTGGGCATGTGCCCTTGACCGGAAATGAACCCAGGACCCTTCAGTCCGCAGGCCAATGCTCTATCCACTGAGCAAAACTGGCTAGGGCAAAAATAAAAACTTTTGTGCTTCAAAGGACATCATTAAGAAAATGAAAGGACAGCCCTAGCCAGTTTGGCTCAGTGGGTAGAGCCTCGGCCTACGACTGAAGAGTTCCCAGTTTGATTCCGGTCAAGGACACATACCCGGGTTGCGGGCTTGATCCCCATTAGGGGGCGTGCGCAGGGCAGCCGATCAATGATTCTCTCTCATCATTGATGTTTCTATCTCTCTCTCCCTCTCCATTCCTCTCTGAAATCAATAAAAAAAATTTTTTTTAAAAAGTGAAAAAACAACTCATAGCTGTCAGGAGGGGAGGAGGACTGGATGAAAGAAGGTAAAGGGACCACCCACAGAGCATATGTGGTGCATAAGCCCTAGGCAGAAACAACTGTGGTGATGGCCAGAGGGACGAGGGGGCAGGGGCTGGGTGGAGGTGGGCAAAGTTGGGGTGGGGGCAAATGGGAACACCTGTAATAGTGTCAGCAATAAAAATAAAGTTAAAAAAAGTGAAAAGACAACTCACAGAAGATATTTGCAAAACCTATATCTGATAAGCAACTTGTATCTAAAATGTATTAGGATTTCAACTCAATAATAACACTACAGATAGCCCAACTGAAAAAATAGGCGTAGTCTTTGAATAAACATTTCTCCAAAGAAGATGTAGAAATGGGAAAAAAGCACATGAAAAGATGCTCAAAGTCATTCGTTATTAGAGAATGTAAGTCAAAACCACAGTGAGATACTATTTCACACCTGCGAGGATGGCTATAATAAAATAGACAGGTAATAAGTGTTGAGGATGTGGAGAGACCGGAACCCTCATACATTGCTGGTAGAAACGTAAAATGGGGAAGCGCTTTGGAAAACAGTCTGGCAGTTCCTTAAAGGGATAAACAGCCCAGCGGGGGTGGTTTGGTGGTTGAGCATCGACCTATGAACCAGGAGTCATGGAACAATTCCAGGTCAGGGCACATGCCCGGGTTGCAGGCTCAGAGTCAGGGTCAGGGCAAATGCTTGGATTGTAGGCTTATTGCCTGGTGGGGGGAGTGCAGGAGGCAGCTGATCGATGCTTCTCTCTCATCATTGATATTTCTACTTCTCTCCCTCTCCGTTCCTCTCTGATATCAATAAAAATATTTTTTAAAAGGATAAACAGAGTTACCATATGACCCCGTTATGCTACACCAAGATGTATACCCTAGAGAAATTATAACACACAACTACACAAAAACATGTACATGAATGTTCATAGCACCATCATTCATAATAGCCAAACTGTGGAAACAACCCAATATTCATCAATGGCTGAACAGATAAACCAAATATGAGCTATCCATAGAATGGGATATTATTTGACAATAAAAAGGAATGAAATACTGATGCATGCTACAATGAAGGAGCCTTAAAAACATTATGCTAAGTGAATGAAGCCAGTCACAAAAGACCATGGATTGTATGTTTCTATTTATATGAAATGTCCAAAAGAGGCAGAAAGTAGTGGTTACTTAGGCCAGGGGAGGTGGGGAGAGGGGATTATATCTAATGAGTATGGGGTTTCCCTTTGTGGTGAGGAAAGTGTTCTAAAAGGGATGTGATGGTTGCACATTTATTTGAATAAATGAAAAACCATTGACTTGCACACTTTAAAAAGGTGAATTATGTGGTGTGTGAATTATATCCCGATAAAGCACAACCTGTCCCAGCAGGCAGACTGGCCCCCAACAGTATTCAGGTAGCTGCACGGAAGGGATCTGACTGGCAGGGAAGGGGCACCTCACACACCTGAGCACCTGCTCTGTGTTGTCTACTTTGTGCAGGGCTGTGAGCAGGGGGAGGATTTCAGGACCCTGGCAGCGAACACCTCCTTACATTTTGCACCCTGGGCACCTCACTCTAGCCTGGCTACTAGTATGTGCTGTACACTTAGCGCCTTATTTAGTCACTGTGACATCCCTAATAAGACCCATCTGACTACTTTACAGAGGCAGGTTTGGGGGCTCAAACACAGCAAAACTAGGACTTGAATGAACCCAGGTCTTCCTGGCTGCAGAGTCTATCCTCTTTCCAGCCTCCCCCCACACTGCGGAGTGGAGGTGGCAGCCCTGGGAAGGAAGCCCCTTCCAGCTGCTCCCCCACTTCCCCACCTACCTGCCAGGACCCATGCCCACCTCCTAAGAGAACAAACCTTCAGGGCTCTGCCTGAGTAGCCTTGCCTGAATCTGGGTGGAAAGTAGGAACCCCAAGACCTCCTAGACATCACCACGGAACACAGAACCTTCTGCTCAGGAAGGACCAGAATGGCCACTAGACGCCAAGGGCACCATTCAGTCACGATGGCCAACACGTCAGCTGGGACCTGGGCTGGGGCTCACAGGCCTTACACTCAAATGCTGTTCACTCGTGCATTCAACAACCATGTCGAGCACCTACTGTGTGCCAGGCTCTGTTCTGGGCCATAGAAATGTAACAGCAAACAAAACATCCCAGTGGGAGGAAGGAAGATGCTCTTAAGTAACTAATCGGGAAATATTAACCAGGGAACAATCCAAAACTGAAAATAAACAGCATGAGACAGAGAGGATGAGGGTCCAGGCCAAGAGGCAGGCTCAGAGGAGGCCCTTTGTGGTGTCCGGGAGCGGCCTCTGCAGCCTCAGAGAGGCAGGCTCGAGAGAAGTCAAGGTAGCGTGCTCTGTGGGGCAGAAGCTTCTAGGTGCCATTGACAGGTTCCCTTGCGTTGGATGGAATTTCAAGGTGCCCACAGAGTCCATCTGCGCTGAGGATCTTGGAAAGAGACAGTGGCTAAGCTGGGGCTGTCAGGAGGGGAGCCCTTGGGTGGGTGGGTGAGCTAGGATAGGGGTAGGGACCCAAACTAGGGACTTGGGGGCAGGAGGAGTCCCAGGGCCAGCAGAGCTACTCACCTACCCTCTTCCCCAAATTCCTCTGTGTAGACCGTGGGGGCTTCTAGGTCAGGTTAGGGCAAAAGAGCTGGTCCTGGGCTCCCTTCTCAGGCCCTCCCAGCCTAACTTGCATGCCCACATGGGGAGAGACGCCACCATAGGCAGAGCCAGGCCCGTGACCTTGCCACCACTCCCGAAGGCCTCCCAGCCCTCCCCCAGCCTAAGAAGCCTGCACCACCAGGCCTCCCCTCCTGGGCTCCAGAAGGAAGGTGTTCATCTGCCGAGCTCTTGGGCCTCGGGGTTGGGCAATCCCTCACTCCCCAAAGTGCCAATCAATGGGTCCATCCCACAGATGAAGTATTGAGGCCAAGTCAAGGTCCACGGCACGCGGCACTCCGTGGTCAGCAGGAGAACTGGATCTGGGTGGAGGCTTTTCTCGCCCCTGTTGATGTCTCAGGAACGGAACCTTCCGCTGGGAGAAGGGCTGGCCCGGCCTCTGATCCCGAAGAGCCGGTCTGGGCAGCGGGAACCTGGAGTGCAGCCTGCGACCAGGCCCGACCTCTCTGGGCTTCAGACTTCCCCTTGGCAACCGAGCGCAACCGCAGGGAGCTCCCAGCGCCTCCAGCGCGCTCCCCTCTGCTCCGGCCAGCCCGCAGCCCTCGCCCCACGGCTTTCACTTGCCTGGGCCGGGTTGCACTGGCCTTGGGTCTATCTGGCCGTCGGATTAATATCCAGATATTAAGTAAACAATAAATTAGCAAAACTACAAGAAAATTTTACAGCCCTTTGCATTTGGCAATCATTGAGTGTTAATTAGAAATTCATTACAATTAAAACCCTGCCTAAACAGGGCCTTCGCGCCTTAATTACATCTGATTTTTAATTCAGAATACGTGTTTACACAGTAAGCGCTACGTACCCCATGATTATCCCCAATCCTCTTTATACTGTACTAATTATGTAAATTAAACCTAATTAACTGACGAAAACTGCCGTTAATTCAACTGGTAAAAGATATGTGCTTGCGGAGGAGGCGCGGCCGCCCGGCCCCAGCCCAAGCCGGAGCCTAAACCGGCGGGGACACGGGCAGCGTGGACGCGACGCTGGGACGCGGAGTCAGCGCGTCCCCGCTGGGTGGCGGGGCGTACGTGGTCCGGGGTGCTGCCCTCCGACCCCAGTGCCACTGGTGATGGATACAAGAGAGAATCAGGGCTAATGGAGGTCAGGAAAGCCAAGGACACAGACTCCCGCAAGCTCCCCAGGCTCCGGACAGGGCGGCAGGGCCGGAGCCCCCCTGAGACAGAGGGGTCCCGCCCTGCCGTTCAGAGTCTGAGTTCCAGCCCCAGCGCTGCCAGCATTGGCTGCCTGAGCCCCAGCAAGAGACCTGCGAGGCCGAGCGTTGTGAGGGTGGTGACAAACCTCCTCCGTTTCCTCCTTCCCTTCACTAACCTGAGTTGGCTTCCACGGCTGGCCCTCAGTTTCCTGCCTGTACAATGGGGATAAATGACATCTACTTATTGTCAGGGTCATTGTGAGAACCGGCTCTGCCAACTGTAAAATGCGGTTTGTGCTGATATTCACCGACTGGACACTGGTCCGAAGCACCCCAAGGCCGGCTCCCCGAGACCACCACCCCTCCAGCGAGCGCCGGCGCCTCGGAGCTTCTCTCCACGTGCCTTCAATCCTTCTCCAGCTCCGACCCGGGTCCGCGAGTTGGATGGGTGCGCAAAGCCAACGGCGGGCGCGGGGAGCTGTCCGCAACTTGGTGCTGAACGGAGACGCAAAGGCGCCCCTGCGCGCCCCTAGCGCAGTAACCTGGAAAGGGAACTTTTGTGCGAGAAGTCCCTGGGGCCCCGCGGACAGGCTGCTGGGAGCGCCCTAGAGCACAATAGAGGCAGGACAGACAGGTCCCGCGCAGAGGGACCCTGCCCCTCCTCTTTCCACTCCCACCCCCCACCGCCCCGGGGGCGTCCTGGCTCCGCGATCGTTGTCAACCACCACACCGGATTTTGAGATGCCTTTTAAAAAATCATTAGGAGGCTAAGAATAATTACCGAACGGGACTGTAATTATGGGGTGGGGGAGGCCAGCAGAGGGAGCGGGGATGAGCAGGTGGAGTCTGGGGGCGGCTCTCGGGCTGGGAGGGAAGATAGGTTCCTGTTTTTCTCAGCGGGAAGAGGGGAGAGAGGACAGCAGAATTGGAGAGGGAGAGGCTGAGCCTGGAAGAGACGGAGGGGCCAGAGGCAGAGAGAGAAAAGGGCCGAGCAGGCTGTGGAAGGAGAGAGAAAGGCAGGGAGATCCAAGAGAGAAGGATGAAAACCGAGGGAGGCGAAAGAGCAAGCACTCCGCAGAGAGGACAGAGCCCTCAAACTCGGGGGTAGTTTTCAGAGATCCGTTAGCCAAGGGGAGAAGGCGGTGGGAAGAAAGCGAGTCTTCGGGCCTGGTCTGGCCCCCCTCTCTCGGAGGGCGAGGCCTAGGTGATCCGCTCGCATCCACAGAGCCTTTTCAAACGGGACAGGAGGGAAACGAGAGGGAAGAAGTGGAGAAGGGGAGACGAACCCCAGAGGAGCTGGAATGCCGGAGGGGAGAGGGCCTGTAACCCGGAGCGAGAAGGAAAACGAGGGGGCGGGGGAGGGCGACCGGGAGCCGCTGGCCGCGGAAGATTTATTGTGTGGCCCGGGTTCCAAGGACGCGCTAAGC
>NW_006286677.1:1657318-1657728 GCF_000327345.1 Myotis davidii | reverse complement strand
TAACTTCTGTTTGATTAGGGTAATTGTTCAAACTTGGGCTGGACAGTATGATTAATTACAGTTTAATTAACGTGTCCATTAAGGACACTTAATACTACTTGAGAGAGGGGAGGGCGAGGAGGTGCTCGGTGCGGGCAAAGAGGGAGGGAGGGCGACCGGTAACTCAAATGAAGAAGAGACCGAGAGGAAGAATACAGGGACCCAGTGGGGCGGGGGGGAGGGTGAGGTGAAGACAGACACCCACAGGCAGAGGGCAGAGAATGGAGAGAAGAGGGGCTGTGGGGAAAGAGAACACCCAAGGGGTGTCTGCAGAGTCGGAGGGCTAGACCTCCACCACAGGGAACTGAGCTAGCAGGAGGCTAGAGAGTAGTCTAGCCGTCAACTAGGGAGCAGTCCTCCAACGAGGCACT
>NW_006286677.1:1640256-1640731 GCF_000327345.1 Myotis davidii | reverse complement strand
AGAAAAAACAGTTCCTGAGTCCACTGTTCAGTGAAGGAGGCAGGAGGTCGCTCCTCTCCAGGCTGGAGCTGTCCTGACACCTCATATGCAAGGCAGAGCAGTGGGGGAGTTGGCTCTGCCCCTTCCCAGCGACCACCCCCGTCCCCCGCCCCTGTGGTCCTGCCCTGGCCGCTGATAACCCTACTGACTTTTCAGGGCCACCCTCCGGCTCCAGCGCCCTGGCCCAAAAATGCGGTAACCCTCCCTGCGACCCTTCTGCCTGAGCTGTCCTTACCCCGATACCCGCCCTTGGCCGGGACCGCTCCTGGTCCCTAGCAGGAAAGCGCCTCCCCACTTCATTCTTAGGGGCAAACTTTGTGGCCCAGCCCCTTTCTCCCTCTTGCCCCTTTGCCAAGCGCAGGCCGCAGGTGCCGGGCGCAGGGCGCAGGTGTGCGACAGCTTACCTGGGGCGCGCGGGCCAGGGGGTACGGGGACA
>NW_006286677.1:1638313-1639985 GCF_000327345.1 Myotis davidii | reverse complement strand
CCGGGCGCCCGCCGCCCCCCGCCGCCCCCCCGCTCCCTGACCCTACAGCTTCTTTCGTTTAGTTCCCATTTGGGTTCTAGCGGCTGTTTTTATTATTATACCCAAGGAATCCGTCGCCTCACTCCCCCCGCGTCCGCCTCCCACCTCGTCGCCCACTCCTAGCTCACCCCTCAAGCTCCCGGAGCCGGCGAGGGTTCCCCGAGCCGCCCTAGCCGCTGCTCCTCGTCACTGCGTACAACCCTTTACCCTGGCTTTCTGCTCTGGCCCCCGAAATTCGGTTCCTTTCCTAGGGCCCCCCTTCTCCTGGTCCCGGGGCCGGGGGCCCCTCCTTCCATTCAGGAAAACCCCGCGGGGACCACAGACCCTCAGCTTGGGGAGGAGGATGCGCTCGGCTGGGAGCAGTCCCTTCACTGCATGCGGGCAGGGCACACTTGCCCATTTCGGGGAAACCGAGAAGCCGTCGTCATTTCGCAGAACCGTGGCGCCCTCCACCACCGTCTCACCCCAGGCCACCTCCTCAGCCCGCCTGAGAGCTCTTCAGGGGGAAGCGAGGCTTGTCTTCCTGATCCCTACGCTGGGGAGTTAAGACCGTGTTTTTGCTCCTAAATGTTACAAGAGACTTCAACAAGGAGGGTCAACTTGTTTCAATTCGATCCACAGAGATAAAGATGAAACAGGCAGATAACAGATAAATAGCTTGATACCGGGAGACGGTATGAAGACAGATGGGAGAAAGAGGAGGGAGCTGGGAGAGACAGTTTAGAGGCGATAAGATCGGCAGCTGAGGGGCACCTAGATAGAGGAGGAGGGAGACGGACAGAAGATCCTAATCCTCTTGACGAAGGCTTCTGAGCTGCCCCTCCGAACATGGGTTTTCCTTTCCTGGGGAGTTAGCAGAGGGGCCCTCAGGGTTGGGCTGCCTGGGCCATAGGAGCGCCTGCAGCACTGGGCCCCGGGGAGCCTTCTGAGCTGAGGGCACCGCACTGACCCCGGCCACCTAGAGAGCTCCAAGCATCCCTCCCCTGATCCTCCCGCTGCTGAGGTCCGCGGGCACCGCTGCCTCCCTCCCTGAACCAGCGAGCAAAGCATGGGACCGGCAGCAACTTTTGACCTGGAGCCTTGTATTGGCTTTAGAGACAGATCAGGATTCCCCTCAGCCCATATTGAGCCGGGATAGCCTGCACGAAGTATACTCAGAGAGGAGACCCCACCCCGACCCCCCAAAAAAGCCCAGAGCCCAGAGAGACTGCATTTGGCCTGAGCTAAAATGGTATGTCCGAAGGAAGGAAACTTGGGGAGTGCGCAGTTAAACGCGAAGGAGTAGAGGCTCCTAAGAAACTTCCTTGAGAACCTCTCCATCTCACACGCTGACCCGAGGGAAACCAGCTTTGGCCTGGAACGCAGCTAAAAATGCAGAAAATGTGATGAGGAACTGCCTGACCCTGGTCTCACTGATGGCTGGAAAGAAAACTATTTCTATTTCCAGCCTGAATCTTTCTGGCGGGGCTCCGGACGTGAGAGAAGCTCGGGTTTGTGGAAACCAGTGCTATTATCTCGGGGATCCGGCCGGCGGTGGATGACCTGGGGGCCTCCCTGGGGCTGGACGCGAATGGCGTGCTTTGGAGAGAGCGAGATTCAGCACCGCGAACAGCGGTCGCTTCAGACTACCCCC
>NW_006286677.1:1627348-1628758 GCF_000327345.1 Myotis davidii | reverse complement strand
AAAGATAAATGAAATAAACTGCTGTTTTTTTTAAATATAAACAAAATAAATAAACTTTTAATGACATTCATCCAGAAGAAGAAAAATAAAACTCAAATAAATAAAACCAGAAATGCAGAAAAGAAGTGATATCACAGAAATAAAAATAATTATAAGAAAATCCTCGCGCTGCCCCCGCCTGCCCACCCGCGTGTGAGCACTACAGAGCTGAGGGAAGGCCGTCCCCGAAGTGCGGGCTTCAAGACCAGGGCGGGCAGGGCCGGCTGAGGGTGGCCGAAGGCGCACGGATCTCAGCGCCCGGGAAGCTCGTGTTCCGCAATGTCTTTGCTGTGTGGCCTTGGGCAAGTCACTCTCCGTCTCTGGGCTCCACCTCCTCCCCATTCCCAAAACGGGATTTCTTTCCTAGCAGACCGGGCATTGCTGAGGTCTCAATTACCCCTCTGCTCACCCAAACCCCAGGGGCTTTTGTTCCGGCGCCAGCATGAGTCCGAATAACAAAAGGCGCCCGTCTAGGGGGCGAATGAGCTTGGACTCCCCATTGCCAAGATTCCCACTCGCGCCAGACTCAGCGCGCCCCGCTGGGCGGGCCCGAGCAGCGGCGGCGCTGAAAATGGCTCATCTGCTCTCTGCTTTCTCTGTTTCGCAGGAGCGGCGGCATGGAGGCTCTCACCACTCAGCTGGGGCCGGGGCGCGAGGGTAACTCCTCGCCCAACTCGAAGCAGGAGCTGCAGCCGTACTCGGGCTCCAGCGCTCTCAAACCCAACCAGGTGGGCGAGACCTCGCTGTACGGAGTGCCTATCGTGTCTCTGGTCATCGACGGCCAGGAGCGCCTGTGCCTGGCGCAGATCTCCAACACCCTCCTCAAGAACTACAGCTACAATGAGATTCACAACCGCCGCGTGGCCCTGGGCATCACGTGCGTTCAATGCACGCCCGTGCAGCTGGAGATTCTGCGTCGGGCCGGCGCCATGCCCATCTCATCGCGCCGCTGCGGCATGATCACCAAGCGGGAGGCCGAGCGCCTGTGCAAGTCGTTCCTGGGCGAGCACAAGCCGCCCAAGCTGCCGGAGAACTTCGCCTTCGATGTGGTGCATGAGTGCGCCTGGGGCTCGCGTGGCAGCTTCATCCCCGCGCGTTACAACAGCTCGCGTGCCAAGTGCATCAAGTGCGGCTACTGCAGCATGTACTTCTCGCCCAACAAGTTCATTTTCCATTCGCACCGCACACCCGACGCCAAGTATACGCAGCCCGACGCGGCCAACTTCAACTCTTGGCGCCGTCACCTTAAACTCAGTGACAAGTCGGCCACAGACGAACTGAGCCACGCGTGGGAGGACGTCAAGGCCATGTTCAACGGTGGCACTCGAAAGCGGACCTTCTCGCTGCAAGGAGGCGGTGGCGGTGGCGCTA
>NW_006286677.1:1626174-1626407 GCF_000327345.1 Myotis davidii | reverse complement strand
ACACTGCCGACGAGCCGGAGGTGGACGTGGAGTCCAACCGATTCCCCGACGACGAGGGCGCCCCGGATGAGACCGAGCCTGGCGCGCCCGCTGCGCCCGGCACAGGAGGCGGCCCAGACGGAGAACAGCTCGCTGGGCCCCCGTCTACCACCTCCTCCGGCGCCGATGGCCCTGCAGACTCTCCGGACGGCAGTAGCCCTTGTCCCCGGCGCCGCCCAGGGCTACCCCCAGCC
>NW_006286677.1:1625228-1625603 GCF_000327345.1 Myotis davidii | reverse complement strand
GGCCAGCGCGGGGGGTTTAGGTGTGTGTGTTGGGAGGGGGGAGCGGGGGGGTTGCAGTTAAACTGGGATTGTTGGCCGGTTGAAAGTGGGTGCCCACGCTTGTACATTTCCATTCGGTCCATTAAAACACGAGTCGTTAGCCAGATGCTAAAGGCGTCATTTGTGCCTGGGACTTGGCGCGAGAGGGAGGAAGATGCGGGATAAAAGTGGGCGACGAGAGCGGGGGCGGCTTTGACCAGTCCTTGGCTCGGGAACCGGTTCCTGTGTCGGATGATGTTCTCGGGGCGCCAAT
The DNA here is from genome assembly GCF_000327345.1 of Myotis davidii. Classification (NCBI taxonomy): domain Eukaryota; kingdom Metazoa; phylum Chordata; class Mammalia; order Chiroptera; family Vespertilionidae; genus Myotis; species Myotis davidii. Next base: position 1,625,311 of record NW_006286677.1, on the reverse strand, counting down.
ACTGACCCTGAATCTACAACAACAGTGGAGCGGCTCCCAAGGGCGCCAGGCTGTGCGGTGTGCAGCACGGCCGCCCGGGGCGC
>NW_006286677.1:1623971-1625082 GCF_000327345.1 Myotis davidii | reverse complement strand
GAGCGCGGCGGCGGCGCTGGGGCCCGCGGCCTCCTACCTCTGCACCCCCGAGGCCCACGGTAACGCCCCCAACCCCTCTGAGGGGGACGCTGGCCAATGCGATGGGGGGACAGCAGGCAGAGGGCCAGGGCCAGGGGAGGCCTGCGAGGGAAGACGAGAGGAGAAAGACAGAGGCAGAGAAAGCCACAGAGAGGAGAGGGAAAGAAAGACAATGAAAGAAAAAAACGCTAAGCGAGAACTTCCAACAACTTCCAACGTTTGGTTACCTAACAACAAACCTGCCTGTCCAGCACATAAACACGCTCACCCACACCCCGTACACTGGGTGACAGCCTTTTAAAGATCACTCCTGGCACCGCTTTCAAGTGCTTTCATGTATAAAGCACGCGGGTTTGGCCGCGAGGTACCCCCGTGGACAGGCCGGGTCCAGCGCATGGTGGCGGCACTTGGCGGCCCAGCTTCGAGAGCCCCGCGGAGCTGCGCTCGCTGGAGCCGGCAGCTGAAGGTTTCGGAAGGTGGGGGCGGTGGGAAGGCCTGAGAAACGCCTGTGCTGTGTTTTCATGGATGGGAGTGAGCAGGAGACAGGCAGGGACCGTCAGTCACACAGAACCAGAAAAAGACGAATGAAGGGGGTCTGGAGGGAGAAGGTGGAGGAGAGAAGGGACCCGCCGCCAGAGAAAGGCGCAGGTGAGGCATGGCCGGTAACACCCATCCGGGTGAGACTCAGCTCCAGGGAAGGGCAGTGGGTAAGGAGAGGGCGGCCTCTCCCCAAAGCCAGGCCACTGCAGTGCGGGGTCCCCGGAATCTTCCACCCCAACTCATAGTTGTCCGGGTCTCTACGAATTCCCGGTGGGAAGCTGTTCGCGTGGTGTGTGGGCTGGGAGGGGGGCTCTCAGGTGGGTTGGGGCCAGCGCGGGGGCTCCCGTGATCCCTGCTCTCACAAGCGTGCAGTGCAGGGAGGGAGCGGAAGTGGGGTGCAGGAAGGCGGGGAGGGTGCTGTCAGCACAGGGGGAGCATGGGGTTCTGGGAACAGCCGGTTAAGCTTCCCCGGGAAAGTGTTATCTAAGGTGGAGCCTGAAGGGTAAGGCGTGCGGGTGGAGGGGGGCGGGCC
>NW_006286677.1:1617074-1623109 GCF_000327345.1 Myotis davidii | reverse complement strand
CGGCGCAGGCAGACCCGGCGGCCACGCGCGCTCGCGGTGCCCCAGTATCTGCGCGCGATGTAGGTCGCTTGTCCCAGGTGGGCTCGGTTGCTGTATTGCTCAGGCCCGGCCCAAAGCCTGAGGGTGCGAGCCCAGGCGCACAGCATGGAACAGCGGTGGCCGCGAAGCTTTTAATTAGGGCTCCGGCGCCCGGACTGCAGCAGCTCTGGCTATATCGGGGTCACGGTTTCTTTGCCTCTCCTTGAAACTCGGTTTATTGCCTTTAAGAGCCAGATAAGGAAGACAATCACTCGACCGCCGACGATTTGGAAACGAGGAAATCCTACCCAGACCAAAGGAGTATCTCCCAGCCAAGTCCTGCAAATACAGACCGAGGTGAGCCCTAGGATCCTCAGGCAGCACCCCGAGTCGGGAGTTGGGACCCAAGTCGCCCAGAGTCGTCCCCCCACCCCGCCCCCGGCTTTGGCTTATGAGGAAAGCTTTCACCAAGAGTAGGCGGCTGTGGGCCCCTTCTGCAGCTGGCAGATAAATAAACAACGCAGGCAAGGTGCAGGCCAGGTCTCCTGAGTCGCTTACCTCCTTGGTGGGTTTGAGCTCTTCCGGGTAAGAGAGCATTTCAGAAGGAATTAGGAACACCATCACCCACATCAAACAGGCCAGAGGGCACTCCCTGCTCTAAGATAGCCTCCCTTCCCTGGGCCTCCTCCAGCGGGTCACTCTCTACAATGATGGCTACATCCCAAAATGTTGGCTTGGAGTGTGGGTAGTACTGGCCTGTAACTGTCTCCTCTAATGGCACCAAATCTGGAGTAGGTCCCTGACTTAGCACAGTTCCCAGGAAGCTCACCCCTCCCCTCCCAAGGCCCCTCCCAGACAGAACCCCTCTCACCTGTCCTCCTATCCCAGGCGAAGATGGGCTCACCCTGGAGGTCACTGCCACGCAGTTAGTGGAGAAAGATATCGAGAACCTGGCCAGAGGTGAGGTTAAACCTGAGATGGGGCTACTCTGGGGGGACGGGGGCTGGGGGGAGGATTGGCCTTCTTGTAGGGGGTGAAGTTAAATCTGTGAAATGGGGCTACTCTGGGGGGCCCTCTTGTAGGGGTGTCATTCCTGTTGGTGTGAGAAGACAGGGCTCTTGGGCAGTCGGTCTTCACCAAGGGGAAAGGATGACCGGGCACACTGTCCTGGGGCAGAGGAGTGGGTGTGAGAGGGGGTGGCTAGAGGAAACCAGACCCCAGAGGCTCACTGGAAGTGTGCGTTCCTAAGGCCAGGTCTGTCTAAACAGCCCAGTGAGAAAGAGAAGCGAGTACAGAGCCTAGGAACTTACTGCATGTGGGCAATCAGGACATTCTGGGTCTCCCAAACTCCCTGGAAGACGTGACTTTCTGAATAGCAAGATTCCTAGGAGGCATCTACTTTAGGAATGCTCAAGGGGTTAACTTTTTTCCTGGAATTCATGTAAAACCACTCACCCCACCCTAAATGGGGTGGGGATGCAGCTCATTTGCAGAATAGGGTCCTTGGGGGGTTGCTCAGCCTGTCAGGGAGAGTGTGTGACTTCAGGCACAGAGGGGAGCCTCTGACCCCACTTTGCTCCTCTCTCTCCCCTTTTTGTGTTTTTGAGCACCTGCTCGGCAAGGACTTCTCAGAGAGCCTCCCCAGGGGGAGGACCCAGGTGCCGAGAGCTCCATGGTCAAGGCAGCCCCCTGCCGTGTCTCTGGAACTGGTGTCTGAGGTCACTAGCAGGGTTTCCCACCTCTGCCTGCTACCCTCTCCCCAAACTCGCCCAGGGATGAGCTTGGAAACTGTTGTGGGGAGAGAGAAAAGCATCTGTGGTCTTTGACTCTGTAGCTACAGATTTTGCAGGATATGTAATTACCTTCAAAATCATTGGTGCTTTATGTGAGTGTTTTTAGCATGGATTTGGGGCTGTGCTGATAGCATTCATATAAAATGGTAAACAAACTGTTGTAAGTATGTGTATTTTTCCAGGGCTGGGGTCCAAGACTTTGACCAGATTCTCCCTGGCCTGTATGACTGAAGGGAAAGATTAGGTCTCACTTTTGAAGGGGTAAACTGAGTCCTCCTGATTAGGGAACTAGGAACAACTTGAAGCAGGGGCCACTCCGCTTGGTGACTTGAGCCAGGACTTGGAAGTGGAAAGTGCCGTCTACCATCCTGATTTGATTCTCCTGGGCAATTTACTTCCCACCCCTTCTTCCTGACCAAATCCTTTGGAAGCAAATGGGTAAACTGGGTGCTGAAGGCCTTTTCCCCCGACCCAACACCCCCAACGCCCATCTCAGGGCTACTGGCCTTGGCAGGACCTGCGTGCCTTGGGGCCTCCTGAGTCCTGCACACCCTCTCCTTTACCTCCCACTCTTGCCCGTTCACAGACGAGCTGCAAAAACTGCTCCTGGAGCAAATGGAGCTCCGCAAGAAGCTGGAGCGAGAATTTCAGAGTCTCAAAGGTACCCCCATCCTGCCCCACCCCACCCCACCCTACCCCACTTCACGGCCAGAACCTTCTTCCCTCCCGAGCCTGGCTCCAGGACCCCAGTGCCAGCCGCTGCCCTGCGCCCTGCACCGGGCACCGGGAGCCCTCCTTTGCCGGGGTTTCCCACTAGACCAAAGACTGGGGGTGGGGGTAGGGGTGCGGGTGGGGTGGGGGATGGGGAGCGGGAAAATGGGGCCGAGGGATGGGGGCTGTGCTTAACAGCTCTCACTTAATCAATTTGCACAGATAATTTTCAGGATCAAATGAAGAGGGAATTGGCTTATCGAGAAGAAATGGTGCAACAGCTGCAAATTGTCAGAGGTAAGACGGGAGTCAGGTGAGCGCGTGCACGGGCCATAACTGCCTTTCGTCTGGCAGGAGCCGCAATGTTGGCTCAGTCATTTGGATTTAAATTGAAGGTAATTTAACAATTATTTTTTTTATTTAATATCCTTTGTATACTCTGATTAGCCTCAGAATGGCAAGCGAGCCCAGCAAACGGCTTGCAGGCATCATTACATGGAGTGATTGAACTTCTTATCGCGGCAATTTCCATGGTTTCTAAATTAAAAATCGAGGCGTAAAATTACCTGGGAAGTAATGCCTAAGTTCGCTTTAATTTTGGTTAGATCCGTCTGCCTCTAAGCACCATCCCAGGCCATTTCCTCCCTCCGTCAGGCTGCAGTTTGGAGCCTTGATGCCTCCTCCCTCGGGCCCCCAGTCCTGTTTTCCGAAGGGGCTGAGAGCTGAGAAGAGGGTGAGGCTAGGGCTCTGACCCCGCCGGTCCGGTGGGACGAGTGGACTCATTTCCTCCCCGGCCCCTCCCATGTCTTCCAGACACTCTGTGTAACGAACTCGACCAAGAGCGGAAGGCGCGCTATGCCATCCAGCAGAAGTTAAAAGGTGCGGACGCCCAGGAACAAAGATGGGGGATGGGGGGTGCCAGACACTGGCTGTGCAGGAGAATGAATGAACGATAGAATGAATGAACGATCGAATGAATGAATGAATGATCGAATGAGTGACTGAATGAACGAATGAATGAACGAACGAAGAACCACGGTACTAGAGTGAGTGAAGGCCAGGTTTGCACGGATCAGAAGCTGAGAGGAGGAAAACAGGATTTGCTTTAATGACGAAATGGTTTCAGAACGGGTCGGGTAGGGAGAAAGAGCCCCCTGGGCTTTGGGCATTGGGAAATCTGCCCTCAGGTCCAACTCTTGCCTTGGGCAGATGGATCTTCCTCTTTCTGTGCCTCAGTTTCCTCTTCTGTAAAGTGGGGCCTTTGCACCAGAGCAGTGGTTTTGAACCGCCCAGTCTCTTTTCTACTCTCCTATCTTCTGATCCACTCCCTTGAGAACCCCTGAGCCGGAAGGGGGGGTGGGGGCGGGGGCGGGGGCGGAGACCCAGGCGGGCAGAGGAGAGGGGCGCGCGGACCGTGCCCAGGAAGCCAGGCAGGTGAGGCAACCAACGTGGTCTGCCCGACTGTCTCTCCAGAAGCCCACGACGCCCTGCACCACTTCTCCTGCAAGATGCTGACTCCCCGCCACTGCACTGGCAACTGCTCCTTCAAGCCCCCGCTGTTGCCCTAGGGCCGGCCCCGCCGCGCCCCCGCGCCCTCAAGCCATGCTGCTCTCTTCCTGTAAATACCTGCGGCCGAGGCGGCCGAGAGCGAGGAACAAGCCATCCGGACCGGACCGATGTAAATACAGCCTCCCGCCCGCCCTCCTCCCGGGCGCCCACTCCCGGGAGCCCCAGCCCAGGGCCCCGGCTCCATTTCCAAGTGTAAATACCATTCTGCCCCACGGTTGAACTCCAAGGCATTGGACCTCATGGGGTTAACTGGACAGAGGGGGTAAAAACGGGAAGAGGGAGACTACTCTTCGCCTCTGTACAGCCTCGGACCCCCCAGTTGTGATTACAATGTAGCAACTTGGCTGGCGCTGGCCCCGCGCCGGTCCGTCCACTTCTGAAACTTGTTCCTAATGACAAAGTGGCTATGTGCAATGGATATACATGTACTGTGAGTCTCTTGGTTCAGTACTGAGTTTACTTTATTTATTTATGCTGTATGTTGTTTTGCTTCCTTCTCCTGGACCTGCTTCCTGCCCCGTTTTGCAGTCCCTTTGGGGTTTTGCTTTGTCTCTATTTTGTTGTAACCTCTTGATGTAACCAGCACTTTAAAAAGGGCGACAACTGACTCACGAGATGGAGACCACCTTGACCTGTTTGGGGAGACCACCCTGTACCCGTGACTTTTGTTTTGTTTTTAATTAAAAAAAAAAAACCTGTCACTTCCGGAGGCGTGGAAGTGCAGCTGGGGAGCGGGGCAAGGTGGTCGGGGGCTGGCTAATGGCTGCGCAACAGGTGGAGCGTGAGGACCGACGCGCGCGTTCTGGGCGCAGGGCTGAGAGCCGCACCCGCTCCTGTGGGCAGCCGCGAGGCCGGACGCTGCAGCAGTCCGCAAACACCCGCAGCCTGTCCTCCAGGGCACGCCCTCCCCGTCTTCAGGACCCCCTTTGGGCCCGGGCCTGGGTAAAGAAGACTACCGAGGCGTAGTTCCTGGGCCCCTAGTCTCGCAGGGCGGGGAGGGGGGCAGAAGAGTTTATTCGTGCCATTTCCAGACGGTCCCACCCAAGGGGTCACCTCCTGGGCGCCCAGAGACCGGCCTTGCCCGGAACCCCAGGCTCACCCAGAATTGCCAGGAGCTCAGACACCGCGGGCCACGCCCTGGGGCGCTGGGTGGCGTCGGGGGCGAGGTAAGGGGGCAGGCCTGGGAGGGGCAGGTCTGGAAAGGCAGGGTGAGACTCAACGCGGGGGCACAGGCGCCCTCTCGCCTGCCCCGCTGCTCCCCAAAGGCCAAAGGGAAGGAGCCCTGGCAGAGTTTAATATTCCCTCCGTTTTAGTCCGAGTGGGATTGAGGACGTGGCGGTTGCAGCCCACCAGCCGCAGATGTCCATGTCGCCGCCCCCGACGGGGTGGGTGGGGTGGCGGCGCCGGGGCCGCGGTTACTAAGGCCTCACCTGGCCCGGGACCTCCAGTCGGCCTCAGTGTCCACAGCGAACCTGCTGGTGGGGCTATAGGGAAAAGATGGAAGCTGCTGCTCACTTTTTGGCATGGGGTAGGAGGAAAGTGTAAATGCAGGGGGAGCCCTAGCCGGTTTGGCTCAGTGGATAGAGCGTTGGTCTGCGGACTGGAGGGTCCCAGGTTCCATTCAGGTCAAGGGCACATGCCCGGGTCGCAGGCTCCATCCCCAGTGAGGGGGCATGCAGGAGGCAGCTGATCAATGATTCTCTCTCATCATTGAATAAAAATAAATAAATGCAGTGGGAGAGGGCCCGTATTGGGAACCACGCAGCCCTCGGCTGACCAGCAGGTCGTCCCTAGGCCTTGGTGTAGGGCTCTGTAGCATAACATTCAGGCCCTGCCCCGCAGAGCTGGGCAGCAGCGGTCCGCCGGGGGACCAGCATCCTACGACCCGCCCTCTCGACACACCCAGGCTCTCGCTGCGCCTCGACCTTGGGGAGGCCTGGGGCA
>NW_006286677.1:1580794-1616971 GCF_000327345.1 Myotis davidii | reverse complement strand
CGATCGGAGACGCCCGGAGGGGGCGCGGGCTGGGAGGCCCACCGCACGGTCAAGGCAGGAAGCCAGCCCCCAGGGCACCCTGCCTTCGGAGACCTCAGGCCCCAGGTTCTTCCGAGGGCTACATAAAGGGGACAGGAGGGAGAGTGGCGGTGAGGGCGCCGGGTGAACCGCGAGGCCTCGCAGAGGGAAGCGGCCCTGGGACGCACGGTCCCCCGGCAGGGACCCTTCAGGAACATTTCCTGGGGGTGGGCCGGACCGGATCAGGCTTCGCGGCACCAACAGTGAAACTGGGGTCCGGAGCGGAAGTGACTCGCGTCCTCAGGGCGAGCGCAGCGGGTGCAGGGCTGCAGCGCTTGGGTGGGCGGGTGCACGCTCCTCTCCCCTTGGCGCAACCGCACTTTCCTTCTTGGTAAAACGGGAAACAGTGACTACCCGGGCAGGAAGGTCAGTGGCTGCGGCCCACACAGAAGAGCCTAGCAAACACTCCTTTTCACCTTTCCTTTCCGAATTTCCCGAACGAAGTGAAGAAAAAGAGCCGTAGGCGGCTGGGGCCTGCCTGCAAGGGCGCCCCATCCGGGCCGGAATCTCTGAGGATTGGAGGTGTAGGCGGACCCGACCCAGAAAGCTCTGTCGCAAAAGCCCTCCTGGGCTCCGGCGTCCCTTCAGAAGTGGTTTGTTGCCCCCCAAATGTTAATAACCAAACGATTGGTATGGATGTAATTATCAATAATTATACGAATTATTGCTGATTGCGGGGCTCGTAGCTACTTTAATTAGTTTACCAGATTCTAATTAAGTTAAATGAAACATTAATAGGGAAAATATGTTTTGAAAAAAAACAACTCTGGATTTTTTGCTCTATTTCTCGCCACAATGTTGCCACCTTGCGACACATTTTAGGCATTACATCCAGCGTCCGAAGGCCCCAGACTAAGGAACTTTGTTTCAGGGAGAAAAAGTGGGGTTTAGAGAATTGGGAGCGGGCTGGGGGGCACAGAGTGTCCTCCCCGCTGTTCTTTCTGGATGTTTGGTTCTGCACCCCAACCACTGGCTCTGGAGTCCGATGTCTGGGGGTAAAGAATCAGTAAACCATGTGCCTTCGACCAATCTCTCTCTCTCTCTCTCTCTCTCTCTCTCTCTCTCTCTAGTTTTTTTTTTCCTCTCTCTCTTTTCGGCAGAGAAACTTGGTCCCCTCATAGGGAAGCACTGTGCGACAGGTGGTCTCTATCATCACCAGTTCCAGAGAATCCAGGGTGAGAAACTGAGTGCCGCTAGGTGGGTGGAGATAGCAGCAGGTTGCCTGATTTTTCACTCCCCTGGGAGGAACCAGTACCAGTAGGTTGGTCAAAGGACCCCTGGAAGACCCCTGGATTCCTGGGACTAATCTCCATGGCACTCGTTCATGAAGCTAACATGTTGCTCATTTCCCTGAGTTATCCTTGCTTTTGTGTCAATTTCCCATAGAACTATAAGTACTCCTGCAACAGAGGCCACATCTTACTCTTCCTCCTGACCTCCAGCACAAGGCCCAGGGCATCACAGGTGCTCAAGCGTTATCTAGATGGATGGGTTCTAACCTTGTCATTCATCTAAGTGCTGGAAATGTCTGAGGGAAGGAATCCCTAGGTCAGCCGTGGGCAAACTACGGCCCGCAGGCCGGATCCGGCCAGTTTGAAATGAATAAAGCTAAAAAAAAAAAAAAAAAAGACCGTACCCTTTTATGTAATGATGTTTACTTTGAATTTATATTAGTTCACACAAACACTCCATCCATGCTTTTGTTCCGGCCCTCTGGTCCAGTTTAAGAACCCATTGTGGCCCTCGAGTCAAAAAGTTTGCCCACCCCTGGTCTAGGTGCTTCTGGACAACAGAAGCTAATTTGCATAAGGTTGATTAAACACAATTTTTTTAAAAACATATTTTATTGATTTTTTACAGAGAGGAAAGGAGAGAGATAGTTAGAAACATTGATGAGAGAGAAACATCGATCAGCTGCCTCCTGCACATCCCCCACTGGGGAAGTGCGCACAATCCAGGTACATGCCCTTGACCGGAATCGAACCTGGGACCCTTCAGTCCGCAGGCCGACGCTCCATCCACTGAGCCAAACCGGTTTCATCAATTAAGCACAATTTTATTGCTCAGAAGATCCTTCATCAATAGGATCAGTTTGGGGGTGGGGGAGGTGTCAGGTAAGTGATTATCAACCTAGAATAGGAAAACTTTCTTCTTCTTCCAACCTCATCCCGGACAGGGTGCTCCTTCGCTCTGTCACATTTGCCAGGTCACTGGGCACATACCAGTGTACTCATTCCCAGCTACCCTGATCTATAGAATAGCCTTCATCCTTTGCAAAATCTCGACTTCTGCCCTTGAATTTAGAACACCAACAAAAGCAGCATGGGCTTGCATGTTCATTCTCTTCATTCTAAACATCCTTATCTCCCACTCTCCACCCCCGCGCCCATCAAGGCATACAGTATAGGCCTCAGTCCCCTCTCTGTCACTGACCAGTTGTGTGACATCGGGCAAGTTGTTGAATCTCTGTGCCTCCGCTTCCTCATCTATAACATGAGGGGGAGGGGTACCTACTTCATGGAACTGTGCAGAGCCAGGAGAGTCAGCCAGGCCTCTGGCTTTTCCAGAAGCCTGTCATTCCTAATTTCTGCTCTGAGACAGCCATCATGCCAAAAATGATGAGTTTCTTTATGAGGAGAGAGAGCCAATCAACTTTGGTCGTAAAGATATTTAAAACCATTCACCCAATGCCCTAGCGGCCTCAAAGAAGAGCCATGGCCATCTTTGGGGGAAGAGAGGAAAACCAGATTGTCCTGTAACTCTATGCATTGGAGGCCATGAGCCCAGGAGGAGGCACAAGAAGTCCCACGTACATCTATTCTCTGTTACCTGGAAAGGATCACTTCACCTCCACTAAAGAGAACAGAAATGAATGCCCGATCCAATGCGGTGTGGCAGCTCCAAGGGCCTACGGGGAGAGTAGCGCTGCTGCCCTGTTGGGCGCTGGGGCTCCACCTCTGACTTCCGGTCCTGACTGCGGTGGCACAGAGCCTGGGAGCCGTGCCACCGATGGAGGCTGTAGGGACCTCCAGGAGTACTATGTGGGTGCTCAGGTAATAGCAAAAATTAAGCACCGACACTTTTCTCCTAGAAAAAAAATTATATTAAAAAAATTGACGAAGTCATCACAGGAAACCTGAACCTTGTTGGACTATTATCCCCTTCTTCTAATCTTACTAGTTAGGAGGGTGCTTTTTGCAATTGAATTACCTGGGGGTAGATACCCCATCTTTTCAGGGCTGCCTCTTTAAATATCTCAGGTCTCGCCTCAGTCACTTCCTAGTTACATAATGTAGCCCAGGCTACTGTACTTCTCTCAGCGTCTCCTGTATAATGCTGACAGTAACACCCATAGGGCAGGCCTGTCAGAAATATTAAAATGAGATATTGGTGAAGCCCCTGGCACGTGGTAGATGCACAATAACAGTGGTTCTCAACCTTGGCAGCACGTTAGAATAACCTGGGAATCTTTTTACAATCCTGATTTCTGGGCCTCGTGCTCTGGAAATTCTGTTTCTTTGTTATGGGGTGGGGCCACAACATTCGTAACAAAGAAACAGAATTTCCGGAGAATGAGGCCCAGAAATCAGGATTTTAAAAAGATTCCCAGGTGATTCTAATGTGCAGCCAAGGTTGACACCACTGCCCAATAAGGAGTGGGGGTTTTTTGTTTGTTTTTTTTAAGATTCAGGGGCAGCATAAGGAGTCAGTCTGGTTGCAAGTTCCTGTTTTATATCACTTTATATTTATCGCAGCACAAAAGTCCTGTTATGTTTTGCACCTGAAATGGATCAACTTTGGCAAGGCCATTTCCTTAAGTATAAGGTAACAACTCAGGATAGTGCAGAGGGAAGCAGAGGGAGGCAAGAGAAGAGAGGGGCCCAAGTGCCAATTGGAAAAAGCACCTCAAACAGATGGATCTGACTACCCTCCCCCTCCTTTTACCCTACCTTCTAAGATAGGACCTTAGGCAAAAATATGGAACGCTTCACGAATTTGCGTGTCATCCTTGCGCAGGGGCCATGCTAATCTTCTCTGTATCGTTCCAATTTTAGTATATGTGCTGCCGAAGCGAGCACAAACCATAGGGGTTGTCAACAGATATATAAAGCCCATAATGTCAAAACCTTTACAGTTATGGTGACCATATTGTGTTCCTTTTTTTAATTCCAAAATATTCAAGAAATTATGGAGTTCTGTTTAATACCAACTGTGACTATATCTTTTTGGTTATGTCCAAATTACATATAATTCTCTACCTAGCCTTCTTACATTGCATATGCAAATGAAGGGATCATGGGAAATAGCTCCCACCCGCCCGACCTTTTGCAGCCTGCGGACGGCGCTGGAAGTCATGCTCCGTCACGAGGTGCGCGCCGCTGCGCACCTCTTCCGCGCAGGTCCGACTAGGCGCGGAGTTGGTCCTGGCGGGGCATCCTGTGCGCGGCGCGAGTGCATTTTTTTAGGTGAGGGACTATGGTGCATGAGATCCCCACAGAAGTCTGGTCCGAGACCCCGAAACGGTTTAGAGCCGCTGGTCTGGCCGGCCTACGCGCGCCGGGACCCTTGGTAGGGCTGGAGCCACGAATCGTGAGCCGGAAAGTGCTGGGTAGGGGCGGCCGCCACCTCGGGATGGGGCTCGGCGCGCCGCCGCTTCCTCTGGGGTTCTTAGACCAGCCGCCCCCCGCCCCCAGCATTTCGTAGGGTGACTCGCGGATTGGTGGCTGCCTGGGAAAGGTCACTAAATCAGTGCCATTCCTCTCAGCTTGTAGGTTAGAAAATTGAGGCTCCGAGAGGTTTACCATCAAGGCCAAAATTATCCTCCAGTGATGACACGAAGTTGGGACTCCGACGCACGTCTGCTCTGAAATACTGTTTTCCCTGAGTTCCCAGTGGAACTCAGAACAGATCTGGGACCCGGGGTGCGGCCTCCCAAGGCCTTAGCAGCCCAGACTTCCTGCCTTCGTTCGTTCAACGAATAGCGAGCACCTGTGACGTCAGCGCCGGGCTGCAGGGGTGAACAAACGGTTAGGGTTGCTGTGGAAATGCAGCTTCCATTCCAGCAAGGCCGCCAGGAAAGCATGCTCAGGGCTGAGCCAGACTAGAAAGAAAAAAATATAAGGGACAGACAGTGCGTGGGGCATGAAGGCCGCTTTAGTGGATGGGCAGAAGAGGGGGCATTTGAGCTGTCATTTGATGCTGGGGAGGCAGCCCTGAGAGTCCAGGCAGGGGAAGACCTGAGCCAGCTGAGTCAGTTTCACCCACCGGGGCCAGTCCTTCGGGGAAGGTCGCTGTGGAAGCGTTCGGTGCACTGCGAGACCCGAGGGACTCATTCAGCCTCCGCCGCCGGGGGGCACTCGGTCTGGCTTCTGGGGACTTTGGAGGTCCCCCTCCCCCACCTGCTTTTAGTGAAATGGGATTAGGCACATGGGCCCAACTTCTCTGACCTCTCTCTAAATAAGCAGTAAGCAAACACAAGCCTCCGAATGTTAATATGGCCTTTATTGAGCGAAAAGAGCTAATTTGGGCAATGATGTTTCCCTCAGATTTACGAAAGGGAATTGCAAATAACGCAAAAGCGTATTAGCATGGATGGGCGATGATGCTCATTTTCAATTACATTTATTTAGAAGGAGAGCCTTTCGACACAGTCGATGCACACACTTGCCATGGTGACAGGTACATCTTGTGGGTTCATAACTGCCTCATTGCAATAACCAGCAGGGGATCGGCCAGGATGTTCACCACTTCTGGGACACAAGAGCCATCCTCCCTACACCTGTCTTTGTGACGTTAGCCAACTCCCAGGCCTTCTCTGATCTTGTTTGTCTTGTGCAAAATGAGGAAACGTCCCTAGAAATTATCTTTAACGTCTCTTTCAGCTTTGACATGCTGTGATTTTTGTAACTGGGTAACTGAAGAACTTATTTTGAGACTGTAATTAGCAAGATGTAAAAACTCAACACTTTGTTTTCTATTCTAGAAGGGTGGGGCATGCTGGTCATCCTTGGGGCATGAAGACCCCAGGAACAGTCCAGGGGGACTGTTGTTGACCTAGGATTTGGACGTGCTGAACCACCCAACACTTGCCCCTGAACCCTGAAGGCCCAGTGTGGAGGAAGCGGGTGGGGAAGAGAGGAGAGAACATGGGTTTTATGTGGCATGAAGCTGGAGGAGAGGAGACACGGGGAGGGACTCAGTGATGGAGAGCCAAGGGGGTCATGACTTCCAGGGAAGTCCAGATTCCTACAGACCCCCGAGGGGCAGAGGCTAACGGAGTGCACAGGTACAGAGAGGGCTGCCACTGCTCAGCTGTCTCCGAGCGGCGGCCGGTGGGACTCCAGCTCTCAGAGCTGTTGGCTTCTCGCCACTCTGTAGACCTAAGGTGGCCCAAGTCCCAGCAGTCTTCCCTGAATGTCCCGAGCTGCAGAACCCCAAGAGATGAGGAGTGGTTTCCCTAATCCTGTCTGAGGTGGTTTTCCCACCACTCTAGTGGGAAGGACAAAGCCAGCTTTCATTTGATTTTGAATAATGAAGAACTGGGTTATTTTTAATAGTGAAAATATGTCAGTGAAGACATGCGCTCTTAGGATTCTCTAGAGCAGTGGTTCCTAACCTTTTATGGCCGTGCCCCACCTAAGCATCTCTAAAATCCTGGTTCTCTCCCTGGCCCCACCCCCACCCCCCGTGACATATAATTCTTATTATTCAAAAAGTGAACTTCTAGTCACGTGGATGAAGCCTAAAAGGCCACTAACTTAGTCTGAACAAACTTCCAAAAAACATGGCATCCATGAAAGAGAAAAATAAAAGAATTAAAGGACAGTTGAAGTACTAAGGAAGAAATCACTAAGAAACTGTTAAAAAATAATAACATGAAGTGATATGAAAAATAGCAAAGTTTCAAAACATAATAGAGAGCTCAAATGCATAAATATGTCACAATATATATTTATACTAGAGGCCTAAAATTTGTGCACGGGGTGGGGGGCCTCAGCCCATCCTGCACCCTGGACTCCTCGGGGGATGTCCGACTGCCGGTTTAGGACATCCGGCAATCGGACATCCCTCTCACAATCTGGGACCGCTGGCTCCTAGCTGCTCACCTGCCTGCCTGCCTGATCGCCCCTAACTGCCCCCCATGCTGGCCTGGTCTGCGTGTGTGTGTGTGTGTGTGTGTCGGGAGGAGAGAGAGAGAGAGAGAGAGAGAGAGAGAGAGAGAGAGAGATTGAGAGATAGCTTTTGTTTCATATCTGTGGAATGTGGTTTAAACTCATACCTGTGAGAAGTGGAATGGCACTGTGTAGTGGTTTTCAATGTATGGTCTCCTGAACACCCCTGAAATTGTTTTTGTGAGTTCATGAGTTCAAAACTATTTTTATATTAATACTAGAGGCCCAGTACACAGAATTCGTGCACTGGGGGGTGGGTCCCTTCAGCCCAGCCTGCACCCTCTCCCATTGGACATCCCTCTCACATTCCAGGATTGCTGGCTCCTAACTGCTCACCTGACTGCCTGCCTAATCGCCCCTAACTGCCCCTCCTGCAACCTTAATCACCCCTAACCACCTCTGCCTGCTGGCCAGGTCACCCCCAACTGCCCCCCTTTGCCAGCCTAGTTGCCCCTAATTGCCCCCCTACCCCCGTGGCCTGGTCTCTCCATGCAGCCTGCTGGTCGTTACTATTACTGTGATGGCGTCCTGGACAATTTGCATATTCCTCTTTTATTAGTATAGACATTGTATATGAGGCCCCTAGAACCATAAGAAATGCAAAAATTCACTGTTAATAACTCATTCTTGAATTGCCTCTTTTAACAGTCAAATTGCCTCCCTTTGGGGTGTGTGCCCCAAGTTGGGAACCACTGCTCAAAAGTGACAATATTTCCCTGACAGCCATTATGTTTCATATTTCATTTCATTTGAAGTGAGAAGGGCCAGGGACTCCCACCAGAAGGAAGAAGAAGCAGGGATGTGGAGAGAAGCAGCCGTGGTCTTCTCTGTACTGAGAACTCTGAGGTGAAAGACATCTGTGGCTTTCCCAGGATGTAGGGCAGGGGCACGCCGAGTTCACAGGCTGACCCAGAGGCTCCACAGGCCCAGAGAGCTCATGGCTGGCGGAGGGCTGGGTGTGACTGAAGACACACACCCAAGGCTGACGGAAGTCCCTTTGAGCTTCATGGGAGTTCAATTTCAGGGGTTCTGGAAGCTCTCTCTAAAATCTCTCCGTTGCCATAAATCCTGCCATTGATACATGCTTTTTTTTTTAAATACATTTTATTGATTTTTTCCAGAGAGGAAGGGAGAGGGATAGAGAGTTAGAAACATTGATCAGCTGCCTCCTGCACACCCCCTACTGGGGATGTGCCCGCAACCAAGGTATATGCCCTTGACCGGAATCAAACCCAGGACCCTCAGTCCACAGGCCAACGCTCTATCCACTGAGCCAAACCGGTTAGGGCGATGCATGATTATTTTGAGCTGTTGCTACATTAAGGGTTCACTGTGATTTAAAGACTCTTTTTCTCTGGCAACCCCAGGGTGGCCCAAGAGCATGAGGTGCTTAGGTTTAGGTTGTGGAAGGTACCTAAAAAGAGGGTGCAAAAAAAATTGCCAAGTCCAGGTATGAAGTCTGCCAGCATCTGGGTGGCTCTGTCCAAATCCTCGCTGCCCTGAGTCCAGACATCATTTACCCCCAGGTTACACTGATAGCAGCTGTGGCACAGGGGCAAACAGCAATGGCTTTGAGCCGTGAAGGGCCATATTTACGGCCCAGCAATAAGCCTCCCTCAGTTTCTTCATCTCTAAAATGGAAATAATGATTTCCCTACTTGCTTTATAGGGTCATGAAGCCCAATGAGAAACCCCACTGTGAAGCGCTGTACGGCAAAAGGTAGGAACGTCAGCTTGTTAGAACCCATGCCAGCCTCAGGCAATTAAATGCTTCCCTTACCTGGTGAGCGAGGCCTGTGAGCATCAGGAACAGACCTACAAAATATGAGCATCATGATGAACCATCACAGTGCATTAATATTTTCACACCACTTAACTCTCATTAAAATGTACTTTGCTGAGTTTAATATGTGATTTCAAATGACACAACATATTAAGTGCTTAATATACTAGAAATTATGAAACTATTATCGTTGATGCCATATGAAATAATTAGACTGAATTAAACTTTAGCAGCCAAGTGAAGGAAAGACTTCAACTTATAATGTCTTAAAGTAGCTTAAGCCACCGCTGTAATCCCCAAAATAAACGTCCAGAAATTAGGATCTTTAAATAAAAACTGAAACTTAATCTGTACTTACACCCAGCTCTTCTGGGCTCTGGTGATGCGAGTGTTGTTGCCTCGGGGAGGTGAGGGGCTCCGGGACCCACCCCAGGGCAGGGTGTCAGGGTTACGGCTTCAACTGCCTTTCCCTGGGCCTGGCTGGGGAATGACTCAAGTGGCTTGAGTAAGGAGTAAGGCGTCTGCTGAAGTGACATATTGGTCTTTGTTGCCCCAAATTAGCCTATTGACGAATCCTATATAATAAAAAGCAAATATGCAAATTGTCCCCTTGGGAGTTCCACGGGGAGACCGGGAGGTCGATCGCTTGCTATGATGTGCACTGACCACCAGGGGGCGGCGCGGAACATGGCTGGCAACCAGCAGTGATGGCCACAGGATGCTGAGGGATTGAGGGAAGGGGGAGGCAGGGAGGCGGGGAACCTGATCAGCCCTGATCACCACCAGGCCTAGGGACCCTACCCATACATGAATTTCGTGCACTGGGCCTCTAGTTAAAAATAAAAAGAAACCCACCTTATTTACCATTTATTGATTGTTAATAATAATGCATATGGCCTGGCTGATGTAGCTCAATGGTTGGAGTATCATTCCATACACCAAAAGGTGGTGGGTTCAATTCCCAGTCAGGGCACATACCCAGGTTGTGGGTTTGATCCCTGATCGGGAAGCAACAGATTGATGTTTCTCTGCCACATCAATGTTGCTCGCTCTCTCTCTCTCTCTCTCTCTCTCTCTCTTTCTCCTTTCCTTTCTCTGAAATAGTAAAAAATAATAATAAATTTGAGTGTGGAGACAAATATATTATCATTTACTGACCAGCAAGAATGATTTTAATGGAAGCAGTAAAACTTACCTCAAGCAAACACATGTTTGTATTTAACTGAAAGCGTGTATTTTCGTTAAGTGTCAGGATTAGGTTCTGCCTCATCTAATAGAAAATCAAATAACAGTGGCTTTACAATGACAGGTTAGTATCTCTCTTGCATGAAATAGGTTGTTTTTCAGGGTTTGGTCTGATGGCTCCACTGTGGCACAGGGCTAGGCTCTTTTATCATTTAGGGCAACAGCTCGTCGCCCAAGATGGTTGTCGGAGCTCCAAGTTCCAGTGAACTAGTTACATCCCGTGTTAGGGACTGAATTGTAACCCCCCCGCCCCCCCCCCCACACACACTATTCCTATGGTAAAGTCCTAACAACCCCCTACTTCAGGGTGTGACCATATTTGGAGATAGGGTCTTTACATAGGTAGTTAAGTTAAAATGAAGTCAGATGGGTGGGCCCTAATCCAATATAACTCACGTTCTTACAGGAAGAGGAAATGCAGGTGTAGAGAGGTACAGGGAAGATGATGTAAAGACCCAGGAGAAGACCCAGGCCATCCACAAGCCCAGGAGAGAGGCCTGGGACAGATCCTTCCCTCGGGGCCTTGAAGTGGACCCACCCTCCCGACACCTCATCTCAGACGTCCAGCCCCCAGATCTGTGATAAATTAACTTCTGATGTTTAAGCCAGCCAGTCTGTGGTCCTTTGTTAAGGAAGCCCTAAGCAAACCAGTAAGCCCAGAAACAGATGGATCTTGTAAACATGATGCTGGGTGAAAGAAGTAAGACACAAAGAATATATACAGTTGTACCATTTATATAAAGTTCAAAATTAGGCAAAACTAAACTCTATTGTTTAGGGACACATATGCAGGCGGTTAATGATGAGAAAAGCAGGGAAGAGGTCGCCACAGGTGAGAAGAAAATGGGAAGGAACACGTGCGGGGTCTGGGGGTGACGCAGTATTCTGTTTCTTCAGTGGGCGCTGGTTACTCCGGGGTTCTCCTATAATTATCCATTAAACGGACACTTTGTGTTTTTGTGTAACAAGCTTTGCAGTGTTGATAATAAAATGCTGTGAAAACCAGGAGAGGGAGAGGGAGAGAAGGAAGGGAGAAAAGGGGGAGGGGAGGAAGTGAAGTGAAGGAACCAGTGGGCTGACCTGGTACCGGGTGGTCTGGTCTGAGAGCCTGTGAAACCACAACTGTCAGTAAACAGAAGGCCTGAGGGGCAGGCGCTACCTCAGTACATCTCCTGAGCCCAGAATCTCAGGAGGAACACCCTCCCCTGGTCATGTCTTGGGAACTTTGTAAGCTAGGGAAAGCCACTGCCCTTCTCTGAGCTGTGTTTCTTCTTTAGACCAGGGAAACTTCACTAAATGTAAGGCTCATACTCTTGCTAATTCAGGTCTCTGCTCTGATGTCACCTCCTCCAGGAGGCCTTCCCTAACCACTTATTTTATAGATAGATAGATAGATAGATAGGCAGATAGATAGATTTTCAGAGAGGCAGGGAGAGAGAGATAGAAATATCAATGATAAGAGAGAATCATTGATCAGCTGCCTCCTTCGCACCCCACATTAGGGATGGAGCCCACAA
This sequence comes from Myotis davidii, assembly GCF_000327345.1. Classification (NCBI taxonomy): domain Eukaryota; kingdom Metazoa; phylum Chordata; class Mammalia; order Chiroptera; family Vespertilionidae; genus Myotis; species Myotis davidii. The sequence goes on along the minus strand of NW_006286677.1, from coordinate 1,605,176 downwards.
CCTGGACATGTGCTCTGACTGGGAATTGAACTGTGACCTCCTGGTTCATAGGTTGATGCTCAACCACTGAGCCATGCTGGCCAGGCCCCTAACCACTTCTTAACAATAGCACTCCCTTTCATATTTTTTCCCCTTCATTTTATTTCAGAGTACTTAATACTGATGACAAGTATGCATCACTGAATTTATGTCAAATTATTTCTTTGTGCACGAGGGGCAGGATTTTTGTTTTGTTTACCACTGCGTCTCCGGTGCCTAAGACAGTGTTTGGCACATTGCCGGTGCTCAGTAAGGATTTGCAGAGTTACGAAGATTAGAATGCTCTGCAGTGCCTGGCACCGAAAGGCACCCAGTCAGTGCTTTACTCCTGCCCGTTCAGCTGAGACCCCACCCACATTTCCTGAGGCTTCGCCAACCACCACCTGCCCGACCTGAGACTGAGAAAGTGCCCACTCTGGTCATTAGCGTTATTTCCCCTTAGGTAATTGTCAGAGCCTCAGAGTCCTCTGGGGTCTCCTGCATGATGCTGCTTCACCAGTGATGGCGAACCTATGACACACGTGTCAGAGGTGACAGGCGAACTCATTTTTTGGGTTGATTTTTCTTTGTTAAATGGCATTTAAATATATAAAATAAATATAAAAATATAAGTCATTGTTTTATGGTTGCAAATGTCAAAAAATTTCTATACGTGACACGGCACCAGAGTTAAGTTAGGGTTTTTCAAAATGCCGACACGCCGAGCTCAAAAGGTTCGCCATCACTGCTAGGCCACTGCTTTCCCCTGGACCCAGTGTGACCCATTTCTCTCTGCCCCAGGGGGAGGGGCCTTCCCCTCAGAGTGACTCCGCTGCCCCTGGATGACCCAGGCTCTGCTGGCAGCACCTCGGGCGTGTGGGTAGTTCCCTTCATTTATAGTTTACTGCTGTGGGCTCAGAGCGAGGCCCTGCAGACTCGGCCATAAAGCCTTCTCTCATCGCTCCATCAGCATTCATTGCTTCCTCTTCCCTGTTCTTGCCACTCAGTACCTATATTTAGCGTTTATTTTCTCCTGCCTGGTATTAGAGTTAGTTGTTTACTTGCTTGCCTTCCCTGTGCCCTGCCCCCTCCCTGCTCAGACCCTGAACACCTCTCCTTAGGGCGAGGGGCCAGACTTTATTCATCATTGTACTCTAGCATGTAACAGCGCCTGATGTTTAATAGACACGTGTGTTTTTTTTAAGCTTCTCCTATTAAAAATGACAGATAATAGGATTTTAGAGTTAAGATGGCATTAGGACAATCTTCCTTGTTTTATACCATCTCCCAGCTTCCTAATTTAAAAGCTAATTAAGATATAGAAAAAGACAAAAACTTAGAGCCTTTCAGAAAAGTGGCAAATTGTTGGCAGGGGTCTGGGAGGAATTCTCCTTGATGACATGCCAGTGGGTCTGGGTAAAGTCACGGGGTTAGTAACACACGCGTGCCTTGCCCTCTACAGTGGCCCAGAGCCTGCAGACAAGAAGGGGAAGGCGCCGGGGTGTTTCTCAGCATCTAGAAGGGTTCAGGAATCTGGAAAAGGGGCTGCAAGTAAAGTCATAAAGAGCCTAGACATGAAATGTAAATGTGGAAGGCATTCTGGGAAGCAGAGGAGACCTAGCTTCAGTAACCAAGTCCTCTGAATCTCCGGCCCCTTAGCTTTTTATTAACACAAATTGCCCTAAAGCAAAGCAGACATACATACTCAAAGGTAAGGCCTGGTACACAGTAGGCATTGTCAGGCTGGGGACACTGCCTTCAGCTGTTCGGCCAAGGTTTGGGGAAATACTTTCAGCTACTCCAGCAGGCAGTAATATGTCTCTTCAGCCCTGCTGAAGCCTCAAGGCCCACCAGCCTCTTGATCAACTTCTTGCATTTATGACCTGCTGGAATTAGCCCCCAGCAGGAAGGTTCACCCCCACTCACTGTTGGGGGGTTGCTCAGCCAGAAAACTGGGCAGCACTCCTGTCCTGCAGGCATGGCTTTCTGCGGTGGTCACTTCCATTGGCCTGGCCCTCCCATGAGACCGAGTCTGCCCTCAGCCATCTGGAGACTAGCACTCAGCCCCTTTGGGGCAGGGAGCAGCATGGGACTGGCGAGGGGACCTCTGGATGGGGTGCTGGCCTCATGTGCAAACGCTACTGATGGAAAGAGTACCGTTTTAGTTACTATGCCTTGCATACTGCAGTCATATGGATGCATTGTAGGAATTAGATTGCATTAACGTGGTTGGAGGGTCTGTGGCTTTTAGTAGGAGAGTACAGTGCCTTTATATTTATTCTGGCAAATTTGGTCCTATTTTCATGTTTGGGCTTTATTTTCATGTTTTGGTCTAGGTGTCCTCTTTCTTCGTTTTTTGCCTTTTGTGATATGCACAGTGATTTATTTGTTTTTATTTTCTGTGAGTTGGAAGTACAGCCTATTGTTTCATTTTGACACCTTCAAAATGGTAAAAAAAAAAAAACCACAAAACTTTTTGAACCCATATTTCTCTATCAGATCCAAGATAAATTTATAATCTTGCCTCCGTATAAGATAAAGTGGGGAGAGTTTTCCAGTCTGTTTCAGGCTCAGGTTATCATATGTGTTTTTAAAAACTGTGAGGGTCTTCTTTTTTCATAAATTGGTTTTGACATTCAAGTTTTCATCATGTTTATGATAATTATATTGAATTATCTATGTTTAAGTGGTTTCCATGTATACTGCATGTTTCAGTTACTATGGCTACACAAATTACCCCATAATGGCTTAAAACAATAATCATTTATTATCTCTTGCAGTTTCTGTGCGTCAGGAATCTAGACAGGATACAGGAGGGATGGCTGGGCTCTCCTCCACACTATCTGAGGCCTGAACAGGAGGACTCAAAAGCTCCTCTCCAGCTTGGCCTTAGTCATCTGAAGGCTTATTCACCTGTAGTTTGGCTGGGGCTATTAACCAGAACCCTGACATATGAATTCTCATGTAGCCTAACCTTGCTCACAACATAGCAATATAGTGGAGGCTGAGTTCAAAGGGCAAGTTTCAGAGAGAGAGAGAGAGAGAGAGAGAGAGAGCGCGAGCGCCAGGTGGAAGCCATATTGCCTTTTATATCTAAACGTCAGAAATCATTTGGTGTCACTTCTGCTGTGTCTTATTGGTTGGGGCAGTTACAAAGTTCTGCCAGATTCAATGGAAGTATGTGAACTTCACTTTGTAAGATCAACATGTGAGATGCACACACACGCACACACACACACACAGTTATTTTTAACCTAAAAATAAAAGACCTTTCAAAATGAGAGACAACGAGCCCTAGCTGGTTGGGCTCAGTGGACAGAGTGTCAGCCTGCACACTCTCCCTCTCCCTTCCTCTCTGAAATCAATAAAAATACATTTTTTAAAAAAGATAGGCCTAGGGCAGGGGGGAGAAATGGACACATATGTAATACCCTTTGTAATAAAAATTAAAAAAAAATAATAATAAATTAAAAAAAACAGAAAAAAAAAGATAGGCAATGAACATTTATTTGAGATAAAAAAGAATAATCATTCAGGAAGCACTGATTCAGGCAGAAGCCCAAGTAATGTTCTAATTACCAGGCAAAGGCAATGGGTGCTTATGAGAAAGGGAAGGGGAGCAGTTACATCAATAGAAGGAAGACATTTCTATTGGTGCAGATCATGTGACATAGTGACGCTAATTCTAAAAAATGCTGTAAATTTTTAGTCTGGTAGTCAGCAGTTTGGTAGTCATGATATCCACTTTCTCGTTATCCCTTGCCAGCAGTTCTTTGGGACACCAGGTTGCGTTAGGCCCAGTTCAAAGTTTATTTTGCCCTATTTTAACATTCCAAGAGTTTGAGGCATAAAAATGCAAGGCAGTTCCTCTGGCATGGCAGCTCTCACTCTATTATTTATTTATTTCTCTCATTCCATTTTAAAGTGGGAATTGAAACTCAGGCTAACTCCCTTGCTACCCTGAGTCACGTGAGACACATTGGAAAGGAAGTCCTGGGACCCACTTCTGAAAAATCACTCCACTGCTGAATCCATTGCGCTGTGACTTTCTGATTTTACTCTTAGGTGGAACTTTAAACCTTAGGTTGGGGTCTCCTTGCTGCCTTGGTATCTTCAGGCTGAAATCTTGCCTCAGCCACTAAACTCACAGGTGGGTGAAGTGGGCTTCCCTCTTCTCCCCTCTTAACTGGCCATCCTGCAGCATGCTTCCTTTATTGTGATGAGACTGACTTTCATCTGAGTCCTGTGCTCCCAAAAGGCAGCAGTGATTAAGAAATTCCCCGCCTTGCCCTGGCCGGTTTGGTTCAGTGGATAGAGCATAGACCTGTGGACTGAAGGGTCCCAGGGTTCCACTCAGATCAAGGGCATGTACCTCGGTTGCAGGCTCAATCAATCCCTGGCCCCAGTCAGGGAGGATGGGGGAGACAGCCAATTGATGGGTCTCTCTCACATCGATGTTTCTCTCTCTCTCTCAAAATCAATGGAAAAATATCCTCCGGTGAGGATTAACAAAAATCAAAACAAACAAACAGCCCTAGCCAGTTTGGCTCAGTGGATAGAGCCGGCTTGTGGACTGAAGGGTCCTGGGTTCGATTCCAGTCAAGGGCACATGCCCGGGTTGTGGGCTCAATCCCCAGTAGGGGGGGTGTAGAAGGCGGCCAATCAATGATCCCCTCTCATCATTGATGTTTCTATCTCTTTCTCCCCTTCCCCTCCTTTTGGAAATTAATAAAAAAAATATTTTTTAAAAATAAAGAAATTCTCCCACCTCTTTAAGTTCTGGGGAAATAGATAAGGCAGAGAACCACCTTGATTTCCCATAGTCCAAGAAAATAAACCCTCTCCATTCCCTTGTTCACCTGTCTCTCCAAACCTCAAGTTCCCCTTCTTTTTTAAAAAAAACCCTCACCAATGATATGTCTTTTATTTATGTTTTTTAGAGAGAGAGGGAAAAAGAGACCTCTATGGGTGTGTACCCTGACGGGGAATCGAACCCCTGACCTTCGGTTTACTGGACCATCCAACAGAGCCACGCAGGCCAGGGCCCCCTTCCTTTCCTTTGAGACCTTCCTCACTAATGAACATTCTCCATATTGGCAGAGTGTAAATAAAATCTCCTTCACTGTCTGATGCCTTTGGCTTTCACAGTCACCAGAGGTTATTGTGTCAATTGGGTGGGCACCCAAGGTCAGGTTCCAGTCTTGGCTCACGCATGCCTGGCTTTCCCTTCCGGCGGCTTGGGGCCTCGGTAGAGAGCCCGCTGAGGGCCCGTTGCTTGCGGGATGTGTGAGCGGGTAACTCAACCTCGCAACTCCTGCGTGGGAAGGCGGGGCGAGCGAGCAGCTGTAACTCTTGCGCGCTGCCACCAGAGGGCGACGGCTGCGCGGAGAAAGGCCTTCGCCTCGGCACCACCTCACTCCTGCAGAGCCTTTCAAACGCGCTTTGGACACCACGCCGTGTTTTCAGCCCCCCAGCGCTCTCCCCAGGTCCCTACAGCTTTCCTCTGCTTCACCCGCCGCGCTGTCTTCTGCTCCCGCGCCCGGATAGACTGCTTCTGTCCCTGCTCCCCAGGAGACTCTAGAGTGGAGGGGGGAGGGGAAGGAGACAGGGATCAAAAGCCAGGCTCCAGCCTGGGGACTTGCAGTGCTAACCTGCTGACAAGGTCCTTCCCCTCTTGCGGCACTCGGGCCCCTTCTGGAGACCTGAAGAATTCCGAGGCAGCTGGGGAGTGGGGAGGAGAGGCCGGAGGGGAGGAGCCTCAAGAGTGCTGCTTTGGGCCCAACACGTAACCAGTCACACCCATCAGCCATTTGGAACACCCCAATGTCCCCTCAAAGTAGGCAAGGCAAGAACTGCTACTTCCAGATGGGGAAACAGGCCCCCAGTCAGCACGTGGCAAAATTAAACTTGGGCCGCTTCAGCAGAAAGGAGCCCAGGACATCTCTCAGAGGCTTGAAGGTTTGAGTTTTGGTTTTTGATGGCTTTTTTTTTTTTTTTTTTTTTTTTTAGAGAGGAAAGGAGAGAGATAGTTAGAAACATTCATCAGCTGCCTCCTGCACACCCCCTACTGGGGATGTGCCCACAACCAAGGTACATGCCCTTGACCAGAATGGAACCTGGGACCCTTCAGTCCACAGGCAGATGCTCTGTCCACTGATCCAAACCGGTTAGGGCAAAGGTTTGAGTTTTAAATGACATGGTAAGATGATCACGTTTGCTTTTTAAAGTATATATGTCCATATACACTCTAAAAGTAAATATAAATAGAAAAGCCACAGCCCACAGTGGCTCTGTCTGGTGGTTGGAATAGCAGTGGTGTAAAGAGGATTTTCATTTCCTCTGTATTGTTCAAATTGTGTATTCCCAGCATATGTAAACCAGAAAGAAGAAAAATGATTCAGTATTTCTGTTTGTAAGTGTCATACATCCTCTTTAAAGAACTGAAAAACACAAGAGAGAATGAAGGAAATAAAATGTGTCACTAATGGTCCTCCCTCGTAAATATGGATGTTTTTATTTCCAGGCAGTTTCTTTCTCTGCCAAATGTAAATAACAGTATTAACTGTACAGGAATGTTGCGGAGGTTGAGTGAAAGGATGTATATAATAGCTAACATTCCAGAAGTGTTAGCTGTTTTATACAATATATGCTGTTGTTTTCACTTATACCATTGCTTCATGAATAGTTTCTCATGTCAACTATTCTTTAAAAATTATATATTTTTGTGATTGCTCAAAGTTTCATCCTATTTAAGTACCATTTCTATAACTTATCCCCTATTGTTGAACCTTAAGATTGTTTCCAAGTTTTGCTGTTAAAATAACAGTGAGATTAACATCTTTAAACATCTCTCCTTGTCAGCATTTCTGATAACTTCTTTAGATGGATTTCTAGAGGTAGGATTACTGGGACAAAGGGTGCAAATATTTTTCAGGCTTTTGATTCAGGTTACCAAATTGCTTCCCAGAAAGATCTTGCCAGTGTGCACTCCCACCTGCAGTGTGTGAGAATGCCTGTCCTACAGCACACAAAGGAGGGATTTGGGAGGATGAGTGAGATTTGATTATGTTGTTGGATTGAGGAGGAGTCCTGTAGAGAGGGAGTTTAAACTTCAGGAGAGCGAGGGGGTGTCTAAAGGAGTGTGATCCCTGGGAGAAGCGGGAGGGGCGGGGGTGGAGCACATTTGTAGGGCTTGCCTTGGACTTGAGAAGGGACAGCTCATTTTCTGAGATAGGTGGAAAGAGGTGGGATTGGATGTGGATATACAGAAACTCACTGTAAGTGGGTAGGTGACATGCTAGAGAGCTAGTCCCAAGGGGTCCCTTTACTCAGTAAAGCAGGAAGCTGAGTCATCTATTCAAGGGTAAGGGTGAGGGCTAGTGAGGAGGGGAAATTGAGGAGAGGAATGCAATCTTTTTACCTAAGTGGAGTAAAAGGGTTGACAGTGGCTGGACACAGCGGTGGCACCATTCTTAGGGGCTGTGTGTATACTTTCTCTACAGGGTGTAGCCATCTGGGGGAAGAAACAGGTGCACACTTACTCATTTAAACCAAATCTTTCAAAACATGTGTTAATAGTAGAAAACAACGGGGTTAGGGAAGCCGAAGTCGTGGAAACTTTATGAATTTCTGGAGTTGTGCCAAACTTTCAAGGAACAGTTTACTCCTATTTTATGTAAGTTTTTCCAGAAAATTGTTGCCCAAGTTATTTTATGAAACCAGTGTAATCTTGATTCCAAAATAGTAAGAACAAAGCAATAAATGAAAGGAATAGGCTCATTTTATCTAAGTTCTAGATATAAAAATCCTAAATAAAATATGAGTTAACTAACAGGTATATATTCTAAAAAATAACTTTTGATCAAGTAGGGTTTATCCCAGGAATTTTAAGTTGGCTCGACACCAGAAATCACCTATTTAATAAAGGACAAGAGTCATACAATGATCTCAATTGATGAAGAGAAGGCATTTGATAAAGTTCATCACCCGTTTACAATTAAATAATAACAGCAAACTGGATATAGGAGAGACATTCACGCTAAAGGTTATATAGCAGAAACTTAAAACAATCATTACACTTAATGAAAAAATTTTAAGTGCGTTCTCTTTAAGGTCTGGAATAAATGAGGGAATCCAACTATACTGCTATCATTTGGTGTATAATAATGGAAGTTCTAGACAAAGCTATCACAGAAGAAAGAATTAGAGATACAAGGATTGGAAGAGAAGAGACAAAATATCATTATGTAAAGATTATGTTTTCATTTCTTTGAAAAACAGATAACCAACAAATAGACTGTTAGAACTATTAAGAGCCCAGCTGGTATGGCTCAGTGATTGAGAATTGACCCATGAACCAAGAGGTCACCGGATCAATTCCGGGTCAGGGCACATGCATGGGTTGCGGGGCTTGATCCCTGGTGGGGGGTTGCGGGGGCGTGCAGGAGGCATCCGATCCATGATTCTCTCTCATCATTGATGTTTCTACCTCTATCCCTCTCGCTTCCTCTCTCTCTAAAATCAATAAAAACATACTTAAAAAGAAAATTTGTTATCTTTAAAAAAAAAACAAGAGAATTCAGTAAAATCCTTGGAGACAAGATTAACCTAAGAAAATAAATTTATTAACATTTCTCTCCAGCAGCAGTAACCAACTTCTATTCACTATAACCAAAAAGCATGTACAAAATCTAGGAATGACACCTTAACTGGTTTGGCTCAGTGCATAGAGCATCGGCTTGCGGGCCAAAGGGTCCCAGGTTCAATTCCAGTCAAAAGGCACATACCTTGGTTGCAGGCTCCTCCCTGGCCTGGGCCTGGTCAGGGCAAGTGCAGGAGGCAACCATATACAAGTAACTCACGAAGACCAATAAACAAAAGAGAAACTTTCGATCTAGCAAGTAAGGAGTATGGAGTCTGAATTCTGTCTTAACAAGTGAAAAGCATAACAAATTGAAAATAAATAACTCTTCTTTGATATGACAGAGAACGGGGGTTTCAACACCCCTCTATCAGAAATGAAGTCAACCAGGTGGAAAATCAGTAAGGACATAGTTGAATGCAACAACATCATCAATCAAGTGGATATAATTGATGTCCATAGACTATTTCACCCAATAACTAAAGAATACACATTCTTTTCAAACTCATACAGAACATTTGCCAAGATATACCACATTCTGGGTTATAAGACACACCTTAGTAAACTTAAAAAATAGAAATTATACAGAGTTTGTTCTCAGAAGGCCTTGGAATTAAACTAGAAATCAATGACAAAGATAGCCGGAAAATCCCAGGATACCTGGGGATCAAACAACACACTGCTAAATGACACATGAAAATGAAAATACAACTAATCAAAACTTGTGTGATGCAGCAAAAGCAGTGCTTAGAGAGGAATTTATAGCATCAATGTGTAATGAGAAAAAAGATCTAAAATCCGGGTTCTAAGCTTCCATTTTAGGAAACTAGGAAAAGCAAAGCAAATAAATCCGAAGAAAGCAAAAGGTAGCAGGCTCTGAAGAAAAATGGGCAGCCTACCTGGTTGGGCTCAGCGGAGAGAGCGTTGGCCTGTGAACTGAAGGGTCCCAGGTTCGATTCTGGCCAAGGGCATATGCCCAGGCTCCATGCTCAATCCTCAGCAGGGGGTGTGCGGGAGGCAGCCAATCAATGAGTCTCATTGATGTTTCTATCTCTCTCTCTCCCTTCCTCTCTGAAATCAATAAAAACATTTTTTTTTTTTTTACAGAGAGGAAGGGGGAGGGATAGAGAGTCAGAAACATCGATGAGAGAGAAACATCGATCAGCTGCCTCCTGCACACCTCCTAATGGGGATGTGCCCGCAACCCAGGTACATGCCCCTGACCGGAATCGAACCTGGGACCTTTCAGTCCACAGGCCAACGCTCTATCCACTGAGCCAAACCGGTTTCGGCAATAAAAACATATTTAAAAAAAGAAAAATGGGCAGTGTATCAACAGGCAATTTATGAAATTGGAATCCTGAATAGGCATATAAAGATAATTATTAAGAATTGAAATCATCAGTAATCAGAGAGTTTCAAATAAAGACAATAACGCAATCACCTTACACCTGTTACACTGGCGAAAGTTAGAAAGCTGATCCTGGCTGACATGGCTCAGTGGTTGGAGAGTTGGCCTGCTGGAAGCAACCAGAGGCAATCAATCTCTCTCTCTCTCTCTCTCTCTCTCTCTCTCTCTCTCTCTCTTCTCCCCCTTCCCCTTCCTTCTACTCTCTCTAAAAATTAATGGAAAGCCCAGCTGGTATGGCTAAGTGGTTAAGTGTTGACCTATGAACCAGGAAGTCATAGTTCGATTCCCAGTCAGGGTACATGCCTGGGTTGTGAGTTCAATCCCTATAGGGGGCATTCAGGAGGCAACTGATCAATGATTCTCCACCCCTCAAAAAAATAATAAAAAATAAAAATCAATGGAAAAAAAATCCTTGGTTGAGGATTAACACACACATTTTTTTAAAAGGTGTTGAGGGTTTATACCAGGGGTGGGCAAACTTTTTGACTCGAGGGCCACAATGGGTTCTTAAACTGGACCGGAGGGCCGGAACAAAAGCATGGATGGAGTGTTTGTGTGAACTAATATAAATTCAAAGTAAACATCATTACATAAAAGAGTACAGTCTTTTTTTTTGTTTGTTTTGTTTTATTCATTTCAAACGGGCCGGATCCGGTCCACGGGCCGTAGTTTGCCCACGGCTGGTTTATACTATACTATGCAGCAGTTAGAGAAGCAAGGGATATAGTAACATAAATAGACCTTAAAAACAGTGCTGAGTGACAAAAGTAAGAAGCAGAATGAGATAAATAACTCAATAACATTTACATAAATTAAAATACATGCACATAGTTTTATAATTTATTGCATATACTATGTGTTTTTTAATGTATTTTTATTGATTTCAGAGAGGAAGGGAGAAAGGAAGAGAGATAGGAACATCAATGATGAGAGAGAATCATTGATTGGCTGCCTCCTGCATGCCCCCTACTGGGGATTGAGTACACAACCCAGGCATGTGCCCTTGACTGGAATTGAACCCAGGACCCTTCAGTCCATAGGCTGATGCACTTATCCACTGAGCAAAACTGGCTACGGCAATATATATATGTGTATTTTTTAATCAATTTAAAAAATGCTTATGAGGTCATGGGGAGGGATGAACAGGAAGAGGACAGAGGATTTTTAAGGCAGTGAGAGTACTCTGCATGATACTATAATGAAGGCTACATGTCATCATACATTTGTCCAAGCCCATAGAATATATTGCACTACAGATGAATCTTAATGTAAGCTATGGACTTTGGGTGATTATGGCGTATCAATGTTGGTTCATCAGTTATAACAAATGAACCCTCTGGTGAGGGATATTGTAAAAGGAGGAGGCTAGGCAGGTGTGGGAAATCTCTGTACCTTCCTTACCTAACTTTTCTGTGAACCTAAAACTGTTCAAAGAAAAATAAAGTCTTTTAAATGTTTTTAAAAAGTAATATTTGAGGAACACACACATATATATATACAACTTGAAATAGTTCATAAACCTAAATCTCAGAGCTAAAACTATTGAATTTTAGGGGGAAAAATCTTTGAGTTGGGGTTAGGCAGAGACTTTTTAGGATTAAAAAAGCATGAGTGGCAAAAGAAAAAAAAAAGATATATTGAGCATCATCAAAATTACAAACATATGCTTTTCAAAAGACACTGTTAAGAAAATGAAAAGGCAAGCCACAGCCTGGAAGAAGCATTGGCAAAACACACATATGATAAAGAATTCTGTGCCAGTCATCGACTTCTTGCTTCTCAGCTCCAAATGCATCCTTCTTTGCTGCTCTGTGATAATGGAGGCGGGCTGGGTGAATATTCCCTTGTGACTTCGGTGTGATGCTATGGCTGTAGAGGGCGCTGGAGAGACACTGAAGGAGGACACTGAGGGCATCTTCCCTCCCCGTAGCCCCGGTCCTGCAGCCAGTTCTCCTGCACTGGGCTCCTCCTACAGGGCACGGCTTTCTCCATTGCCTGCCTCCAGCTCCCAATTCTGGTAGCACACAGCAACCAGCAGTGCCCAGCTGCTAGAAGCTTCCCTCAGCACCTTTTCAAAGTGGTGTGCCCTAGCAAGGCACCTGACTGAACTGCTCCTCCCAGGACCCCTCAGGGGACTGTGCAGCAAGTTCGAAGGTATGGCAGGTCCCTGTGGACAACATCCCCAATACCCTAAATGGCAGATTTCAGTACCCACTGGTGAGCCACGCTGCACTCTCTCCAACAGGTCTGGAGCGCTCCTCAGACCCTCTATCTCAGCTCTGCCTGTAGTGGCTGTCCCTGTCTTTGCTTTTCTTTCTGTATTTGTCAGTCGTCTTTGACTCGTATAAGTCATTTCCCCATTACTCCAATCTCCTGTTAATGATTCTCCTGATTGGACTCTCACTGATACTGGCATATCCACAATATCTAAAGAAACCTCACAACTCAATAATAAATAAAACAAACCACACACCTAGAAGAACAAACAAAAGATTTAAACAAACCACCAAATATATAGAAGGCAGATAAGCACATAAAAATATTTTCAATACGATTAATCATTAGGATTTGCAGATTAAAACCACAATGAAATACTACTGCATCACAAAACAGCTCAAATTTTTTAAAAAACGACAGTATCAACTACATTAAGGATGCAAAGCAACACTTATGCATTGCTAGTGGGAATGCAATACAAAGTGGTTCATCACTTTGGAATACAGTTTGGCAATTTTGTATAAAGTTAAATATACACTTATGAATAAATCTCATATTTTAATTTGCAATTCCTTAATGACAAATGATGTTGAGCATCTTTTTGTATGCTTATTTACTATCTGCTTATCCTCATGGTGAAGTGTCTACAGAGATATTTTACCCGTTTTTAAGTTGGGTTGTTTTTTTACTGTTGAGTTTTAAGAATTTGTATATTTTGGATACTAGTCCTTTATCAGATATGTGTTTTGTAAATATCTTCTCTCAGGCTGTGACTTTTTCATTCTCTTAACAGTGTCTTTTGCAGAGCAGAAGTTTTTAATTTTAATATAGTCCAACCAATTTTTTGTTTCATGACTTATGCTTTTGGTGTTGTATCTAAAAATTCATTGCTAAACCCAAAAGTTATCTAAATTTTGTTTTATAGCTTTGCATTTCACATGTAAGTCTAGGACAAATTTTGAGTTAATTTTGTGAAAGATGGAAAGTCTATGTCTAGGTTCTTTTTTTTCTTTGCTATGGACATTCAATTCTTCCAGCACCACATATTGAAAAGACTATCCTTTTGTCTGGCCGGTGTTGCTCAGTGGTTGAACCAGGAGGTCATGGTTAGATTTCTGGTCAGGACACATGCCCAGGTTGCAGCCTCAATCCCCAGTAGGGGGCATGCAGGAGACAGCCAATCAATGATTCTCTCTCATTATTGATGTTTTTATCCCTCTCTCCATCTCCCTTCCTCTCTGAAATCAATAAAAACTCATATTTTTTAAAAAGAAAAGGCTATCCTTTTGAATTGCCTTTTGCTCCTTTGTCCAAGATCAGTTGACTATTACTTAATATAAATTTTACTTCAATAAAATTGTCTCAAAAAATACATGCACACAAAAAATACATCTTTTTCAAAAATATAAACAAAAGTGTGTACTTTAAACAGAGTAAAGTGATTGCTGAGTTATATGAGAGGGTGTGTGGTTTGGCTCTAAAAGAGAGTGAGTGAGTGAATGAATGAATGATGAACAGAAACAGTGAGAGGCCTTGCACAGACCATTGATGGTAATTTAGGCAGGTTGATGGCTACATTCTTCTCTTATTCTTCCTGGGCCCCAGGCAACTCAGGTAGAAACTACGTTTCTTAGTGTCACCATCCCCTATCATCCCCCCTCCTTACTTCTTGCTACATTGACTAAGCTCTCACCAACAGTATGTGAGTAGAAGTGACTGTACCATTTCTAATTTCATATTCTTAAAAACACTTGCTCTGTACTCTATCCTTCTTGCCTTCCTGCTCATCAGAAATGGTCACAAGTGGAGCAGCCTTAAAACCATGTATTGAAGATAGCGGAGCTGCCTTGCTTGTCTGCGTTCCTGCATGACTTTGAGCAGCAAAGGGTAACATTGGGGAAGTCAGACTTCTCTTCCTGGAAAGTGAGGCTGCATCAGCACCTGTGGGAACTGCCAAAGCAGGGACAAACTGGGGCTGAGTGAGATCAAGAATTGTTTGTTCATTCCTGCCCTGGCTGGTTTGGCTCAGTGGATAGAGCTTCAGCCTGTGAACTGAAGGGTCCCGGGTTTGATTCCAGTCCAGGGCACATGCCTGTGTTGCGGGCTCAATCCCCAGTAGGGTGAGTGCAGAAGACAGCCAATCAATGATTCTCCCTCATCGTTGATGTTTCTATCTCTCTCTCTCTCCCCCTTCCTCTCTGAATTCAATAATAATATTTATTTTTTAAAAAAAGAATTGTTCCTTCCTAAAAAACAACCCTTCCCACCCAATCCTCTCATGGTCTTCACTCCCACCCCCCCTTTCTTTTCTTTTCTTTTTTTAGTTGATTTCAGAAAGGAAGGGAAAGGGAGAGAGAGATATAGAAACATCAATGATGAGAGGGAATCATTGATTGGCTGCCTCCTGCACGCCCCCCACTGGGGATTGAGCCCACAACCCAGGCATGTGCCCTGACCGGGAATCAAACCGTGGACCTCCTGGTTCATAGGTCGATGCTCAGCCACTGAGCCACGTTAGCCGGGCTTCACTCTTAATGCCTATCATAATGATTCTTGGCCTGGTGTCTTGGAGGCCCAACAATCTCTTCTGGAACAGTCTTTGGCATTTGTGGCCTTCTCTGGCCTCAAAGGATATGTATCCAAGTTCTGGGTGTGGTGCAAAAAAAGGAAAGTAACTCATGCCCTCTACCAGTACTGCACCCATAGCACACACACCGGATCCCTGTGCACATGAAGGGGAGGAGGGCATTCGTGAAGGAGTGAGAGGGTTGGCATGAACAATTACTAATATCGTCAGGTTCATACTTAATCATTGTATTCTGGCATTCTACTAGAATTTATTTAGTGCCACCACCATCCCCCAAACTGAAAAGTCAGTACCACAGTGGTATTTATAACTCACATGCAGTTAGGATTACAGTCTTACATTGTTGTTATTTTTAATCTTTTTGTATCATTTTGTTTGGGTGTGTCTCTTTGAGGCAAATTGTTGATTTTTTAAAATATATTTTATTGGTTTTTTACACAGAGAAAGGGAGAGGGATAGAGAGTTAGAAACATCGATGAGAGAGAAACATCGATCAGCTGCCTCCTGCACACCCCCCACTGGGGATGTGCCCACAACCAAGGTACATGCCCTTGACCAGAATCGAACCCGGGACCCCTCAGTCCGCAGGCTAACGCTCTATCCACTGTGCCAAACCGGTTAGGGCAATTGTTGATTTTTTTAAATCCAAACTTTGAGTCTTTGTCTTCTACTAGGTAGTTTAAAGCATTTACATATATTGTTAAATTATGTGTTTAGTTTTTGACAGTCTTGCTTATGATTCATGCTTGTTTATGATTCTAATTACTTTTTTCCTGTCTTTTTAAGATATATTCTTATTGACTTCAGGGAGGAGGGGAAAGAGATAGAAACATCAATGATGAGAAAGAGGACCATGGGATCGGCTGCCTCCCCCACGCCCCACATTGGGGATCAAGGCCTCAACCCGGGCATGCTCCCCATCGGGAATCCAACTAAGACCTTCTGGCTCGCAGCTCAAAGCTCAACCACTGAGCCACACCAGCCGGGCTTTCTTGTCCTTTATTGTGCAGATTGTGTTTGGTTTGCTTTTATCTTGCTGTGATTCGGAAGAAAAATATCCTATTTTAAAATCCTACTAGGCTTAAGTGTTTAATATGTTTTTATTGATTTTTAGAGAGAGAGGAGGAGAGAGGGATAGAAACACCTGATGAGAGAGAAACTCCTGCACTCCCCTTTCTGGCAATCGTGCCCTGACCAGGAATCAAACCGTGATCTCTTCTGTTCCTGGGGTGGATGCTCAACCACCGAGCCAACCAGCTCGGCGGCTTAATTATAAAAATATACTTTTTATTTTAAGAGGACCTGCACATCATTATTAAGCATGTTCTAAGTCTAATAAAATATCAGTGTTCTTCTAAGAAATGTATTTCTTAGTGTCTGTACCTTAGCAAATCACCTCCAAATGAAATGATACAGATATTTAGTGTAAGGATAGTATGGTAAGATTTTAGACTTGGTACAAAATAAATATGTAATTTATCACACATACTGCTACTCAGAAGTCCAGCTGTGATCCTTGTCAGTGACCCTTTTGAATGGCAGCTCATCTTCTTACTAGTTTTAGTAGAATTAATTGATAATGTGGTGGTTTTTCTTCTGTTTCTCCGCCTTATTTACTCCTTTGACATCACATTCTCGTATACATACTCTGTCTTTGAGGAATAGTAAACCTTTTGTAGAGAAGTAAAATAAATAGCCCCTCATACCTCTTTTGGCATGCTGTCTATAAAAGCACTTTGTAAACATATGAGTGGTAAAATCAGCCCTTCAAGGGATTTTTCAAACCCGCGTGATTTTGTAAGGAAGGTCCATAAATATAACTGACTGAATTTTTTAAATATGAAGCTTTACTTAAATAAATTGATCTTCTAATATATTTCATGTTTCCCAGGTCTTCACACCACAGATAATATTAGGAGAGAAAGAAGTATGTGCTGTTGCAGAATAAACGTGAGTTACTCTTGTTTGCCTATTTAAAATTGTAGCAGAATTCAGGCACACATATCCATGCGACTATGATTATGAGCAATGGCATTTGCTCCATTGTTTGTTTTTCACTTGGTGCTCGTCACTGCCGTGTGGTTCCTAATAGAATGATCCTCCCGTCACGCTCTTTCCTGTGCCGTCTGGATGTGATGCGGTCTTTGTGTTTGGTGCCTCTCCCCTGCCTCCTTCCCAATTCTAAAAATAAGATTTTTTCTGTGGGTAAAATAAGAAGAAAATGAAAGTGAGTAAAAGAATCACAACTCGCAGACACCAAGATCATTCATGATCCCCACAGCTATTTCTGGCGCCACTGGCTGGGCTAGTCACTGTGAGCTGAGGCTAGGTGGGGTGTCACATGCACCTTGGGGTAGCTCTCTAAACCAGCCATGTCTCTGCCTCTCAAGAAAAAGCACTGTAATTCAGGGGAGTGAGAGTGTTACAGTATATTTGAATCCACTGTATTTAGATAGTTCATTAATTTTACATTAGGAAATATACCTGGATGAGCCTGGCATGTGTGGCTCAGTTGGTTGAGTGAAGCCCCGTGCACGGATAGGGCACCAGTCAGGGCACATGGTCAGGTTGCGGGCTTGATGTTTCTCTCTCATCAGTGGTTTTCTGTCTCTCACTCTCCCTTCCTTTCTCTCTAAAACCAACAAAAATATATTTAAAAAAATATATAGTGAATGACAAGAGAAAGAACAGTATATTCTCCACCTGGCTTAAAAGATAAAATATTGGAGATATAACTAAAGTCTAACTGAGACCATTAAGTCTCTGGTTTAAAGAAAACAAAATAAGCCACGCCCTGGCAGGTGTGGCTCAATTGGTTGAGCATTGTCTCATGCACCGAAAGGTCACTGGTTCCATTCCCAGTCAGGGCACATGCCTGGGTTTCAGGCTCAGTCCTTGAAGGGGGCATGCAGGAGGGAACTGATTGATGTTTCTCTCTCCCTCTCCCTTCCTCTCTCTCTAAAATCAATTTAGAAAAAAATTATTTTTAAATAAGCAAAAAACAACAGCAACACAATTACACCCCAACTTCCACTTTTATTGAAGTACTAGGGGCCCAGTGCACGAATTTGTGCACCTTGAAAGGAACTGTGGGCAGCGAGGCTGCAGTAGGCACAGGGCTGGGTCTCGGCCCATCCTCTGCGCCCCGCCCAGCCCCTCCCACCACGGCCCCCAGGTCCTCTGTCTGCCAGCAGCCCCACTCCCACCGCCACTGCTCCCATGCGCAGAGCGATTGGGGCCGGCGGCCCCTCCTACTGTCCCCCCCCAGTCCCCTGTCTGCCAGCAGCCCTGCTCTCCCTGCCGCCGCACCCATGCACTGATGGTGCCACTTGCACTCCCTGACTCCATGAAGCAATTGGGAACAGTGCCAGCACCAGGTGTAAGCAGGGCCATCGCCATCAGTAGGTGTGAGTGGCAGCTGCTGCCCTGATCACCTCTCAGGAGTAGGGGGAGGTGGAGAAGCCCTGAGAGGTGATCTGGGCCAGATCTGGGTGCGAGCAGTGGCTTTGAGCACCGGCAGCATTGGGACTGGCGCCAGGCACCAGCAGCAGGTGCGAGCGGCGGCTCCAGTGCAGGCTGCAGGTACAAGCATCAGGTGGGACTGTGGCGCATGGGAGCAAAGAATTTTCAGTAACCACCAGAGACTCTCCCCAATGACAGTGACCAGCACCCCGCCTTGGTCTGGCGCCCCCGCTCACCTGCTCCACCATCCCACTGCGGCCAATGCCCGCCATGTTCTGCACACACTCCCTGGTGGTCAGCGCACATCATAGCGACCAGTTGTTCAGTTATTCGTACGTTTGGTCTATTTGCATATTAGCCTTTTATTATATAGGATAACATACATCTGCTAATTTATTTTTAATGAGTAAATGATTTTCAAAATTCAGTGCTTGACCACCACTTGTAAATTTCTTGGAACAACCTTGCCTCTGATGACAACATAACAAGGTGTTATAATAATACGACTGCTGGACATTATCTTCCTGAGCCATCAAATTGATGAATGAAACAGTGTCATTTGACTTTCCTCACAGGAAGATGTTATTTCAACACATTTTGTTGACTATATAAATGCCAACAGTTCATTCAGAAATACAAGACTGTAAATGAAAAATAAGTCTCTTGTCTACCCCGGTCCTCCAATCCCTCACGACTTCTTTTCCCAGGAGAGGCAGCTCCAGCTTCAGTTTCTTGTGTGTCCTGCCAGAATATGGCTGCAGGAAACAGAAAGCCACTATCCTGGCATTACCAAGTACATGCTTCTGTTTCTCATTAATGGGCAGTCTGGAGGCAGGCAATCAAGGTCAGGCAGCATTGTCATGACATCATCAATGTCCCAGCCACTTTCCATCCCTTGACTGTCAAACTTAATGTGTGGCTTTTGCTTTCTTGTTTATTATCTCATGGTCACAAGGTGACCACTCCACCTTCACTCTCACATCTGTATTTCAGAAATCAAGAAGTAGAAAGAAAGAGGGAAAGTGATACTTGTATTAAAGCAAAAACATCCCAAAGGTCTCCAGCTGTCTTTTATTTATATCTCATTGCCCACAGTGGTGTCACCTGGCCACTTGGAGGGAGCCTGGGAAGTGGAATATTTTATCTGGGCCCATTGCCACTCTCAACAAAACGTCTCTTAGCAAAGAAGGGCAGCAAAGAATTGCATACTATATCCACCAATCCTATTTTGCTTTTTTCACTTAACTCTGATTCAACATGCTGTTCCTCCTCAGAATATAGACTTGCAGTATCAGTTAGATTCATTTATTTGTTTATATTTATTTAATAAACTAGAGGGCCGGTGCCTCTCGCAGTCCGGGACCGCTCGAATGGTCGAACGGTTGAAAGGTCACTCAGGCTTTTATAGATATAGATAAGAATGTGTTGCTCACTAAGGTGGCAGACACTAATTGCCTTCCAATAGCCATTTCTGCTATTTTTAGAACCACTGACTTTTAGATGGGCACAAGGCCACCCAGAGTAAGACTACATTTTCAGGCATTCTTTCAGCAAGGTGCGGCCATATGATGAATTTCTGGGATGAGCGCCTAAGTGAAGTGTGCACCTTCCCGGTCCAGCCTTTGTAGAGGACACAGGTGCCTTCCCCTCCTCTTTTTTTCCCTTCCTGCTGGCTGAACGGTGGACTTGTGGTGCTCCCTCATGCAAGTAACAGCAGCCAAATCTACATCCTAACTAAGACCTCCATCAATGTGCCAGACACTGCCCTAGAGCCCAGGATACCAAAAAAAATGATAAATTAACTTTCTGCCTTTGAGGAGCTCAGAATCTGGTAGGGAAGACCAGTGTGTGAACGGATATCTTTGAAGTCATGTGATCAGTGCTGTGGTGGGCCCAAGGACCTTTGGAGCCCAGCAAATTCAATCATTTGTGCAGCTTTCCAGCCATTCACACATTTGTTCATTTACCCACTTATTCATATAACAATTCATCTATCATCCACCCAGTCTTTCTTCCAGTCACCCCTCCCACACAGCTCATGAGAACCCTGAATGGTGGTTTTGGGTTTTTTTTTTGCTTGAATATATATATATATTTCTGATTTCAGAGAGTAAAGGAGAGGGAGAGAGAGATAGAAACATCAATGATGAGATAGAGTCATTGATCGACTGCTTCCTGCACACCCCACACTGGGGATCGAGCCCACAGCAACCCAGGCCTATGCCCTGAGAGGGAATCGAACAGAGACCTCCTGATTCATGGGTTGATGCTCAGCCACTGAGCCACACAGACTGGGCTGTAGTCTTTTTTGTAGAGAATTATGCAGGACCCATTCTGATGTGCTTTTATTAAAATTGAACCAATCAGAATGGAACCTTTTACTATAATTTTAACAGATGCCAGGTACCAAGATCATCACACACATGCAATATAATGATGAGATTTCATATTCAAATCACGTAGGAAATGCTTATTTGTGCACATTTTTAGATTTTCCTAGATAATAAAAATTATATATTCACTAGACAGTTCCTTCCTCTTCTGAGTCAGATGTGACAACAGTTCACATTATAGCCAACCCTGGGGAAATGCAGGGAGAAAGAAGAAAAACAAATTCAGTGTTGGCTGTAGTCACTTGTGATGCTATAAAAGTAAGGGCCTGCCTGACCAGCATGGCTCAGTGGTTGAGTGTTGACCTATGAACCAGGAGGTAAGGGTTCAAATCCTTGTTGGAGCACATGTCTGGGTTGCAGGCTCGATCCTTAGTGTGGGGTATGCAGGAGGCAGCCCATCAATGACTCTCTCATCATTGATGTTTCTATCTCTCTCTCTCCCTCTCCCTTCCTCTCTGAAATCAATAAATAGAAAATTTTTAAAAAGAAATTAAATAGTTCACATATTGACCCCCGTTAACAAATATTAAATGTTATTCATGAAAAATTCAGTGAACTTATTTAGCTTAAATCATTAAATATCAAAGTTCTAACAAACTTAAGAAGTTAACTCTAATATTAATGGAGATGGACTCGGGGGAGAAGAGGGCAAGGTAGGGGAAAGAGGAGAGGGAAGGTCAAGTGTTTCTTTTTCAAATGTAAAGACCCGGAACCTGCAGAAATCCAGCCCTGTTCTTGGTGCTGGGAGTGGAAGGGCACAGAGAATCGGATCTCTTTCCCCTGTCCCATGGCAGGGCATGTGCCGTCTGCTCAGGTGGATGAGACACACACCGGCCAAGTCAAATAGCAGATGGGATGACACTACATGCGATGCCGTCAAGGGCATATGACATGGCTAATGTTGAAAAAACTTTACAAATAAGAACTATGGATTCCTCCAAGTGGGCAGCGGTAGTCACAATAGCTTGGAAAGGCCCAGGAAGCTCCTCCTACCTCCTCTCCCTTCCTTCCTCCCAGCTCCAGGCACTGGGGGAATACAGTGAACTAAACAGAGTGAAATTCCTACCCTCACGGCACTTCCCTTCTAGTGGGGCAAGACAGACAATAAACAAAATTAATAAAAACGAAGTGTATAGGACAGTGATAAGTGGTCGGGAAATAACAGAACAGGGAAAACAGGATCAGGACTAGTGTAAGGTGTAATTAAATTTGGTGATCATGGAAGGCCCCACAAAGGTGACTTGAGTAAAAAGTGAAGGAGGGAGAGAGGGAGCTATGTAGGTAATGGAGGGAGAGCATTCCAGGCAGAGGGAACATACGTGCAAAGCAGTTATTCAGTTCCTACTGTGTGCCCACGTGACAACGATAGCAATATGTGGCTATTGACCAAACCATCTTCAACAGACATTTAATGCCTATTACAAAGAATGAGTTTTAGAGCATTTGAGATCTTGTTCCCCAGCATATGTCGTCATTTCAGCTTAAATAAACTCATAACAATTCTAAAAAAGAAAAGAAAACAGAGTTTTTTTCTTTCCCAGAGGTTCAGGGTACATAGGGGCTCAGTTGCAACATGTATGTTCTTAAAAGAAGGCCGCCCTTAACTCAAAGTGGGGACAAGGTGAAGGGAGTCCAATAACGACTTTCTAGTCAGTATGATGGAGGGATTGTAAAGGGAAGGGAACATGATGATAACAGGGAGAGTCTGCTGCAGAGCACTCCGTCTTCACAGCTCAGGGCACTGACCTGCCCTCTGCCGAGATTCTGGGCTAAGATGCTTCCCAGGCATGAGGCAGCTGGGCTGCTGGAAGCCGCAGACCCAGAGAGGAGCAGCTCCCCAGCTGGTGTTAGAGATCATGGAGACTCATACCTTCTCCAAAGCGCCTCAGATGACCAGGCAAAGTTGGCTCTGACAAAGTTTGGGGATCCTTCCAGGCTAGCCTCTATCATCAGACCCTGGCGGAGACCCCGCCTTCCCGTAAAATACAACATAAGGAGTCAGCTAAGCTAGTGTGGGGCTCTGGCTTCAGGATGAATGTGTGTTGCCCCCTAGAACTGAGTGACCTCCCAGTGCCTCGATCTTCCATCCCCAAAATGGGAATAATAAAAATAGCACCTATCTCATAGGGTGTTGCAAAAATCATAGCCCTCAGTTGGTGATAACTATCGTTACTTAATATTAATAACTATTATTAGTAATGCTTCTCTCAGAGTTGTTGCACACACTGCAGCATGTTCCAATACACAGGTGTTAAGGGGCTCCTGAAGCCGGTTAAGTAGAGTGGTGGAGAGCATGCTGGTAGGCTCTTGGTCTGACTGGGTTTATACCCAGGATGTAACTGCGTTCCCTTCGGCAAGTTACTTACACTTCCCGAGCTTCTCTCTGCTCATCTATAAAGTGAAAAAAGTAATCATGCACATGTCACTACTTGGAAGGAGGTTGGGCTGGCTTTCCACAGCCAGAGTATCTGTGCTGTCCATAGGGCCTGGGCAGTGAGGGCGTATTTGTTTATTAATAGGATAATTATGTTATTACTAGGGGCCCAGTGCACGAATTTGTGCACCTTGAAAGGAACTGTGGGCCGCAAGGCTGCGGTGGGCACAGGGGCAGGTCTCAGACCATCCTCTGTGCCCTCACTTGGCCCCTCCCACCATGGACCCCAGTCCCCTGTCTGCCCATAGCCCCGCTTCCACCGCTGCTGCTCCCACGTGCTGACAGCGCCGACCTCTCTCGCACCCACTGATGGCGTGGAGTGATTGGGGCTGGCGCCAGCAGGAGGTGCCAGTGGCGGCTGCTGCCCCGATCACCCCTCACAAGCAGGGGGAGGTGGAGAAGCCCTCAGGGGTGATCAGGTTGGCAGCCGCCACTTGCACCCACTGACAGCGCTAAGCGACCAGGACCAGCACTAGGTACCAGCAACAGGTGCAAGCAAGGCCATCACCAGCAGTGGGTGTGAGAGACGGCTGCCGGCCCCAATTGCCCCTCAGGGCAACTGGAGCAAGGGGAGGTGGAGAAGCCTGAGGGGCAGCGGGGCCAGTGCTGGCAGCAGATGCGAGTGCTGGTGGGGACCATGGCATGTGGGAGCAAAGAATTTTCAGTAATTGCCCTGGCCGGTTTGGCTCAGTGGATAGAGCGTCAGCCTGCGGACTGAAAGGTCCCAGGTTTGATTCCAGTCAAGGGCATGTACCTTGGTTGCGGGCACATCCCTGGTGGGGGGCATGCAGGAGGCAGCTGATCGATGTTTCTCTCTCATCGATGTTTCTGGCTCTCTATCCCTCTCCCTTCCTCTAAGAATCAATAAAATATATTTTTTTTAAAAAAGAATTTTCAGTAACTGCCACCAGAGCCCCGCCTTGGTCTGGTGCCCCCGCTCACCCGCTCCACCATCCCGCTGCTGCTGATGCCCACCATGTTCTGCACACGCCACCCTGGTGGTCAGTGCACGTCCTAGTGACCCATTGTTTGGTTATTCTGCTGTTCGGTCTATTTGCATATTAGGGCTTTATATATAGATATTAACAGTACCTACCTCAAATGGTTGTAGAGCGCTTTATATAGTACCTGGCAATAACTATGTGCCATTATTATTTAGTTAATTTTTTTCTTTATTGATTAAGGTATTACATATATGTCCTTACCCCCCCCCCCCCCC
>NW_006286677.1:1571579-1580741 GCF_000327345.1 Myotis davidii | reverse complement strand
ATTATTATCCTCATTTTATAGATGAGGAAATTGAGGCCCAAAGAAGTTAAGAGACCAGACCCAGGGGCATGCAGCTAGTCGCCTGCTGGGCTGGCACTGGAATCCAGGGGTTCCGTCGGTGCCCCGCAGCTGCCCAGCCTGGGAACTGGACAACTCTCCCCTCTCCTCCCCCTCCAGCTCCCTGGGAACGGAAAGCTGGCTGCCCTCCAAGACCCAGCAGCCCTGGAGCCCTGCCCCCACTTCACCCTCCCCCATCCCCAGAACAAAGTACACTTGCCACGGGAACATTCCAGTCCACTGATGGCCAGGCAAGCGCAGCAGCCACGCCCCCAGGACTGCACCAGGCATCTGCGCCTGGGGCCAAGCCCCCGGTGCCCCCTCCCGGCCCCTGCGCCTGCCCGCTAGTGCAGATGCAATTGCACCAGAGGAATTCTCTCTCTTTCCTAGCCTCGGGGACACAAAACTGAAAAGGCCGAGGGACGCGGTGGGTGGCAGATACAGAGGATGGCGTTTGCCCAGCAGACAGGGCGAAAGCTGCATTCTCCGTGGCGCCAACGCTGGGCCCGGCCAGCCCCCTCTTCCTCATTCTGTTCCTTTATATGAAACTAATGTATGCTGTTGTTAAGAAAATAAGGACAAGTAGAACTAAGAGAAAGATCTCAAGTATCCTACCACTCTAAGACAACTGCTATTAATTGTTATTATGTCCTTCCAGACTTTGCTATGCCCCAAAACACAGAGGCATAGCGACATGAAAGGGATCATGCTATCATACTGTTTGTTTGTAATAACAGACTCAGGTTTTTAGAGCAGTTTTAGGTTTACAGAAAGTCGAGGAGAGAGTGCAATTCCCATACACCTGTTGTCGCCACCCTCACAGTTCTCCCTGCTATAAACATCTGCATTAGTGTGGTTGGTTTGTTATAAAAGAGGGACTAATATTGGTACATTATCATCAACTAAAGCCCATAGCTTAATTAAGGTTCACTCTTTGTGCTATAAAGTTCAGTTTTGGTAAGTGTATGATGTCATGTATCCACTGTCACAGTATCATGGGAAATAATTTCACTGTCCTGACGATTCCCTGTGCTCCCTTACTGTCTCTCCCTCTCTGGTGCTACCACCAATCTTTTCACTGTCTCTAGTTTTGCCTTTTCCAGAATGTCATATAGTTGGAGTAAGATAGTAAGTAGCCTTTTCAGCTGGCTTCTTTCACAAAACAATAAGGTTCCTCCATGTATTTTCATGAATTAATCGCTCATTTTTTTTTTTATCACTGAGTAATATTCCATCGTGTAATGTTTATCCATTCACCTTCGGAAGGACGTCTTTGTTGCCTCCAGTTTTAGGCGGTTATGAGTAAGGCTGCTATAAATATTCGTGTGCAGGTTTATGATACTGTTTTCTAGTTTGCTTTTTTCAATTATGTGATGAATGGTTTTTGGTATTATAAGTAGAGATACATACCGTAATTTTAATGGCAACACAAGGTTCTATCACAGTTTATTTAACCAGCCACTGTCATTGCGCATACAGATTGTTGTCTCTGATTCCGACCTGGTAAAACTGCCCGAACTAGTTGGTCTACACTTGACAGTATCTTGTAGTGAAGGCTGAGCCCTGCATTTGAATCTCAGACCCCACTTACTGTGTGACCCTGGGCAAAGTTTTTCATTCCCTATGACTTGGTTCCTCCTCTGTGAAATGGGAATAATTATTCTTATTGTGAGGATTAAATGAGCTGATACAAGTAAGGTGTTTTTAGAACATTTTAGAAACTGCCACATGTAAACCCATAAAATACAGCTTTTAGTATTTATTATATTGAACATCTACTGTGTGTTCTGAGATAAGCATGGTGGAAATTATCAAAGACTGAATTATGTATGTAATCTTACCCTCAAAGAATTTTGGGTTAGCTCCCACTGGGAGTGTGATACCAAGCACAGTAATACTAGCTCTTTGTTTTCTCTGTGCTCTGTAGTTCTGGAAAATGATTGGAGAAGAGGTTGAGGAGTTAGAGCATTTTGCCAAGGTTGACTATGCCAGGGTCACAGTGGAAGAATGAGGGAAGTAGGAAGAATGAGAAATTGAATTAAATTAAGGGATGTGCATAAGAGACTGGGTTATGATGGATGACCATCAATGGATGTTGAATTTATTATGTTTTCTATTGAAAATACATTATATTATTATATGATTCTTCTTTATTTTCTTCATATGGTAAGTTTTAATGATAATTTTTAAAAATTTGGTTTTTATTTCAGAGAGAAGAAGGGAGAGGGAGAGATAGAAACACCAAAGATAAGAGAGAATCATTTATTGGCTGCCTCCTACTGGTGTCAGAACCTGCAACCCAGGCAAGTGCCCTGACCTGGGAATCAACTGTGACCTCCTGGTTCATGGATAAAGACTCAACCACTGACCCACACTGGCCGGGCAATAATTTTTAAGTTTATACCAACCTTATATCTTGGAATAATACAAACTTTCAAGATTTGTTATCTTTTGTGTATATTGTTGAGCTCACTTTGCTGGTGATTAATTCTCTTCATTTTTATTTGTTGAAAAATATTTTTATTTCATCTTTAATCTTGAAAGTATTTCTGCTGGGTATAGTATTCAACACTCTGATGATATTATTGCATTAAATTTTGGACTTGTTTATTTTGTTGAGATTTTATATGTCATTCTAATTATTACTCCTTTGAAGGTAAATTTTTTTGTTCTAAGATTTTCTTTGTGTTTGAGTTCATGATTTGTCTAGGTATGGCTATCTTTTTCACATCCTCTTTGGGAGTTTGTGAGAATTCTTGCATCTGTGACTTGATATCTTTATTTACTTTTTGAAAATTCTCAGTCATTATCTCTTTAAATATTGTTTCTGCTTAATTTCTCTCTCCTTCATGTATTGCACTCCAATTATACATATATTAGGCCTCCCCACTCCCAAGTTTGCATTCTCTTTTAAAACATAAATCATCAGTAAGGTCATGACCTCAGAATTAAAAATTAAATAAAACCTCAGAATTTAAGAGCAACAACCTGGCCAGCGTGGCTCAGTGGTTGAGCATCGACCTATGAACCAGGAGGTCATGGTTTGATTATGGGTCAGGGCACATGCCCAGGTTGTGAGCTCAACCCCAGTGTGGGGCGTGCAGGAGGCAGCTGAACAATAATTCTCTCTCATCATTGATGTTTCTATCTCCTCCTCCCTCTTCCTTCTTCTCTGAAATCAATAAAGATATATTTTTAAAAAATAATGTAAGAGCAACAAACAAGCTAAATCACACATATTTTAATCCAGAAACTAATATTGGGCCTGGCCAGTGTGGTTCAGTAGTTGAGCATCGACCTGGGGGACAGAGGAACTGTTGGGGGGAGGGGGGAGGAAGAAACTAATATTGGGATATTTCCCAAATAAAAAAATATGCACCTGCTCAATTATCACATTCGTATTCCAGAGAAGAGGCATTAAGGATTCATGCCATAAGTTTGTTTATACATACATCTAGTATTTTGAATCCAACAGTTTGATATATTTTTCAAAGAGATTGCGCCTCTTAAAATGTTTCTTTTCATATCTGTTTCATCGATTAACTAAAGCATCTTATTTCTTAAGCAGTTGGTATCTTACTATACAGAAAGGTATGGCAAATTCAGATCCAAAGTATATAGTCTTCATAACTAGTACCTGCCACTTGTTTCCACTGGAAACCCAAAAGGCAAATTCTTCCCTGGCCTTCCTCATAGTGACCACAGAGATTGTGAAACTCCAAATGCTCTGTCCCAGCATTGCACTATTGGAAGCCCTGCGAAAGGCGCAGAGACTGAAAGCAGAGGAAATCTGGTCCTTCTTAATGTACTGCTTGCTTTTACCCCTACATTTTATTTATTTTTGACTGCCCGTGCAATCTGGATATTTCTGCAGTTCTATTTTTTAGTACATTAATTCTCTTCTCAGTCAGTTTTGTCGAATCTGCTATTAATTCCAAACATTGAGTTGTTTGTTATTTGGTGGTTATGATATTTTTCATATCTAGAATTTCTATTTGGCCTCCTTTTATGGCTTCTAGTTCTTTAATAAAGTTATGAGGAAATACAAAGAGTTATTCAGTATATTCACAAGCAGGTAGACTGTGGCCCTAACTCTGGCTTTGACACTTTTGAGGAGCTGCTAGAGACTATTGCAACATGGACAGTGCCCTCTGAACAGCTACCTATAGACCAACAAGGAGCTTCTTAGTTTATGGATGGAAGATCCCAGGTGAATGGCAGCATCCTGCTTGGAAGGCTGCCCCTCTGATTAAAAAACAGTGAAAACAAGTCAGCTCAGTGGATTGCCTGCTGTTTGCCCCTGTGTTTGAGTTTTTATTGACTCATGGGCACTGGTCAATGGCCTGGCCATATGGTCAGGCAGAAGGACAATGAAGAGCTGTCCAATTGAAGGGATGCCCATATGGAGCACAGCCCTATGGAAACCACCATGGGAGTTCGAAGGGTGCATTACAGCAGGATGTGTCAATGCCCATCTTATTTGTGCCTGGATTGTAATTTATAATGGTGATTGAGTGATGACACTTGGAGGCGAATGTCATTGAAAGAAGATTTTTATTACATTTCCTGAGAGGAGGGGGCATGTTACTTGCCACACAGGTTCACAAGAAAAAACACCAGTGTTGATCAGGAGACAGAAAGCAATGAGAGGAAGGCCTAAGCCAGATCCTTTATTTGGGTTTCCATGGGAAAGGCAGGGCAGGGCAGGGTTAAACAGCTTTGAATTGGCTAGTTTGAATAGTTCTGGTGGGCTTTGAGGTATAGAGGCTGTCTTGGTTGTCTGGTGTGGAGCGCGGTTACGGTGTTTTGGCCAAGTTCAAGCCTCAGACTAATGGAAGGACAGGGTCCTCTCATTGCCATGTGCAAGTCCCAGCTGGAGAGCAGGGCCCTCCCAGCACAATCATAGCCAATGGCT
This sequence comes from Myotis davidii, assembly GCF_000327345.1. Classification (NCBI taxonomy): domain Eukaryota; kingdom Metazoa; phylum Chordata; class Mammalia; order Chiroptera; family Vespertilionidae; genus Myotis; species Myotis davidii. The sequence goes on along the minus strand of NW_006286677.1, from coordinate 1,575,769 downwards.
GTGGTTGTAAGCTTGAACCTATGGTCCAAACACGTAGCCCCATGTGCCTTGTGATAGAGTTCGGGTGCATGTAGTTGAATGAGGTTGAAACTCACGAGAATGCTGTAAACAACGTGATCACGCCCCTACTTTGCCTCGTGGCATCTGCTATAAAATAAAGACACGGCTTGTGGGCGCTGTCGTTGTCTCCGTCCCACCGAGACCCAGCTTTCATTCTCTTGTCTGTCTTTTCTCAATCCTTTCACCCCCCAACTCAGGGTCACTGAACCAGGCTGAGCTGGCATGGCACATCAGGCGCCCTGGGGCTGAGTATGCCATGGCCATGCCGGCTCCCAAGAGTCTGGTACCTGCTTGGCTTAAGGCAGGGGTAATATTGGCATGGCATGTGAGAGTAAGATAAGGAGGTGGGCCTTGGCTAGGTATTCAGTTGGTTAGAGTGTCATCCCAATATGCCGTGGTTGTGGGTTCTATCTCCAGTCACGGCACATACAAGAAGCAACCAATGAATGCAGAAAGTGGAACAACAAATCGATGTTTCTCTTTCTCTTTGTCCTTCTCTCTCTCTCTCAAAAACAAAGCAAAACAAAAACATCTACATCGCAGTCGAGATATAAACAACTTCGGCCGTGAGTTTGGCTCTATAATTAATGTATGATAGACAGACAAATACAGACTCTGAGAAAACACAGCACACCACTAGGGAAACCTCTTTCCAGGATCAAAAGGTCACTAGAGCCAGGGAGTGGGTATCCCAGTGTATTCACTTGAGGTGGCCACCTAGGTTCATGAAATGCAGATATGGGCTGAATTTAGTCATCATCCTTGAGCACACAAATGCTGATGAGAACAGAGGCAGAGACTGCAGGTGGCTATGGGGAAGATCCCCTGTGGAGAAAGCCCTGAACGTAGCTGGCAGGTGGAAATGATGCTGTAGCACTGGGAGGCTACAAATGGGTTCTGACAAGAACAGGACACTTGCTTTGGGACTGGGCCTTGCATACCTAGTGGTAGATGCAAATGCTCGGAGTATTATAAAAGAACTGGAATGGAAAAAAATAAAAATTAAATTTAAAAAGGAACTGGGACTGAAGGTATTACACCAGTTTAGACCTCCAAGTAACATTTCTTCAGACCAAGGAACATGCTGTATAGCCCCTGATGTTCAGCAATGGTCAGAGCAATATCTTCCTCAGAGTAATAGCTTAATAGAGAATTGGAACGGGCAATGAAAACATTCCTTGTCTAAAATGGGAGGAGATAGAGACATGCCGTGCTGGCTTACATGCCCTCAACGTTAGGGGTGCCAGGGCAGTGTCCCCACTACATAGATTCCTCGGTTTTTGGGGCAATTTGGGGAATGAGGTGAGGTGGATGCTGGTCTGACTATAGAGTTCTTTTTATAGGGGAAGATGGTGATACAACCACACATTTTTTTTTCCCGGAATCATCTCAACTTCTTTTCCTACCTGATGAAGTGTCCCAGGAACATGGCTGCAACTACAAGTGCCAAAAGAAGGGATGATTTCTAAGAAGCGTGGATGAAAAAGGAGCCATATGCAAAACCTGACAAGCTCAAGGGAGGTCAGCATAGCTGGCCCTGCAAACTCAGAAATCGAAAGTAACTACATAGGGTGGTTTGAACATAAAATGTCCTAACTGAAAGTGCATCCTGGTGGGTAGATACATTCCAGGCTTGTAGCTTCTTTGAAAAGGTCAATCTTTACCTTAAATGAGCCTGTCTATTATTGTCTTTTGGCATCTAAGATAACATACCTTTGGAATGTCAAAGTAATCTCCTTTTCTAGACCTCAGGGCACATCCACCAAACCAGAGCCCCTCATTGTTATCTTGTTCTCCCACATACCATCTCCATGTGCTGTCAGTGTTAATTGTTAACTATCCTACACCCACCAATGTAAAAAGAGGCGTCTCTGTTTTACTCTTTATCCAATCTCAGATATTTCCCTGCTTTGCTGCCCTAATCTAAGACCACCGATGAATTCCATGTAACCCTTCTTACCCCCTACATCTCCTCCTTTGATTCTAATGTATAAAATAAGCTATAAAGCCCTAGCTGTTTTGGCTCAGTGAATAGAGCGTTGGCCTGCGGACTAAAGGGTCCTGGATTCTGTTCCCATCAAGGGCACATGCCCGGGTTGTGGGCTCAGTCCCCAGTAGGGGGCGTGCAGGAGGCAGCCAATCAATTATTCTCTCTCTTCGTTGTTTCTTTCTCTCTCCCTCTTCCTTCCTCTCCGAAATCAATAAAAAAAATATTTTAAGAAATAATAAAATAAAAGAAGCTATAAAGCTACCATTCTCTGGAGCATTTTCTCAAACCATTGAGAGTTTGCTTCCCAGCAATTGTCGTCAGTTTGGCTCAAATAAACTCATAAAAATTCTCTAGGTTTGGATGTTTCTTACGTCAATAGGAGGAAACATAAAGATTTAAAAATACAGTTATAGTTAGAATTCCTAGGGACTGAGGAATAGAATGAAGAAAACAAAATGGAGTCACTATAGTCAATCTGTTAAATTACTAAAATCAAGTAGGTTGAGGTATGAGGAAAAGATCCAGTTGTTATTTTCATGAGCCTGGGTACTTAAACTTTGAACTTTCCAGTCCTGTGTTAATACCTGAATACACATCAGACCTCCAGATAACCCTCTGATTATGCCCTGAAGGGCTTGCACATCCAGACCACCTGATATCCATTATCCAGAGCATCTGACGTGACCAGACCACTTGGGACTCATCATCCAGACTGCTTGACATCTGACTAATAACCATCCTGGACCAATCCTAGGGCTAAGAATGCAGAACTGATTATTCTCAAGAATGCACTTTTTTACCATAAGAACTCCTTTCTTTCTTCTTCAGAACATTTCTGAGTTTTCGCCCAGCTGTGTTTCTGGTTTGCAAACCCTAAGACCTTTGAATATTCTCTATCATTTATTTATAGTCAAAGCCTCCAGACTTTTTTAATTCTTTGGACAGGTCTGACGGAACAGGTTGTTCCTTCATCGGATCTGGCAAAATTGAGGTTAACAGTGAATGCAACTATATTGCTTAGTGGTAGAAAGAGCCCACTACTATTAAGAAGCACAAATTGGTAGTTACAAAATAGTCACGGGAATGTAAAATACAGCATAGGGAATATAGTCAATAATATTGTAATAATTATGCATGATGCCAGGTAGGTACTAGAATTATCAGGAGGATCACTTTGTAAATTACATAAATATCTAACCACTACACTGTACACCTGAAACTAATATTGAATGTCAACTGTAACTGAAAAATAAAATTATTTTTAATTTCTATATCATAAAGAAAAAAGGAACAGCCCACTCATTCTGTACCCATGAAACCCTGTCCTGGGTAAATGAAAGTAAACTGAGAAGGAAGCACTTGCTAGACTAGTATTGCTGCCTGTGATCTAGACCAGTACATCCCTTCCAAAGGTGGGAAGATTTGGTATAAATGAAGAGAAGGAGGAATGGTAGATGATGGTAAAGGAATGAATGAATTAATCCTATGAGGGAAACCAATATTACATTAACACCTCAGAAGAGGCTCAGAGCAAGAGGTGATATTGTCTCTTAGATCAATTATACCAAATATATGAAAAAGTGGAACCTAATAAGATGGAAACCTGCAAATCTGAGTGATTTTGCCCAAGGGCACATTTTTGTCATATACATCTACACTAATAAAAGAGAAAAATGGTAATTGGCGTACGACGCTACCCTTTTCATTGGCTAATCAGGGCTATATGCAAATTAACTGCCAACTAAGATTGGCAGTTAACTGCCAACAAAATGGCGGTTAATTTGCACAATGCAGGGAGGTGAAAGGGAAAGCAGGAAGAAGCCCCCTGCCACTGACAGTGATCGGAAACCCAGGGGGGGAGTTAAGAGCTGGGAGCTAAGAGCCTTTGCCCTGCCCCCAGCCATGATCGGAGAATCACGCGCCTTTTCTGCCCTGGCCAGTGATAGCAGGAAGTAGGGGTGGAGCCAACGATGGGAGCTGGGCACGGTTGAAGCTGGCAGTCCCAGGAGCTAGGGGTCCCTTGCCTGGGCCTAAAGCGAAGCCCACGATTGCGGGGCCGCTGCAGCTGCGGATCCCCGCTGCCCAGGCCGGACGCCTCAGCCAGAAGCGTCCTGCAGGGTCAGGGGCGGAGGCCGCGCGA
>NW_006286677.1:1570746-1571566 GCF_000327345.1 Myotis davidii | reverse complement strand
GGTGAGAGGGGGCAGGCTGAGACTTTCAAATTTTTGTTCTTTTTTTTACTACTAGTATTCATTGTCAGTGCATTGTAGTCAGAGAATAGAACTGATTCTGTTTCTATTTTTTTATAAATAATTTTCTTTGTGGCCTACTGTACTTTCAAATTTTGTAAATGTCTCACGGGGGCTTGCAAATAAGAAATAGTCTCGCCTGGCTGGCATGGCTCAGTGGTTGAACATTGACCTATGAAACAGATCAATCCCAGGTTGCGGGCTCAGTCCCCAGTAGAGGGCGTGCAGGAGGCAGCCAATTGATTCTCTTTCATCATTGATGTTTCTATCTTTCCCTCTCCCTTCCTCTCTGAAATCAATAATAAAAAGATATATTAAAAAAAGATATAGTCTCTATATTCAGGATATATATATTCTATTTATCTGTCTAACTAGCTAGTTAGCTACCTATTATCAATGTCATTAAATACTGGTATATTATTTAAAATCTCAGAATCATAACTGATTTTCTGTCTCTCTGATTTGTCAAGGTCTGAGAGAGGTGAGTTAAAGCACCTTATTACAATTTTATTTCTTTTTTAAAAATATGTTTTTATTGATTTCAGAGAGGGAGAGAGAGAGAAAGAGACATCAATGATGAGAGAGAATGATGGATTGGCTGCCTCCTGCACACCCTCCACCACCACCCCACTGGAGATTGAGCCCAAAACCTGGGCATGTGCCCTGGGAATGGGAGTGACCTCCTGGTTCATGGGTTGATGCTCAACCACTGAGCCACACCAGTCGGTGGCTTCTTCATATTTTTAAAGATATGTAAATTAAG
>NW_006286677.1:1550253-1551659 GCF_000327345.1 Myotis davidii | reverse complement strand
GCAGACTGGGGGGGGGGGTGGAGCAAGTGATCAGAGGGAGATGGGGGTCCCCTGCCCAGGCATGATTCCTGGGCCAGAGGCCTCAGGCCTGGGCGGGGGCCAGAGCCAGTGATTGGGGGGAGATAGGGGTCCCCTGTCCGCCTCTGACACCTCTGGCAGAGGCGTCAGGCTGGGCAAGGGGCCGATCAGGTGATCGGAGGGTGATGGGGGGTCTAAGCCTCTGGCCAAGGCATCAGGCCTGGGCAAGGGGCAGAGCCAGCAATCGGAGGGGTCGGGGTCCCCTGCCCAGGCCTGATGCCTGGGCCAGAGGCATCAGGCCTGGGCTGGGGGCAGAAGCAGTGATGGGGGGAAATGAGGTTCCCCTGCCCAGGCCTGACAGAGGCGTCAGGCCTGGGCAAGGGGCCGATCCTGTGATTGGAGGGTGATGGGGGTCAACGCCTGAGGGCTCCCAGTATGTGAGAGGGGGCAGGCTGAGACTTTCAAATTTTTGTTCTTTTTTTTACTACTAGTATTCATTGTCAGTGCATTGTAGTCAGAGAATAGAACTGATTCTGTTTCTATTTTTTTATAAATAATTTTCTTTGTGGCCTACTGTACTTTCAAATTTTGTAAATGTCTCACGGGGGCTTGCAAATAAGAAATAGTCTCGCCTGGCTGGCATGGCTCAGTGGTTGAACATTGACCTATGAACCAGATCAATCCCAGGTTGCTACTGGTCAGGGCACATGCCATGCCCAGGTTGTAGACTCAATCCCCTATAGAGGGTGTGCAGGATGCAACTGATCAATGATTCTCATTATTGATGCACAAATTAGGTTAAACCTGGGCATGTGCCCTGACCGGGAATGGGAATCGAACCTCCTGGTTTATGGGTTGGCAGTCAATCACTGAGCCACACCGGCTGGGCTACAATTTTATTTCTTAATTTATTTCAGCATTGCAATCTGTAAATTACTCCTTAGCATTTTTATATTTTCACTTTAAATATAACAATGCTATTATTTATCATAATGTTTCTTAGCTTTGTTAAAAAATAAAATTCAGCCCTAGCCAGTTTGGCTCACTGGATAGAGCGTCAGGCTGGGGACTGAAGGGTCCTGGGTTCGATTCCAGTCAAGGGCATGTACCTTGGTTGCAGGCACATCCCCAGTAGGAGGTGTGCGGGAGGCAGCTGAACCATGTTTCTCTCTCATCGATGTTTCTAACTCTCTATCCCTCTCCCTTCTTCTCTGTAAAAAATCAATAAAATGTATATTAAAAATTTTTTTAATAAAATTCAAATGAGTACATCTGAAGATCTAATTAGCTTTATGAAGCAATTCGTGAACCAGGCAGCATCCCATCTAGCAAGTCCAAGGGAACGCCAAGGAGTTGTACAAAATGGAAGGCTTTTCTAGGAAGAAGGA
>NW_006286677.1:1546600-1550213 GCF_000327345.1 Myotis davidii | reverse complement strand
GGAAAGAAAAGGAAGGATTATGTTGGGCTAGGGAATCTTTTCTTTGGGGAAAGAGAAGGGGAAGCGTTTTCATGATTAGATTGCCTCTTCTTTTTATGGGAGATGGAGAGGGTTCATGTGACAGATAACCTTACTGGTGCTTGACCAGAAAATTCCATACTGTTTGATTAAGATTATGTTTTTGGGGTTGAAATTGCAATTAGATTAGATATAAAATCTAGCTTTGGTATCGTGGGTATTTTGCATGAGCGATGCCATTTTGGGCCTGTGTGCTTTGTTTCTTTAACAGCTTGAATCCAGCTTGTTATTATTAGCAAGACTTCTGCCTGTTTTTTTGTTTGTATTTGCCTGCAACATGTTTGTTCCTCCATTAATTTCAACCTTTCTGGGTTCTTTTGTTTTAGGTATATTTTTTGTTGATAACATATAACTGTTTTTTATTTTATTTTTAAAAGTGAGTTTATATTCGTTTTATTCATCCATATATCAGATAGGGTTAGTCCACTGTCATATTTTGCGTTCTCTGCTTTTATGCTTCTGTGTGGTCTGTTTTTGTTTATTGCCTTCTGGCAAGTTGGAAAGGTATTCAGGCTTTTTAGTTCTACTGGTGGTTACCTTTATAATATCAATATGTTTAATCACTATTTCTCAATTTATCATCTTTGGGAAAGAAACAGTATAATTTACTCCCTCTTAAGGAAAATATGGACATTGGTGATTTTAAAACAATCTTCCTTGCAGCTGCTATGGAAAATGGTCTGGCAATTCTTCAAAAAATTGAAGAATTACCATATGACCCAGCAATCCCACTTCTGGGTACATATCCAGTAGAAGTAAAAGCAGATATTTATACATCTGTGTTCACTGCAGGATTATTCACAAGTAGCCAAAAGGTGGAAGCAGCCCAGACATCCATCAACAGAGAAATGGATAAACAAAATGTGGGAAGAAATTCTGATAGTTGATACAACATGGATAAACCTTGAAGACATTATGCTAAACGAAAGAAGCCAGTCACAAAAGGACAATACTGTATGATTCCTCTTATATGAGATTCCTAAAGTAGTCAAATACATGGAGACAGAAGGTAGAGTGGTGGCTGCCAGGGACTGGGGAAGAGGGAATGGGGAGTTAGTATTTAATGGGGACAGAGTTCTGGAAATGAATAATGGTGATAATTGTGCAACAATGTGACTGTACTTATGATATGGAATTGTACATTTAAAACAGTTAAAATGGTTACTTTTATGTTATATATATTTTATCATAATAAAAACAAACAAGCATCGATCTCTTTACCTTCTATTCTCTCCCACCTCCTTTTTTTAAAGTATTTTTGCTATTTCTTATTTTTATTTCTTTTCTTTTTTTATTGATTTCAGAGAGATGGGAGAGCGAAAGAGAGAGAGAAACATCAGTGAAGAGAGAGAATCATCGATGGGCTGCCTCCTGCATGCCCCGCACTGGGGATCGAGCCCGCAACCCAGACATGTGCCTCTGACCGGAAACGAACCTGGGACCCTTCAGTCCACAGGCCAATGCTCTATCCACTGAGCCCATCTCCTGTTTTAACGATGATTTTGGTTTTTGCCCCTATAACCTACTGTCAACAACAACAAAATTTTGTAGGTTTGTTTTTCAAAATAAGTGTAACAATTGTATTGTTTTCCTGGTAAACATAATCATTGCAGTTATATATGCTTAATTATATGTTTAAATAGATGTAATGCTTACCACCAGTCTTTTTATACCTTGATTTCTTCCTATATAAATTCTTAATCTGGATTTATCTTTTGGTGGTTTTTATTATGTTTTCAAACAGAGTGATTGATTTCTTGGTGACAGAATGAATGGCAAGAATGTTACTTCTTTTTTAAAAAAAATATATTTTATTGATTTTTCACAGAGAGGAAGGGAGAGAGATAGAGAGTTAGAAACATCGATGAGAGTGAAACATCAATCAGCTGCCTCCTGCACATCTCCCACAGGGGACATGCCCGCAACCAAGGTACATGCCCCTGACCGGAATTGACCCCGGGACCCCTCAGTCCGCAGGCCGATGTTCTATCCACTGAGCCAAACCGATTTTGACAAGAATGTTACTTCTTGTGTGATGTCTTTGGAGGAGGCCCCTTTCTGCCTGGGGATGGGAACAGCTTCCCTGTTGTTACTAGCTCTGGGGAACAGCACCCACCACTTCTTCTTGGCTTCCCTCAACTCTTGCACACCTTGTCAATAGTCCCTGCTTCAGGCTCTCCTGTTAATCAGCTTGAGGGGCTTCTGTTTCCAGCCAGAACTATGACTGTCACGGCCTCTGCCTCCCCTTCCTCCCTGTGCCCCCTGCCTCCTGTCCCCTTTCTCTTCGGCCCTCCCTCACTCCGACCTCTCCCTCTCCTCCCTCCTTTCTTCTCCCTTTTGAAGCTAGGTGACAGGCCAGGACATAGGTTAGTATATCTTGCTCCTCATCTGGTCTGCGGTTGCCCTTGTCCCTGGGTGGTCAAGAACAGAGTATTCCCTCTCTCTGCCTTGCTCGAGATTCTGGCCGATTTTCAGAATGTGCAGCCCATCGTCCAGCCCTGGCAGCCCCACCCTCACCGGCAGCCCAACAAAGCTCAGAGTTCTGTCCTGTGCTTTCTTCCTTATAGAAAACACATTTTATTCCCCAGTCTGATATCCTGGGAGGGTGGGTGAGACCAAATCTGTTACCTCAGTGTCTAGATGGAGCATTAGCTGGTTCCAAGACATTATGAGCTGCATTTTTATTGCTTTCCCAACCCTTATGTGCAGATTTTATTGTGCTAGGAGCTTAAACTGTAATAAACAAGGAGGGAGAAAAAAAATTTTTTTAAGTTACTCTGGCTAAAGACTTCAGTCTAAAAAATTCTTAACAGACCCTTGTAAGTTCTGTTGCTGGGTAGTATTTGTCCAACAGACCTGGAACAGTTTAAGAAAGGAGTGGGGGTTTGGTTAACATTAAAGAAACACAAAGATTTTTCATCTGGCTCTGGAGGAGACCAGAGCCACAGAGAGGACAGAAAAGAAAGAGGGGATTGAGCATTTTTGCAAACAAATGATAAAACTGCCTTTTAAAGAAGTGGGGGCAGGGGACCCCTTGTCCAAACAAGACATTTGCCAGGGTAGGAAATCATTTCTGCAATTGTTTACAATGCTCAGGCAGCCCGGCCAAAGTCAACATGGCCTGGGAGCGTTGCCCTGGGGCCTCCTGCTCTTTGCCAGCCGCCTGCCAGCTCGGGCTCAGCTATTTCTGGGACTTGGTTCCCTCCCTTGAAAAACAAACTGTGGCCCTCACTGTCATCCCCAATAAAACCCCCAGCTTTTGCAGCCTTAATCATGTTTTCCAGAAGAGTTGTCCAACTGGGGGCCTGGATGCAAAGTGTTGGGCTTGAAAGCCAGTTTTGGGGGAGGGGACCTTTCATTTGCAAGGTGCCAAGGTGGAAATTTCCACTGCATTCCAAGATGGCTTCACCTGAGACCGAGGAAACCTATTCTATCTTCAAAGAGGAGATCCTGGCTAATGAATGTCCTGTAACCTATGTCCTGTCCTACACGTTGTTCCAAAACTCCTGAGCAAAGTTTGCTTTGATCCTGGAGG
>NW_006286677.1:1543323-1546550 GCF_000327345.1 Myotis davidii | reverse complement strand
TCATGTAAATATCTGATATGCAGGATGGTCTTAGATGACCCCTGTGAAAGGGTCGTTCGACCGCCAAAGGGGTCGCAACCCACAAGTTGAGAACCGATGCTTTAAGCAATAAAGAATTTCTAAAAAATTGCTTTGACTAAAAAGCACCATGATTATTAGTAACAATCATTTGCATCTAGATATTACTTTCGTGTAGAAAAGAGTTTCACTTCTGTTTTGTTACTTGATCTCCACTATGAAAAGACATTATTAATCTCATTTATTTAATCCTTTTGTTTTTTGTTTTGTGTTAATGCAGTCACATGGTCTGAAATTATTTTATTTTTAAATATATTTTTTATTGTTGATAGTATTATAGATATCTTCCATCCCCCTGCCCCTTTCCCCCTCTCCTCCTAGCCCAGGGGTGGGCAAACTTTTTGACTCGAGGGCCACAATGGGTTCTTAAACTGGACCGGAGGGCCAGAACAAAAGCATGGATGGAGTGTTTGTGTGAACTAATATAAATTCAAAGTAAACATCATTACATAAAAGGGTACGGTCTCTTTTTTTTTAGTTTTATTCATTTCAAACAGGCCGGATCAGGCCCACGGGCCGTAGTTTGCCCACGGGTGTCCTAGCCCCTACCCACCCCCCAGGTCTTCACTACCCTATTGCTCATGTCCATGGGCTATGCATATAACTATGTAAGTTCTTGGTTTATCTCTTCTCGTCCCCCCAACCCCACATTGAGGTATGTCAGTCTGTTCCATGCAGTCACATGCTCTGAAAATTTTAAAGTGAAATTTCACTCTGTCCCCACCCTCCGGGTCTCCGCCTGCCCACAGGTAACCACTGTTAGTTATTTCTTGTGTATCTTTCAGAGATGTTTTAGGCCTGCGGAAGCTCCTTGGAATGGTGCACACAGACAGTACTGCACTGAGGCAGAGGAGCCCAGGCGCTCCTCCTAGCTCTGCCTCCTCGTTGCTGAGTGACATTGTGCCTGCCACTTTCTTCTCTAGATCTCAGTGTGTCATCTGTGAAAATGACAATACTAATGACTAACACTCATTAGGCTTATACTGTATGTGCCTTCCCCTGTGCTACGTGTGTTCACATGTATTAGTTGAATTAAGCTCACCACAACCGTATAAGGAAGCATTATTGGCCCCATTTATCAATGACAAAACTGAGGCCCAGAGAAATTAACTTGCCCAGGTCATAGCTAATTAGAGGGACAGCCTGATGTTTATGAAGCTAAGCAGTCTAACATTAGAGCTCATAGCCACTCAAACCACCGTGATATTATATTGCCACTCCTTGGTAATATTGACAATACTGAATAACGGCTTAAGGCAGGAGGCTGGCCCAGGGTAGTTCCTCCCAAGTCTGATATCCTCAGTCCTGTGTCCAATTCCTGTGCAACTCTGGCCAGGCAGCTCTGACTCACTCCGCCCCATTTAGATGGGATGGTGGACAGCTGGCAAAGAGCAGGAGACAGCCGGGCAAGACTCAGGCATGCACCCTGATGTCAGCCCAGCGCCTGCCTCTGTGTCCCTTCAGGGGCATCGGGACAAGTCCTTAAAAACAACAATTTTAAGTTTTTCCAGAAGTAGTAACTCTTTGGCTTCTTCTTCATGTATTTATCTCCATTATTCTAAATCAGGGGGTTACTTTTTCTGTAAAAGGGTAACATTTTTATGTAAAGGGCCACATAGTAAATATTTTCAGCTTTGTGGGCCGCACAGTCTTTGTTGCATTTACTCAACTCAATTTGTAGTTAGAAAACAGCCATAAGTAAGCCCAGCGGGCAGGGGCTTGAGCATCAGCCCAAGAACCAAGAGGTCAATGGTTTGATTCCTGGTCAGAGCACATGCCTGGGGTACAGCCTTCATCCCTGGATTAGAGGCTCTATCCCCAATAGGGGGTGTGCAGGAGGCAGCTGATTGATGTTTCTCTATCCCTCCCCCTTCCTCTCTCTAAAATCAACAAAAACATATTTAAAAAGAAAAAGAAAACTGCCATAAGTAATACCTAAATGAGTAGGAGTAGCCCTGTCCCACTACAAATTTATTACAAAATCAGATGTATTTACAAAATTGGATTTAGCCTATAGGATATAGTTTGTTGACACCTGTTCTAATTGTTTAAATTCCTACTTTTTTTTAAATTAAATCTTTATTGTTCAGATTATTACAGTTGTTCCTCTTCCCCCCCTCCCATAGCTCCCCTCCACCCAGTTCCCCTCCCATCCTCCACCCTCACCCCCCCACCACTGTCTTCATTCATAGGTGTACGATTTTTGTCCAGTCTCCTCCTGCATCCCCCCCACCCCTTTCCCCCCAAAAAATAGTCCACTCCCTTGCTATGCCCCTTATTCTATTATAATCACCAGTTTATTCTGATCATCGGATTATTTTTAAGCTCACGGATACCCTTGCAGGGAGTGGTGCTGATTAAGGGAGGAGGGCATGATTGCTTCCTGGGACTGTAGCTATGGAAGCTTTGCAAAGGGTTCCACAGGCCTCAGAGGGGTGGGTTCTGGCCACCAGCCCTGTAGCAGTGGTCATTCCTGGAGGTGCTTGTGGGGACAAGGCATTAGGGGGGCACTAGGGGAGCAGTGAGGTCTACGGGGGACTGTCAAATCTTCCCCCTTGGACCATTCTTTAAATTGTACATGGCTGTTTCATAGCTGTACCTGCTCAGGGCAGGGCTCCAATCTCCTGGAGCAGGGTGGGGGCCGGGCCAGGGTGGAGCTGGGTGGGCTAGGAGGGTGGGTTTAGCCATGCCCCTAGTAAGGTTCAGCATGCTTTTGCTGTGGTGACAGCACTGCTGCTGTCGGGGGAGAATGGTTCTGACCCTGGGGGTCCTCTCAGGCCTGCCTCCACCGGGTTTGGAGTTGTGGGGAGGAGAGGCATGCCTGGAGCTGTGGGGAGGAGAGGCAGGTCTGGAGCTGTGGGGAGGAGAGGCAGGTCTGGAGCTGTGGGGAGGAGAGGCAGGTCTGGAGTTGTGGGGAGGAGAGGCAGGTCTGGAGCTGTGGGGAGGAGAGGCAGGCCTGGAATTGTGGGGAGGAGAGGCAGGCCTGGAGCTGTGGGGAGGAGAGGCAGGCCTGGAATTGTGGGGAGGAGAGGCAGGCCTGGAGTTGAGGGGAGGAGAGTCATGCCTGGAGTTGTGGGGAGGAGAGGCAGGCCTGGAGCTGTGGGGAGGAGAGGCAGATCTGGAGCTGTGGGGGGGAGAGGCAGGGCTGG
>NW_006286677.1:1533192-1542524 GCF_000327345.1 Myotis davidii | reverse complement strand
CTAAGAGCCTGAGACTCCCTCCTGATTAAAAAAGACAATCGTGACCTCAGCCGCCAGCCCTCTCTGCATGCACCTCCGCACCTTTGTATTTTACTTCTGCACCGCACCTCCTCTGAGTCTCGGTATGCTTTTCTCTTTCCTTCTAGTTGTAGAATTTCCACTCAGCCAACCTTCCTGTGGTTCTGGATGATGTCCGTTCTGTCTTTTAGTTGTATTTTTGAAGTGGTTGTGCGAGGCCGCAATCTCCATTGTTTACCTATGCTGCCATCTTGGTTTCTCCTAAATTCCTACTTCTTAATTTTCTTAATATGCAATTTTAGGCATTCCCATTCATTTTCTATTATGTAGAAAATAAATCACCTTTCTTAAACAGCTCCCCTCTCTGCAGTTGTTTGTCCTCCTACGTTATCTAATAGGGTTATATTATCAGCTAAATCAATATTCAATGTTTGCATTATTATGACTGAGTAAATACTGTTCTCTGCTTAGTCAGGAAGTATACCATGTGACATTTCCTTTCTCTTACAGCTTTTGTTTTTATTTGGAGTTGATAACTATCTCATCCTTTTTTCATTTGCCTTTGACTTTCAACTGCCTCTCTAAGACAATTTTCTACAAGGTTAAACAGATAGTGCATCTTTTTTGTTGTTGTTTCCTTTTCAATGCCATTGTTTTACTGGAACTTCTCCTAGAGCCCTCCCAGCCTTCTGCTTCAGTGCGGACTGGGTACTGAGCACAAGCTCAGGGAGTCCCGGGCTTTAGCTCAGCTCTTATCCTAAGACTTCCTAGAAAGGAAGAAGAAATCCACTTGGTCTCTTTTCCATGTTAAATCACTTTTTCCCAAATCCCATCTCTTCCTTTATGACTTCCTTCCTTATTTTGCTGGAGCATATCTTCTAGTAACTTCTGTGAAAAAACATAGGGGACATAACATTTTGAAATTTTGTATATCTGAAAATACCTTTAACCCTTTGCAGTCGTTTGTCTACTCTCAGCCACCAGAGCTTTTTTACCGTTCCGGTCATATGTCTGCTCTCAGCCATCACAGCAAGGAACCGTACGAATCTTAACTCTATTCATTCATGTATCAGTTCATAATTTCTCTGAAAGCTCTTAAGTGTCTAAGCGACCTTGTCACAAACCAAAACATTGTGAAAGTAACGATGAAGAGCTTTATTTTGGCACCTTGAATACTGACTCTGACGTAGAAATTGGTAACGTTTGTAGTGATTCTACTAGTAGTGACGTAGTTCCAAAAAAGAATTAATAAATCTTGTTTATCCTTCATAATCTTGCATGTTATGTATCACTGCTCTTTCAATGGAAATTAATTCCAACCAGTACAACACCCATGTCCAAATTTAATATGACCGCAAAGGGTTAATCTACTATTACTCTTGAATGGTACTTTTGCAGGGTGTAGAATTCTAGATTGAAAATCTATTTTTTTCTCAATATTTTAAAAAAAATGTTTATTGATTTTAGAGCGAGAGGAAGGAAGAGAGTTAGATAGAAGAATTGATGAGAGAGAAACATCAATCAGCTGCCTCCTGCACGCCCTCTCCTGGGGATTAAGCCTGCAACCCGGGCATGTGCCCTGACCAGGAATTGAACCGTGACCTGGTTCATAGGTCGACGCTCAACCACTGAGAAACACCGGCCTGGCTTTTCTCAATATTTTGAAACATACAGTTGTTAGAAGTCTGATATTATATATATAATTTTTTTACTTTTTTGGAACATAGGTTTTTTTTGTGATATATTTTTGATACTTAATTCTTTGTATGCAATCTGTTTCTTCTTCAGAAGTTTCTATATACTTCTCTTTATTCCCCATGTTTTGAAATTTCAACATGATGTGCCTTGGCAAGGTCCAATTTCTAGTCATTGTGCCAAGCACTCAGTGGATCCTTTCAGTTTGGACATTCATGTCCTTCAGTTCTGAGAAATTTCTTTGTAATATTTCTTTCATAATTTCCTTCCCTCTGTTTTCTCTGCTCTTTCTGAAACTTTAGTTCATTGGCTTTTAGGCCTCTTGAATTGATCCCTTAGTTTTTCTATTTTGTCTTAATTCTTTTTTTTTTTTTTTTAGATATTTTTATTGATTTTAGAGAGGAAGCCAGAGGGAAACAGAGAAAGAGAAAAACATCAATGATGAGAGAGAATCACCAATTGGCTACCTCCTGCATGCTCCGCACTGGGGACTGAGCCCACAATCCTGGCATGTGCCCTGACCAGGGATTGAACCATGACCTCCTGGTACATAGGTTGATGCTCAACCACTGAGCCATGCTGACCGGTGGTACTTACTTCTTTACTTCTCTAGTTGTAGGACTTCCCTTCAGCCAGCTTTTAGGTAGTTCTGAATGATAGTTATTCTGTATTTTAGTTGTAATTTTGATGTGGTTGTGGGAGATGGCGAGTACCAGTGTTTACTTACGCCACCATCTGTGTTCTCCCAGGCATATAACGTTTTAATAAAAGGTATATCTTTGCCTTAAGCAAGCCCTGTCTATTGTTTCTATGCATATAGGTTAACACACCTTAGAAATAAGCCTTAACGATTTCCTAAGAGGCAGATAATTTTAACTACCCAGTAATCCAATTCCTGCTTTACATTCTCCTATCCTTATATAATTTTCCTTAAATTCCCTCTCAATTTCAAATGCAAAAAAGAAGCTGCAAAATTGTTATTCTCTGGAGTATTTGAGATCTTGTTCCCTGGCATATGTCATCAGTTTGGCCAAAATAAACATACAAATACTCTACATGTTTGGATGTTCCTATGTCGATATTACAATGTCCTCTAATTGGTCTCTTGACTTCCACTCTTGGCCCTTTACGTCTATTATCCACATACAAGGAAAAGGGATGCTTTAAACATATAAGTCACAATCCCAGAAGATGAACATTTCATAGGACACTGCACTGACCTCTCTGATAGTCAAAGCATGATAAAAAGGGGAGCAGGAAATGAAATGAGAGACTGCCCTAGATTTAAATTATTTAGGCCCCTAGCAGGTTTGGCTCAGTGGATAGAGAGTTGGCCTGCAGACTAAAGGGTCCCAGGTTTGATTCTGGTCAAGGACACATGCTTGGGTTGCGGGCTTGAACCCCAATAGAGGGTGTGCAGGAGGCAGCCAATCAATGATTCTCTCTCATCATTGATGTTTCTCTCTCTCCCTTGCTCTCTGAAATCAATAAAAAATAATTGAAAAAATAAATAAATAAAATATTTAGGAGACATACTAAAGATTGCAATGCATGATTCCGAGTTAAACCAATTACAGAAAAACATTTTGGAACAATTGGAAAAATTCAAATAGAGAGATGTAATTACCATTAATTTTTTTAGTAATGAGCATGGTATCATGGTTATGGTAGGAAATCTTTATTTTTTAGAGATGCATATTCAATTATGATGAAATGTCCTGATGTCTGAAAACTTGCTTTCAAAACTCAGCAAAAAATAAAAATAAATGATGAAGCAAACATGGCAAAATGTTAATAATTTTTAAATCCAGGTGGTATGCATTATCATACTTTCCCTTTTACATGTTTGACATTTAAAATAGAGATGGGGGTAGGAGCCTGGTCAGTGTGGCTCAGTGGTTGAGTGTACCTTTGAACCAGGACATCACGGTTCGATTCTGGTCAGGGCACATGCCTGGATTTTGGGCTCGATCCCTGGTGGGAGGCAGCCGATGGATGGTTCTCTCTCATCATTCATGTATTGATGTTTCTCTCTCTCTCTCTCCCTCCCTCTCTCTCTCTCTCTCTCTCCCCACCTCCAGGTGTGTGCCTTTGATTGGAATCAAAGCAGTGACCCTTCAATCTGAGGGCCGGCCGATGCTCTAACCATTGAGCAACCTGCTAGAGCTAGGCTTGTTAAAAAACCTTTACTAAAAGTTATAGACCTTGGGTGTGACTACCCACCATGACCTGCCCAGTTAGCAATTCTTGAGTTATTATAGCACCCCCTTTTCATCCACAATATAGAGCCAGGGGTAAGGAACATCTGGCCCGAGGGCTGTATAAGGCCCGTGAGATCATTTGGTCTGGCTCTGCCAAGGCCTTAGGGGTGAGTTAATTAAATGTTTGACCAAATAAAGCAGGCTAATTTTTAAATTGATAATTTTGTAATGGCCTGAGAAGATATTATAAATATCCAAATGGCCGTTGGCAGAAAAAAGGTTCCTCACCCGTGATCTAGGGAATGCCTAGGCACAGAGTAAATATTCAATAAATATTTGTGGAGTGGCTTGCCTCCTGTTGGGGTAATTTCCTTTTTTGCATAGAGCCGGCCTTCTTCTCTGAGCTGGATTTGTCCATTCAGCAAGCAATTTTTAGCTCCCACTGTGCTGAGCACTCTGGGGGATAGAAAGATAAGACAGTGAAGCCCAGAAGCTGAGGGTAAGAACGATTGAGGGCATCTGTTTGCGTTGAAACTAAGACCTCATAACACTGCTTGAGTTCTTGGATCCAGCAGTGCCTGAAGGCAAAGATCCATTTCCTGGAATATTCAGCTTCCTGAGCCAATACATTCTCAGCTCTTCCCCCATTGTTTGTTTATTAGTCTTACTTTGATTTGAATTGGATTTCTGTCACCAGTTACCAGGATTTCTGACCAATATAAGGGAGCTGAGCAAAGGAACAGTGGGTACAGAGAAGCTTCCTGTGGAGCTAGGAGACCAGAGCCATTATCCGGGAAAGTGAAAGGACCTGGGATCTTCATCCTGAGAAAAGGGAGTCTCTGGGAGATAGGGCCATATCTTTAGATAAGTAAAGGGATGAGATTTGGTTTAGATCTGTGGTTCTCCACCTTGGCTGCACATTAGAGTCACCTGGGAATCTTTTTAAAATCCTGATTTCTGGGCCTCATCCTCCAGAAATTCTGTTTCTTTGTTACTAATGTGGTGACCCCACCCCATGAAAAAGGAACAGAATTTCCAGAGGACAGGGCCCAGAAATCAGGATTTTAAAACGATTCCCAGGTGATTCTAATGTGCAGCCAAGCTTGAGAACCACTGGTTTAGATGATGCCAGAGGGAACACCAGGGACAGCAGAGAAGTGTTTTTAGGAAAAAATGTCATTTCAGTTGAAAAAAGTGTTGAGGCCTTAAGAGCAGCCCAGAGGTACAGTGGTGACTTGGGAGTGAATGAGCCCAAGATGGGGCTTGTACAGTGGGAAAAAAAAGGACAACCCTCCATGGATCTCATTGTAGAAAACCCTTAGGTTCCCCCTGGTCTGGAATTGGAAACTCTGCCTGTGATGACCAATGCAGGCAGAGAATAAATTTGTCACAAGAAGATATTGAACACATGGCCCCTCCTCCTCACCATTGGGCCCCGTATCGATGTCCCAGAAGTTAATTACAAGATTGTCCAAAAACACAACTGACATGGGCTGAAAGTCCTATTGATCTGTGGACGAAAGGGGCCACATGCTAACCTGACAAACTCAGGTTAGCATAGCAGTCTTGCAAACTCAGAGACCTAAAGTAACCACAAAGGATGGTCTGAAATTAAACTTTAACTAAAAGCAGTTATGGTAGGTAGTTACCTCCCAGGCCATTATCTTCACTGACAAGGTCAACCTTTAGCTTAACTGAGCCTATCTGCCTTTTTGCATCTATAATAACATACCCTTTGAAATGTCTAGGTAACTTGTAACTTCCCTGTATCTGGACCCCTTGGGGCACAGCCAAATGTGCTGGGCGCCAGGACAGATACCACAGATTCCTTCATTGTTATCATGTTAATTGTTCCTGCACCCACCTAAGTATGTGTCCATCATTTTACTTTTTATCCAGGGGTTTCCTCCCCACAACTCCCTCCCCTACCCCCATTTTGCTTTCTCCCGCCTCTTTAGTTTATCACCAGTGGATTTCATGTAACCCACCTGCATTCCTTTCCTTTGATTGCAGTGTATAAATACAGATGTAACCCGCCATTCTCCGGAGCATTATCTCAATTTGTTGAGGTTCTACTTCCCGGCATATGTCGATAGTTTGGCTCAAATAAACCCACAAAAATTCTTTACAGGTTTCAATGGTTGTTTTTTTTTTAACGTTAACAGGTCCATAGGTAATAAGAGAAGTGGGCTTTTCCAGGGATTTAAAAAGATTTGTTTTCTTATTAAAATATCCTTTCTGTAAAACAATATTTGGAACTAAAACATGAACTTTGGTTTTGTTAATTGTTTTTTTTTATTTGAGGAGTCTGGGTAATAGCCTGGAAAGTTTCTGGATGGGAACTGCATAGTCCTAAAATAAAATATGCTCCCAATATGCTATATCCTGGGACCGCACACCATTCCCATAGAGGTGTATAAAGAGAGCTTAAACCTTCACCTGCCTGTCTCCTCTGGTCCCACAGACCTTGCTTTTGGACCAGCACCCAATCTTCAGAAGACGTTTCTAGATAAGAAGAAAAGCTATAGTGACAAAATACATCCATCAGCATCACTGTGGTGTGACAGGAAGAGTGTGGTCTTTGGAGTCGGACAGAACTGAATTCAAATTTTGACTCTACCTTGGATCAGACATTCAGTTTTACAGAGTCTTATTCTTCTCACTTATAAAAGGAGGCTAATGATACTCTCTTAATGAGGTATTTTGAGGATTAAAGATGATGGTATTAGCCGAAACCGGTTTGGCTCAGTGGATAGAGCGTCGGCCTGCGGACTGAAAGGTCCCGGGTTCGATTCCGGTCAAGGCCATGTACCTGGGTTGTGGGCACATCCCCAGTAGGAGATGTGCAGGAGGCAGCTGATCGATGTTTCTCTCTCATCGATGTTTCTAACTCTCTATCTCTCTCCCTTCCTCTCTGTAAAAAATCAACAAAATATGTTTTTTTAAAAAAAGGTTGATGGTATTAGATGCTCAGTACAGAGGATGGATGATAATTGACAGAAGGAAAAAAATTCTCAAATAATTATTATTAGAAGACCAAAGGGCCTTCAAAATCCAAAGGGGGCTCTTAAATGGCTAGTTGTCAGGTACAAGTAGAGGCTAGAGAGTGGGTTACTGACTTGGGAGAAGGTCAAGGAGAGTATAAATAACTAGAGGCCCGGTGCATGAAATTTGTGCATGGGTAGGGTCCCAAGCCTGGCTGACGAACAGGGCCTATCTGTGGGGTGACCAACGGGGCCGCCTTGCCAACCTGGTGCTGCCTGCTCGCCGGGCCTCCCTCCTGCCACCACCACAGTCAGTCACCTCCCTCTGTGGGGTGACTGGCGGGGTGATGGGGTGGCAGCACCAGCCCCCGCTGGCACCCGCCTTGGCTGGCCTGGGGCCTGCGGGCTGGGGGAAACTCCTGCATTGAGTGTCTGCCCCAATGGTCAGTGTGCGTCATAGCGTCCAGTCATACTGCCGTTCATTCTGCTGTTTGGTCAATTTGCATATTAGGCTTTTATTATATAGGATAGTTGGAGATTTTCAAAGCTTTGCATGGGGGATTCTTGTATTTACCCAGCCAAATCCATCTTCCTTCCTTCCTTCCTGGGAAATTAGCTAGATTATATTTTCCAGCCCCCCTTGCAGTTAAGGGTGGTCATGTAACCACCCATTTGTGAGTGTTAATGATATGTGGCATTTGGGGGCTTAGGCCTTAAGATCGTGAACATGTGTCCTCCTCTTTTCCCTTCCCACCAGCTGCAAACCAGGTGTGGGTACAAACCAGCCTCAATCATGTGGATCATACATGGGCTCTGGAGATAGCAGAGCAACAACGAGGTTAAAAAGACAACTGGGTTTTTAACGAGGAAAAAACTTGGGTTTTGACAGTGTGGAGGAGGAAGAGACTTTCCTCTTTCAAGTTTCTTTCAGCTGGTCCAGCAATTAAATTTACCTGAGACAGATTAACAAGAAAAATAACCAAATTTAATTTCATATGTACACATGAAACCCCACATATGTGAGCGAGTCAGAGACCCCATGTAGAGCAGAGGTTCAGAGACAGGGAGGGAAAATGAAGTATATGACATTCTGATCATCGTGGGGCTTCCGAGGGGAGGAACGTTATTTGCACGATGATAAGTTTGCTTTGTCGTATAGATAGATCCAAAAGGTTATCTCTGCTCTGGCCAGCGTGGCAGTAGTTGAGTGTCAATCTATGATCCAGGAGGTCACAGTTCAATTTCCCGTCAGGGCACATGCCCAGTAGAGGGTGTGCTGGAGGCAGCCTATGGATGATGTATCTGTCATGGATGTTTCTATCTCTCTCTGCCTCGCCCTGCCTCTCTCTAAAAATCAGTGAAAACAAACAATATTCAGTTTAGAAAAAAAAAAAGTTTATCTCTGGTAATTTCTTATTATGAGCAATACAGCTCATTTAAATTCTTCTAGTTAAAGAGGGGGCAGGCAGAAGTTTCATTTAAGCCCACAGTCTTGGTTGCCTTTAGCTTAAAATAATCTGCATACCACAGAGGCACATCTTGGGGTGGCTCCTTCTGAATGCTTACAACAGACTGTGCACAGCAGAGCTGCCAGCCATCGTGGACTATTATATGGGGGGAAAAATAAACTCTTTTATTTTTTTGATTCTCCTTAAGCCATATTTCATCAGACCTTTGTTACAGCAGCTAAACCTTGCCCTAACATCTGGTATGGACCACCTTGGGTAAGGCATGCATTCCTCAAAGTTGGTGTTCTTTAAATAAACAATAGGCAGTTGTGGTACGGGGAAAAGCCCTAGTCTCAAATTTAAGAAATTGGACTGCTGAGTGAAAATTGTGAACATTTTGTGCTTTGCTTTATAGTTGACAAAGATTTCCTCTGTGAGACCTAATTTCCTCATCTGCAAAGTGGCAACCACACAAGTGTGAGTGTAAGTGAATGTTTCATAAACTGCCAAACGTCATACAAATGTGAGAGCCTCTCAGCCTCCTGGGCAGCGGAGGGCACTAGGCCTGCTGGATCTCAGCTGAGAGGCGAGCTGCGGCCATCTGAAGAGGAGCCAGGGACCAGGAGTGGTCAGTCTGCTGCCTGGTCTCCTGGACCAATTGACATGCAAGAGGCTGATGGTGGAATGTATCCCTAGCCAATCAATTGTAAAACTATGCAGAATTATAGATACAGCGAGAGCCTATATGACACCTCATATTACAAAGAACCATCCTGCAGAGGAGTCCTGCACAGAAATAACAGCCGTGGCAGTCATGAGGCCGCCTTCTGAGATAACTGCTGGAGTTTGGCTCGAAATGCCAACATCCTTAGCTAATCTAAGTAATGCATGAGCAGGAAGAATTTGGTGGCTGGAAGCCCAAGTGCAGTTGTATAAAGAACTCTTAAGAGCAGTTAGTAACCTCTGAGCAGTAAGCCCCAGTGCAT
>NW_006286677.1:1523213-1528988 GCF_000327345.1 Myotis davidii | reverse complement strand
AGGCAGGGCAGGCTGCTAAGGGGCCTCTGGCAGGGCCTCCACCACACCACAGATGGTTTTCGTCTCTGTGGTTCATTTGTTCTGAGTGAGATCGGCCCCTTCCAAGTCAGGAGCCCCGGATTAGAAGGTCCACCATCGTTAAAGAGACAGGTCTTGGCAAGAGGCAGGCTGCTAAGGGGCCTCTGGCAGGGCCTCCACCACACCACAGATGGTTTTCGTCTCTGTGGTTCATTTGTTCTGAGTGAGATCGGCCCCTTCCAAGTCAGGAGCCCCGGATTAGAAGGTCCACCATCCTGTCGTTAAAGAGACCAGGAGGAGCTCAGCCAAAAAGTTAGGGGGAAGATGCCCCTCCTGTTGAGAAGGGAGGCAGCCTCTTACCTCTGATGGTCCCGTGGTATTTTGAACGGGAAAGTCCTTCCAGAGATCGTCTCATCCATTTCCCACCTCCCCACTGCCATCTTCAACACTCACTTTACCGTTGAGGAACAGAGCCCGGAGTGGGGAAACAAAGTTCACAAGGCCACACAGCCAGTCAGGATTCTCAGAGATAATCTCCTCCAACCGGAGCCACTCCACTGGTCCCCACCCTGTTATTTTATAAACACTGATACTGAGGCGCAGAGAAAGTGACAAACTCAATTTCTCTGAGTAGGAGCGGGAGGGGTAAACCAGGTTTTCTGGTCCAAATGCAGGGACTTTTGACCACCACTGTTCAGCATCTTCTCAGCTAAGAGTGATGACTGTCAAAGGCCCCTCTCCTGTTCTGGCTTACTTGCCTCCGGGCAGCTGTTAGCAGCTGGGGAAGAGAGGGGTTCCTGCAGGACAGGGCGCCTCTGCTGTCCAGATTGGGTCAGATGACTGCCCGTGAACCAATCTGCTATGTCCAGGAGGCAGGATAATTGCAGATGATGACAGCTCCTACAGTAAGCAAATGGATGGAGCTAAGGGGAGGTCAGTCCCAGGAGAAGGGGATGCTGAACAGACAGTTCCCATGGCCATTTACTGCAGCCTCCTTGACCTCAACTCTCCTCATCTGTAAAATGGGAACAGAGATTGTGCCCACCATAGAGCTGTTATGAAGAGTAAACAGCATAATATATGTAACGTCTGCTTTACAAAAGCACCGAATACATATTAGCACCTTTCCCTCTTTGTTTTTCAGAAGAATTTCTAAAATTGGAGCCTATCTCCTACACCAAAGATGGTAGAAGAGAAAATGAAAAATTGGCCTGAAAGCTCCAGTTTGAGCAGAGTGACATGATCCAATTTTTTATTTTTAAAGATCCTGCTGGCAGCTGGGTGGAACATGATCAGAAAAAGAGGTAGGAGCAGGAACAGGGAGAATGGTTAGGAAGCTATTGCAATAGTCTAGTCCAGTGGTCGGCAAACTGCAGCTTCTGCACATGGACCACGAAGTTTCAATCGCACCCACACGTGGTATTTTGTGGAAGAGCCACACTCAAGGGGCCAAAGAGCCGCATGTGGCTCACCAGCTGCAGTTTGCCGACCACTGGTCTAGTCCAAGCAAAAGATGCCTGTGGCTTGATCTAGGGTAGTAAGAGTGAAGACAGAGAAAGGGAAGTGGGACAGATTTGAGATATTCTGAAAGTAGAGCTGACAGCACTTGAAGGTGGGGAATAAAAGGCAGGCACAAATCGATAGCTTCTCAGTTGGAGGCTTAATTAATTGCTTTAAGAAATTATCTTCAGCCCTAGCCGGTTGATAGAGCATCGGCATGCAGACTGAAGGGTTGCCGGTTCGATTCCCTGGTCAAGGACACGTACCTCAACTGCAGGCACGTGTGGGAGGTCACCAGTCAATGTGTCTCACATTTATGTTTTTCTCTCCCCGCCTTCCACTCTCTCTAAAAATCAATGGGAAAATATCCTCAGATGAGGATTTAAGAGCAAAAAAGTTGATCTTCATTTTCTTTTTCCTGGGTGCTTTCTTGACTGATTTTTTAATTTATTATTTTAAAAATATATTATACCCTGGCTGGGTAGCTCAGTTGGTTAGAGAATGATCAAGAATCAAATGTGGTTAAACGTCAACAATATATATGGTTCAGCCAAATAGTATTATAAAATTATAACTATGATCATTACTATAAGTAACAAGAACAATAGGTACCATTTGAAAAAAATATTGTGTGTCTGACTAAGCTCTTGGCACATTTTTATCTCATTCAGCGCTCACAGGAACTGATGAAATGGGTACATAGTGGATATAGGAGTTTTCCTCCTGGATCCCCCCTTCAGGGCCCACACACCCATTCCTAGCTGCTGGGAATGTTGGCCACTGATGTCTCACAGCTCCTTCCCTCACTGGAAATTGTCCTCAGCCACAAGTTGCTGCCTCCACCAAGGTGAGGCCAAATGCCCAAGGGCAGTCTTTAGGCAATGACTTGCCACTGAGGGAATGTAAACGCCCGGCCTCCTTGCCTCTGTTTGGGACTCTCTGAAGGGCTACACCAGTCCAGAGCTGCTTGTAGGATCAGCTGAGGTCTCAGGTGCAACCTCATTGGGGATCAGCTTCTCTCTCTTCCCATTCCTATCTTCTCAATTACTTACAGGTGTATTTCCCAAGAGCGCCACCTGATAAACCTTCTGCAGACAATTCTCCATCTCAGAGTCTGCTTTTAGGGAACCAAAACCAAGGCAGTTGGTGCCAGAACAGGTCCTGGGAGGCAGAAGTGGGATTTGGAGAGGTGTCCCTGCCAGCCAGGTGTCAGTGAAGACACCATTATTGGTCTAGAAGGAAGGCTAGTCGCTGGCATGCTGGAACTTCCTGCTTGTTAAAGCTCACTGCTGGTGAACTGGGGTGCGATAGGGTGGCAGGGGGACACTGGCTTGAACAGTATCACTAGCAACTGAGGGAAGTATTGAGTCTAAGGACTATGCCAGTGATGGCGAACCTTTTGAGCTCAGTGTGTCAGCAGTTTGAAAAACCCTAACTTAACTCTGGTGCCGTGTCACATATAGAAATTTTTTGATATTTGCTACCATCGTATAACAAAGATTTATATTTTTGATATCTATTTTATATATTTAAATGCCATTTAACAAAGAAAAATCAACCAAATACCAGTACTCGGCCTGGATATCTCAGTGGTTGAGCGTCAACCTATGATCCAGGAGGTCACAATTCGATTCCCGGGTTTGCAGGAGGCAACTGATAAATGATTCTCTCTCATCATCAATATTTCTATCTCTCTCTTCCTCTACCTTCCTCTCTGAAATCAATTAAAACAACAACACAACTAGTATTAAAAAAAAAGACCAGTGGTTTCAAGGTAAATTTAAAAAAAAATCAGGGCTATGGAAGTGAATGACTGTTGCTGAACCCACTGATTTGTTGAAGAGTGGTAATGACAGTCTCACAGTGAAAAACCACCAAGGCGAAAGGCATAAGCCAGAGGGCTTCCTGAGCAACTTGTACAGAAATCCTTCCTGCAGAGGTAGGACCAACCTTAGGGCTTAATGGTAAGAGAATCAGAGCTCCAGAGCAGGTGTAATTCTTAGTCCTGACAGGCCTCATATGCCAAGGTCAGAGCCCTATTGGGAAAGGGGTGGGACTCGGAAACTTGCGTTGGGGTATATGAGTAACTACAGCTGAGAACCTTGAGCTCTTAGATCAGTGGTTCTCAACCTTGGCTGCACATTTGAATCACCTGGGAATCTGTTTAAAATCCTGATTCATGGGCCTCATCCTCCGGAAATTCTGTTTCTTTGTTACTAATGTTATGGCCCCACCCCATAACAAATAAACAGAATTTCCGGAGGATGAGGCCCATGAATCAGGATTTTAAAAAGATTCCCAGGTGATTCTAATGTGCAGCCAAGGTTGAGAACCACTGTCTTAGATTCTTCTGAACCCACAGGGCCTGTGGAAGTGGCCTAATTCTTGTTGACAAATAGTGGTCTCCTTGTTGGAAGACCACACATGGTTTCAAATGAGGCAAGTGCCCTACAGGATAAGGCCTGTCTCCCTCAGAACCTACCTCCACCTCCTTTCTAACTCTGATGGACAAATAAGAATCAAGTAGCCGAAACTGGTTTGGCTCAGTGGATAGAGCGTCGGCCTGCGGACTGAAAGGTCCCAGGTTCGATTCTGGTCAAGGGCATGTACCTGGGTTGCGGGCACATTTCCAGTAGGAGATGTGCAGGAGGCAGCTGATCGATGTTTCTCTCATCATTGATGTTTCTAACTATCTCTCTCCCTTCCTCTCTGTAAAAAATCAATAATATATATTTTTTTAAAAAAGAATCAAATACTAGTTGGGTGGGGCCTGCTAGGGAAGAGAAGGACTATACTCTGAAGCTACAGCATCTGACTAACACATTCCGGCAGGAAGTGTGTACATACCTAAATCTTGAAGGAACCAGATCAAGAGAAGAGGAAGGTACAGTTAGATAAGAGCAATTATTGATATGGAAATATTCTCCCTAATACAGGATGTAATATGTTGGCAAGCATCCCAGGAGATGGTATTAACATGTTTTATTTTATTTTTATTATTTTTATTTTTATTTTTAATCCTCACTCAAGGATATTTTTCCATTGGTTTTTAGAGAGAGTGGAAGAAAGAGGGAAAGACAGAGAAATAGCAATGTGAGAGAAACACATCAATTGGTTGCCTCCTGCACACTCCCTGACCAGGGCCTGGGCCAGGGAGGAGCCTGCAACCAAGGTACATGCCCTTGACCAGAATTGAACCCAGGACCCTTCGGTCTACAGGTCAACACCCCATCCATTGAGCCAAACCAGCTAGAGTGGTAGTAACATGCTTTAATGATGGATTTTAAAAGTGTAGGAAAAGCCATGGTCCACATGAAGTGAGGTAGAAATGACAGAACTGCCATGGCAGACAGTGGAGGAAGCAATCAAATGGCTTGGAGAGGTGGGCATGCAAGAGTGTTTTTGTACGTGTTTTTTACAAAAAGGAACAACAGGCCAAAATGGAGTCACTTTTGCTGAGCAAATCACCAAACCAAAATTTAATAACTGCCCTGGATAACAGTCCTCTCCTGGAGCGTGCAGGAAGCAGCCGATCAATGATTCTCTCTCATCATTGATGTTTCTAGCTCTCGCTTCCTTTCCCTTCCTCTCTGAAATCAATAAAAATATATTTTAAAAAACCAAAAAACTTAGTAACTAACCTAATCACTGTTTTAGCCTCTCCCAGGAGTAAAATTTTAAAACAATCAGTCCGGAATTTCCTGATCAAAGGTGAGGTATCTGCCTGATTAGATCCCCTGCCTTTCTCAAGGGGAAGTGTCCTTGCCTGAAGTAATCCACTCTTCCCCCTGCCCCATTTATTTATTTATTTATTTATTTCATCAATTACAGTTGACGTTCAATATCCTATCTAATAAAAGAGAAACATGGTAATTAGCCGTACGACCGCTACCCTTCCCATTGGCTAATCAGGGCGATATGCAAATTAACTGCCAGCCAAGATGGCGGCCGGCAGCCAGGCAGCTGGAAGCTAACATGAGGGTTCCTTGCTGAGTGACAGAGGACTCCAGCGTTCCCTGCCTGCCACTGCCGGCCTCTGAGCTTGCAGTTTGAAACATTGTTACAAATATAGAAGCTAAACAAAACCCAAGAAACCTGCTTTCAGCCAGCTGGGATCTCAGAGCTGGAGTTGATACAGTGTTTCAATTATAGAACCCTAACAAACCAGATACCTGCTTTCAGCAGCAGAGGCCTCAGAGCCGGAGCCAGAGCCAAAGCTGGCCCAGAATGAAAAACGAAAAGAAAAAAAGTATCAGT
>NW_006286677.1:1507917-1522854 GCF_000327345.1 Myotis davidii | reverse complement strand
CCCCAACTCCCCTATTGGCCCTGCTCTGTGAGTGACAGGGGGGAGCTCCTCAACCCCCTGATGGGCCCTGCTCCGTGCATGACGGGGTGGTGCCGCAACCTTCCCATCAACCCTGCCTCGAGTGTGACAGAGGGCAGCGGCCCAACTCCCCAATCAGCCCTGCTCTGAGTCCGACCAGGGGCTGCACCTAGGGATTGGGCCTGCCCTCTGCCACCCGGGAGCAAGCCTAAGCCAGCAGGGCGTTATCTCCTGAGGGGTCCCAGACTGCGAGAGGGCACAGGCCAGGCTGAGGGACCCCCTCCCCCCCAGTACACAAATTTTTGTGCACCAGGCCTCTAGTTATCTTATATTAGTTTCAGGTGTACAGCATAGTGGCTAGGCAACCACATACTTTAGAAAGTGTTTCCCCCACTAGGTCTAGTACCCACCTGGTGCTATGCACATTAAAACAATATTACTGACTGTATTCCCTAAGCTGTACTTTATATCCCCATGACTATTTTGTAACTACCAATTTGTACTTCTTAATCCCGTCACCTTTTCCACCCAGTCCTCCAACCCCCTTCCCGTCTGGCAATCATGTCTGTTCTCTGTATCTGTGAATCTGTTTCTTTTCTTTTCTTTTTTTTAATATATTTTATTGATTTTTTTACAGAGAGGAAGGGAGAGAGATAGAGAGTTAGAAACATCGATGAGAGAGAAACATCGATCAGCTGCCTCCTGCACATCTCCCACTGGAGATGTGCCCGCAACCCAGGTACATGCCCTTGACTGGAATCGAACCTAGGACCTTTCAGTCCGCAGGCTGACGCTCTATCCACTGAGCCAAACCGGTTTCGGCTGTGAATCTGTTTCTTTTAACTTCTTAGTTCTGTCCTCTTTCTGCCTATAAAAACCTTCCATTTTGTACAACTCCTTGGAGCACTCTTCTGGTTGCTAGATGGGATGCTGCTTGATTCATGAATTGCTTAACCAAGCACATTAGATCTTCAGATCTAATACGTTGAATTCTGCTTTTTAACATACACAAGGCCAAAAAGCCCACCAGCCAACCCTGTTCTGTGGGAGACCCTAGAGAACACTCTATTTCTGAAGCAATAAGGAATGATCTGGGCCTCAGGGGGAGGGGCACCAGCCTTACTGACAGTAGAAGCTGCTATTACAGGGAGTAGAGAATCCCAAAATAATAGAAGTCAGGCGGTGGTGCTTAACCTTTAGAACCCAGGTGGGCGCAGTTATTGCAGTGAACAGCCGAGTTGGAGTGGCATCCAGGAGAGCCTGACCCACAGAGGGCTGTGGATATGGTTAATAGAACACAGTGTTCCTACAGGCAAAATAGATGGGTGGCCAACAGTTTATTGCTTAATTTAGAATATAATCAAAAGAAATCAAGGATGGATGGTCAGGGGGCTAAAAGCATCCTCCCCCAGGAAAATGTCAGGATTCCTTACCCCATTTTCAGACCTAAGCCATTGACTAAAGGACCTGCAACACCATGGCAAATGTGTTCAGTAGTATGTTCCCATTATCTTAAAAAATATGTTTTATTGATTTTTAGAGAGAGAGGAAGGGAGAGGGACAGAGAGATAGAATATCGATCTGCTGCCTTCTGCATGCAGCCTACTGGGGCTCCAGCCCACAACCCAGCATGTGCCCTGACTGGGAATCGAACTGGTGACTTCTTGGTGCATGGGCCGACACTCAACCAACTGAGCCACACCCAATGGGCTCTGCAGTTTTTTAAAAAAAGAATCCATGCTCAATTAGTTGTATGAATGATCATGAGAAAGGGGGACTAGCAAGGACATGGAAGAATTGTTGGCCCCAGGGTCTGATTGACATTGAATAAGAGGGGATGGGGACTAGGTGATAATGGAGGCATGGCCTCCTTCTAGCTCACAGTGAGTTCACTGGTCCATGAATCCACCGTGGTTATATCACTGCCTCTGAGTGTATTATTGGAATGAACATATTTAGCTATTGGTAGAATCCCAACATTGGTTCCTTGACCTATGGAATAAGAGCTAGTAGAGTAAGGAAGGCCAACTGAAGTCTTTAAAACTGCCCCCTCTCCATGGCCAAGATCGTAAATCAAATACAAGACTCTATGCCCAGGGAAATGGCAGGAATTAGTGCCACCCTCAAAGATGAAAGAATGCAGGGATG
This sequence comes from Myotis davidii, assembly GCF_000327345.1. NCBI lineage: Eukaryota > Metazoa > Chordata > Mammalia > Chiroptera > Vespertilionidae > Myotis > Myotis davidii. The sequence continues at coordinate 1,520,688 of NW_006286677.1, read as the reverse complement.
GTGGTCTCTGTCATATTCCCATTTGATTCTGATGAGAGTAAACTTCACCAAGTAGTAGCCCTAGTTGTTGTTGTGCTAAGTACGTATCTTTGCCGGAGCAGATGAACACAGCTTCTAGTACCCAGTGCCTGTTTATTGCCTCCTTTTCTATCCCTATCAGAAAGGAAAATCCAAAGCAGTTCACATTCATGTGGAGCAGACAACAGGACACATCTGTGTCAGGACTGTTAGCTCCCACCTTCTATCGTAATATAGTCTTGGTGAAGAGACCGCGACCATCTGAACATTTCACAAAACATCACATTAGTGCACCATACCAATGACATCATGTTGATGAGACCAAATGAGCAAGAAGTGGCAAATATGATGCACTCACTCTAGAGCAGTGGTTCTCAACCTTCTGGCCCTTTAAATATAGTTCCTCATGTTGTGACCCAACCATACAATTATTTTTGTTGCTACTTCATAACTGTAATGTTGCTATTGTTATGAATCGTCATGTAAATATCTGATATGCAGGATGGTCTTAGGCGACCCCTGCGAAAGGGCCGTTTGACCACCAACGGGGTCGCGACCCACAGGTTGAGAACCGCTGCTCTAGAGGGTGGGAAATAAATGCTACCCAGATTATGGCCCAGATCCATCAGTGAAGCATAGAGTGGCCTGGAGACATGCCCTCAAAATGGTGGGACATTGCCAGTACAGGTATGTCTGATCTTATATAAAACTGACCCCCACAGGTATGCATGCATATAAGCCTAGCCAATGGACACTGACACCAGGGGGGTGAGGGCCTGAGTAGGGGGTGGGGGAGAGCAATGGGAGAATAAGGACACATATGTAATACCTTAATCAATAAAGAAAAAAAAGCTGTTAAAAAAATAAATAAAATAAAACTGTCCCCCACAGATGCAGCTGATACCACAGGTAGGTTGAGGGGATGTGACACAGGAAGTGTCTACTATATCCCATTTTACAAATGAGGCAACTACATCTCAGAGAGGTTAAATAAATTGCCCCTAAAACACAGAACTGGCAAGTGGTGGGTCTCGGATTAAAATCTAGATCTGTCTGACTTCAAAGCCCATATTCTTTAATACCTGCATTGTATAGCTAAGGAGCCCGGGAATAGAGATAAATTGGCCTCTTGTTGCCAGAGTTGCTGAGAAGAAGGTTCTGAGGCAGATTGGTGTGCAGGAAATTTATTGGGACGTGCTCTCAGGATCAGCACCACGCAGTGAAGAAGGCGGGACTGGGCAGAGAGAGGTTGGGCTGGGATGCCTCACTACAAAGGCCTCAGACAATCCCACAGGCTCCTCTGGAGCTGGGGTGGCTCTGCAGACTTGGTCCCTATTGGCAAGAGGGGGCCAAGACTTTATATTCCTGCATGGGGCTGTCTTTGGGCTGCCCCAGGAAGAAGAGGTCACCTTGAGAAAGGTAGTCCTTTTCGGGAACAAGAGAAAGTCCCCAGGGGACTCAGCTGAGAGCCATCAGCCTTCAGCACTTCCAACTGCTGGGGCAAAATCAAAGGCAGTTCACATTCACATGGAGCAGGCAATAGGGCACATGCAGCCCTGTAGGGGGGCTCTGGGTGGCATACCACAGTATCCGCAACATCTCTCCAGGTTCCCACTGCTAGTGGCTGAGCAGGAACACAAAAGCAGGTCCTCTGACTCCAAACCTAACAAGGTGAGCCCTGTTTTTCCAGCTCTGTCACAGGCTCCCCTATCTCAGGGTGCACAGCCAAGACCACAGGCTCCATCCAGCTGGGGCTCACCAATTGGAAAGAACAATAACCCACCCAGACTTGATCACATCTGTGGGAGGGTGGTGACCTCTTGGTGCATGGGCTGACACACTGAGCCACACCGGCCGGGCTCATCCTAGTTCTGATGACTACCCTCAGCTGTCTGCTCCCCAGATTCCTTGCATTGCCCTCCTGCCTGTTCTTCTGGAGCCTGGGGCGTCAGCCTCTCCTTCCACTTCCTGTTTTCTCACATCTATAATAATAAAAGCATCATGTGCTAATTAGACCCCATGCCCTTCCGGACGAAGCTGGGACTGTGAGGGAAGCCTGGTTCCTGGGTGCCAGAGGGAAGCCAGTGCTGGCAGCCGGAGGAAGGAAGGCCTACTCTTGCACAAATTTCATACACTGGGCCTCTAGTCTATAATAATAAAAGCATAATATGCTAATTACTAGTAGACCGGACATCCTTCTGGACAACCTTCCAGACAAAACCATAGCTATGAGGGCTGAGGCAAGTCGCTGTGGCTGCTAGGGCCGAGCCCCTTGCACGTATTTCATGCATTGGAACTCTAGTCTTCCAATAAAGTACTTCTTGATCCCAGCACCTGCACAGCCTGGCTGCCGTGGCTTCTGCACACGCACCTACAACCTGCCCTATCTGACCAGGGCCTGCACAGCCGCCCCAAGCCTCTTAACACACACTGCCCAAGGTCTCACCCTGTACCCAGATCCCAACACGTGGTGGGGGAAAAAAGAAGTACTTTCTGAGTAAGTTACCCAGAGTCCGTTTCTGTTGCTTACCACTAATATGGCACCCATGCCTCCTAGGTCTTCCAAGCCCTGTTTCCCCCCCAAACAATGGTTAGACTTTTCAGTTGGTGTGTGTGTGTCTTGCTAACCTCTCTTTGTGTTTTATTTATGCTCTGCATGTGGAGGGGGCAGTGGCTGAGCAGTCCAGGTCCAGTGTTAGGGGCTGAGAGATACAGTGGGGTCCGTCAGAGGCGCATCCCGACTCCTGAGCGACACGGTCAGATTGGGAAGGGGCCTGCAGCACATCAGGCAGAGCATGAAGCCTCCGGCTGAACACACTGCATCTCCTGGAAGTGCCAATTTGGAGATTTTATGGTGGTGGGGAGACATATTCTTTTATTTTATTTTAAGTTAAATACTTATATCTTTTGGCATAGAATGTAAGAATCTGCAGGAATTTTTATGAGAACACAAATGTATTCTAAGAAATTTCCTACTGGCAGGAAGCCAATTCCATATGCGTATCTAAAACTCTTGGCAGTATACATTCTTTCTCTGCAGCTATAAAGGCTTCTTTGGTGGAAATTTAGAGAACCACAGACCAATGGTGTTAGGAGTTTTGATTGCTCTGCACAGACTCTGTGCAGATTTCTTTTAGGTTTGGGCTAGGAGTGGGGGCCTCTCAGAGTCCTGTTATCCCCGACAGCTTTTCACCGACCCTGCTGCTACCTTGTTAAAAATAAGCAACCTTGTTAAAAATCAAGGAAAGACAGGGCTTGCTTCTATGAGTAAATGCAGGAAGCTTAAAATCAGCGTAGCGGGTCTTACCATAGAGAAGTCAGTAAAGAAAGCCCAAATCTCCCTTTTGTCCAGCCCAAGATTCCAAATATATGGATTCCCATTATGTTCTGGGCATTTTCCACATTTAATCATTACAACCACAAGACAAAGATAATGTTATTCCCGTGGTATAAATGAAGATACTGGGGCTCAATGAGGCTGAGAAGGTAAACCCAAGGTCACACAGCTAATTCGGCCATTTAAAAAAAAAATCCAAAAAAAATCATTCTTATTCCATCTCCCCTTTGAGTTGGCACTCATGGCCAAAATGGGGGACACATTACACCCACAAAACTTCAGCTTGGACAGATTCACTGCCTACTGTCTTCCGCCCAATGGGAGGATTCTCCTTACAAGAGGACCCAGCCATCTGGGGCTGGGAGTGCAGGAGGGAGGCCCAGATAGGAGGATCAGAGCTGAGGACAATCTCCCCTGAAAGGTTAAGATTGTGGGCTTTGAGGACAAACAGCTGGATTTGAGACTCCACTCTCCTGTTGTATAGACAAGAGGGACAGGGCAGGGGTACCGAGGGAGCACTATCATGAAGCAATGGCTCCAGAGGCCACAGTTGGCGTCAAAACCCACTCTGTTCCTAGTTTCTTTACAAAGAGCAATGGCAGCCGCCACACCTCCCGCAATATCTGACCAAGCGGCCTGCAGAGTGTTACCGATCACAGAGAAGCCGATGGCAAAGGGGTTGTGCACGGGCCTGGCCCCAGCCAACCTGCTGCCCGGCCCCTTGCTCTCCTGACCTTATCTTGACCCTAAATGTCCACCTGCAGATGTTCCTGCCTCTCCCCTCAACACTGCTGGTCTGGGAGCCCAGCACGGGGCCAGGACAGCAGGACACCCTTCCTGGACTCCTGAGTTAGAGGCCATGGTAGTGACTCTCCTTGTGGCAAGAGTGTGGTCTCCCACCCCAACTTTCCCCGGAGGTCCTGTGCAGATACGAGTGTTCAGGCCAGTGGGGTAGACATCCCTGGTGGCCAGGCCCTGAGCCGGTTAACCCAACTCCAGGGGTTTGCTGCTCGGAGTGCTCAATTAAAAAATGAAACATGATGATCACAAAGGTAGTTTTATTTACACGGAACAAGCATACAGGAGAATTACATCCAAAGCTCTGCCTCCCTAAAGGGAAGCTTAACCATGGCTTATAAACACCATTTGGTCAATTATATGTTGATTTCTTTGCAGTTGGCTACTTTCATCTGTCTGAGTTCCTGTCAGCTCATCCTGTTTACAGCTGCATCTACAAAATACTGTGCTATATTCTAATAGTTAGCAAGAAATAACATTTAGAACTGCCCAGACCTTGAGACCCTTGTCCTATGTAACAAACCCTCTAACCCCCAGCACGGAACTGTGGTAGCTGGGGATCTGGGATTGTGGTACCTTCTTGAAGGAGCCAGAGTCAGCTATTTTTAAAAGTTGTTGGTTTTCTTTTATTTCCATTATATGTTTCCTTTTGAGGGAAGGAATTCCACTGCACATTGTAACACTGACCGCTCCTATGCTATGCAGAGTAGCACTGGTCCTTGAGAAACCACTAGAGTTTTTGCTGCTGGAGGGCAAAGGCTCTTAGAAGCACACATTCTCCTTGGAAAGGCCCCAGGTAGTTCAGGCCAGGGAAGGGGAGGGTTGGGCGTCAGTTGAAATGCCCCATGGAGGGAGGAGCTTTGTCTGACTTCTTACTGCCGCATGTTTGCTCCCCGCACAAGGCTTTATCCATAAAGTTCGCTCTCAAAAAATTTGTGCTGAACGAATGGAGAAAGGAATGGATAGACTAAGTGGGCACTGCGGGTGGTTCTCCTGCTTCTTAATTAGGTGATTTTCCCTTAACCTTGCCTCACCTCTCAAAGAGCCACTTTGGGAATCAAAACCAGACCAGTTGCCCCAATGGCCGCTAAGCCCCTCAAGCTACCACCTGTATCTTCACCAGTCGGGGCTGTACCTTGGCATCCCCATCGCCTAGCAGTAGCCTTTGAGAAAAGATACACAGAAGTGTGCCCAGTGAATGGATTTGTCAATGGTACGTGGATAAGACGTTCTGCCCTCCTAGCTGTTTCTCCACTTGGGAGGCATGGAGGCGACTGTCCTCACTTGGATCTCCCTAAAACGGACTCTAAGACAAGGATTTGCTTTTAATTACTTCTTTGGAAGATGATCCCAGGAAATCAAGGTGAGGGTGTTGGGAAGTGAGAAAGGGAAGGCAGGAAAGTCACCCCTTGGTTAAGGGGACTATATGAACAGGTTATTCCTCTGGGCAGCTGTGGCTTAGTCCCACTGGAGACCTTCTGAGAGGCCTGGAAGCTGTTACCCATCAACACTGTCCCTCACTGGGTAAAGTTTACATCTGCAGCTATTGAAGTTCCACACTTTCAGTCTGCCCCACACTCCTGTTTCTAGGGAAAGCACTCAGGCAGACAGGGGCAAGCTTTGAAGTAGAAAGCCTGTGAATGCAGCTGCAGGTGACCTCCAGGGGGGACCTTGGGGATATAGGTGTGACCCTGACATTGTGGGAAAGAGGGATGTCTACACAGTCATACCTGCTCCCTCTCCACCAGCCCTGACTGTCTGCAGGTGCAGGTGCCTGCCCAGAAGGCTATCTGATGAGCACAGCCCGAGTGTGGGGCCCTCGCCTCATCCAGCTCAGGTAGCCATCTCCCTAACATAGTTCCAGGATGTTCCACTGAGCTGATAGTCCCAATCCTTTGGGGCAGTGGTTCTCAACCTTCCTGATGCCACAACCCTTTAATACAGTTCCTCATGTTGTGGTGACCCCCAACCATAAAATTATTTTCATTGCTACTTCATAACTGTAATTTTGCTACTGTTATGAATCATAATGTAAATATCTGATATGCAGGATGTATTTTCATTGTTACAAATTGAACATAATTAAAGCACAGTGATTAATCACAAAAACAATGTGTAATTATATATGTGTTTTCCAATGGTCTTAGGCGACCCCTGTGAAAGGGTCGTTCAACCCCCAAAGGGGTCGCAACTCACAGGTTGAGAACCGCTGCTTTCGGGGCTGATGGATGAGGAAGATAAAGCATGCTCTCCTCTTACGTTGCTGCGAGTCTTCAAGGCGGTGGGTAAATCAGGCACCAAGTGGGAGGTGTCAATGTCATCACTAACTCACTGGGTGACCCTGAACAAATCACGTGGCCTCTGGGCCTTCGATGGCTCCTCTAATAATATAATTGTAAGTCATTCTGGCTACAATGCTCCTTCACTCATCTGACATCTCATAACTTCCCTATCGACTTGAGACAGGTATTTTTAACCCTATTTTTAAAAATATATTTTTTATTGATTTCAGAGAGGAAGGGAGAGAGAGGGAGAGAGATAGAAACTTCAATGATGAGAATCACTGATCAGCTGCTGGGCATGTGACCAAGAATTGAACCATGACCTTCTGGTTCATGGGTCAACACTCAACTACTGAGCCACACTGACCAGGCTTTAGCCCGATTTTTTAGTTGGAACTGAGGTCTAGAGAGGGCTAGTGACTTTCTTAAGATGACGCAGCTAAAAATGCAGGTACAGGCTCTTTATTTTGCTATTTTTTTTTTCTAACATGAACACTTTTTACGGGGCCAGTTTTTTGTGAAGTATGAAGAAAAGAGACAAGACAACATGATGAGTGACATGGTGACACTTAATGGGGACTAATCCATTACCTTTAAAAACATTTTTTTCACCCTCGCCGGTTTGGCTCAGTGGATAGAGTGTTGGCCTGTGGATTGAAGGGTCCCAGGTTCAATTCCGGTCAAGGGCACATGCCCAGGTTGCAGGCTTGATCCCCAGTAGGGGGCATGCAGGAGGCAGCCAGTCAATGATTCTCTCTCATCATTGACGTTTCTATCTCTCTCTCCCTCTCTCTTCCTCTCTGAAATCAATAAAAATATATTTAAAACAAAAACATGTTTTCAACCTTACTAGAAACATTCTCCATTCACTCATTTATTCATGTATCTGTACATCAAACAAAATTCTGTGAGGCATAGACTATGTTCTAGGCATAATTAAAGGGGTGGGGGATAAAGAAAGGAATCAGCCATGACTCTTGCTCTTCAGAAACTAGCAGGAAGACAGACATTGAGACACAACCATGGAAGCCACAACACTTATTTATTCCTTTAATTTGTAAAAATTTTTCAGTTTTCCAAGAATCCATATGGGAAAAACAAATACCCACAAGAAGATCTCTTCTATAGTAATCAAAACAGTACAGTACTGGCACAAACACATAGATCAATGGAACAGAATAGATAGTCCAGAAACAAACACATGCTTATATGGTCAATCTATTACAAAGGAGGAAAAAATATACAATGGGGTAAAGACAGTTTCTTTAATAAGTGTTAGTAGGAAAACTGGACAGATACATGCAAAAAAATGAAACGAAACCATTTTCTTACACCATATACAGAAGCAAACTCAAAATGGATTAAAGATGCCCTGGCCAGTGTGGTTCAATTGGTTGGGCATCGCCCTGTGCACGGAAAGGTTGCCAGTTCAATTCCTGATCAGGGCACATGTCTAGTTTCAGTCTTGATCTCCTATAGGGGGTGTTCAGGAGGCACCCCATGCATGTTTCTCTCTCACATTGATGTTTCTTTCTCTCTCTCTCTCTCTCTCTCTCTCTCATCAATAAAAAAAATAAGGAGGAGGTGGGGGCATAAATGAGGGGGTGGGAGTTGGAACACAAACTTAGCAATTCATAATTTTGCTGAGGGTCATTGGTGCTGGGCAGCGTGCTCCTAGAGAGCAGAATCCCTCCCGCCACATTCCCCATTGGGTCTCCTGGGTCACAGGAACTTTGTAATCACATCCAGCCTGAGACGTAACCAAACACAGCATTCCGCCACCCTGGGCAAGCTCTTTGTTTGATCTTCCCCCTGGAGATACAGGTCAAGAGGAAGAAAAGGAGGAGGGGGGCAAACGGCAGGGAGTGAGCATGCCGGGGGTTTCCTCTGAATCTTCTTTCAATTCAGGAACTGAAAACAAGATGCCATTTCCCAAGGCCTCCTGAGCTAGCACGACCCTGCATGAAAGCTGTCACAGAGCAGGGGCCACCTTGGAGGTCACTAGTCTAACCCACTCGGTGTGCGGAGCCTAGAAAGGGGAAGTAACTTCTTTGATGTTCTTTGATGTCACAGGGCAAAAAAGGATAAGCTTTGCCTAAGGTGGCTACTCATGATTTCAGAAGCTCTGGAAAGAGGCTTCCACTTCAGAGGATTCCCCACCAGTTGCTGATGCTGCCTACGCTGCCTTGCAAAGAACCAGGCCTTTTATTCCACCATCAGAGATCTGCCCAGTGTACCAGGGAGAGAGCTCGGTAAAGGACCCAGTTACGCTAGGGTGTAGATGAATGATACGGTTTTTGACACCAAGAAGTTTAGTGAGGGGGCAGAGATCAGAAGGGCACTGGACCCTGCAAAGGCAAGAGGTGACCTGGGTCCAGTTCAGAGACAGGAGGGCAGAGAGCTGGGGAGAGAGAAACTTAATACCTGTTGTGTAGCCTTGGGTCCTGTCCCTCGTTTTCTCTTTCCTCTGGGAGGAAGCTGTGAGCTTTCTAACGTGTCAAATCACTCTTTGAGTCTAATCCTGTTGCCGTCGAGAGAGAATGTGTTTTAGATTTATTTTCAAAGTGCATCTAAAGGCATCAGCCCGTCATTCATTGCAGCTACCTGGGTCTGGTGGTGGCCTCAGCTTTCATTCACAGCAGCACTTCCTTCCTCCAGCCCGGTGGGAAATGAGGTATTTCTCAGGGCGAGGTTTCTGTTTTGTCTTGTTTTGTTTTTGAATAATTTAAGCTCCCTGCTTTATGTTTCTAATCTCTTCATATTTTCAATATGAATGTAGTTCTAAGGGCATTTTACATTCCTGAGTGTGTTGTAATTGTTGTTTATAATTTAAATTAAATTTAATCTTTTCTTTTTTAGTGTTTTTAATTACTTAAGAAATATGTACTCATTGTAAAGGATTAAAAAAATAGAAAAGTCTATGAAGTATAAAGTAAACAGCGCTTTATCACTTTCTACTGCCAGAGGTAGCCACTGTTATCACTTTTGTGTGTATGTGTGTATCTTCGTCTGGTTTTTGTTGTTGTGTGTGTGTGTTTAACAAAAACAGGAATTATACACCATCTCAGCAGTTCTCACAGCGTGGGCTTATGAATTCCTGAAGGTTCCTGAGATCATTTCAGAGAGTTCACAAGGCCAAAGCTATTTTTATAATAATACTAAGGCATTATTTGCGTTTTTTCACAGTGTGGCCATTCGCACTGATATCACAAAAAGCAAAAGTGGGTAAAACTGCTGGTGCCTTCTTTCAAGGTGTAGGCACCAAACTGTCCTAGTGGTTATGATATCCATCGGCACCACACACTCAGAATAACAGAAATGCCAGTTTCCCTAAGAATGCCCTTGATGATTAATTTTATTAAATTTCAACCCTGGAGTCTTTTTAAGATGCTGTAGAATGAGATGAGAAGTACACACAGAGTACTTCAGCGACATTCCAACTGGAGAACTTAACACTCATGCAATTGTTTGTCTTGCAAACTGAATTCAGCTTTTTTTTACCCTTGGAACACCACTTTTATTTGAAATAGTGATTAACAGGTAAACTGTGGTGGTTCCGATTTGGGAATTTTTCAGACATTTTCTCAAAAATGAATGAAATGAATCTGTCACTTTGGGGAAAAGTGACAGTTTTAATTGCTAGTGTTGAAATTCAGACTTTCAAGCAAAATTTAGAATTCTTTTTTACAAAAAAGAAGTTATATGCCACATCAATTTTCCATTGTGAGATGGACAGCTTCCCAACACTTAAAGACACTAGTGATGAGATTGGTGGTGATAATAACGTGGTTTTTAAAATATTATTAATAAAAATCTGTCAATATTACAAAGATCTATATAACTCAATGAACCAATTTTTTTCAGATGACCAATGCATAATGTTACAAAATCATACATGGGTAAAAGAATCCATTCAAAGTGAAAGACCAATGGATTTTGATGTGCCATAGCAGGAAAAGTTCATTGATATTCAGGTTTCAGAATCCACATGGCAACTAACCTTTAGGAAACTACCACTTGTTGAATTTTGCTGACCAACCAAGAATATCCACAATTATCCAAAAAGGTTATTAGAATAATCCTCCCTTTTCCAACTACATATGTGTATGAGGCTGCATTTTCTGCCCGTACTTCAACCAAAACAACATATTGCAACAGATTGAATGCAGAAGCAGATATGAGAACCCAGTAGTCTTTTATTAAGCTGATATTTATTTTACTTTATTTTTTAAAAATATATTTTATTGATTTTTTACAGAGAGAAAGAGAGAGAGGTAGAGAGTTCTTTAGAAACATCGAAAGAGAAACATCGACCAGCCGCCTCCTGCACACTCCCCACTGGGGATGTGCCCACAACCAAGGTACATGCCCTTGACCGGAATCGAACTTGGGACCCTTCAGTCCGCAAGCCGACGCTCTATCCACTGAGCCAAACCGGTTTCGGCTGATATTTAATATATTTGCAGAAATGTGAGACAATGCTAGCCTTCTCACTAAATTATGTTTTTATATAGTTCATTTTCATAAAAAATGTACTTATGCAAACCTGTAATGAGTTTGTTATTGTAACTTTAAATAAATTAATAAGTGCATTTTTAAAATGTCTTTGTTTTCATTTCTAATATGGAAAATACCAATAGCCATTCCCCACATAATAAAAGCTCTTTGGGATCCTCATCAACTTATGAGTATAAAGGAGTCCTGAGACCAAAGAGTAGAGAGCTGTTGCCCTACATATTGTTCCAAACTTGATCATTACTACGTATCAGTAAACACAGGTGTAGCTCACTTTTTAACTATTGTACATTTTTTCATAATTTACTTAACCACTCCCCTATTGTTGAGACATTTAGATTGGTTATCATTATTATTTGTAATGAACAATGAATGTCCTTTGTACTTGCATCTTACACACTTTTGCAAGTATTTTTGTAAGACAAATTTCTAGAAGAATTGTTAAATCAAAGACTATGTACATTTAAAAAATTAATAGACACTTCCAAACCACATTCTAAAAAGATTATCATTTTAAACTTCTATCAAGAATTGCAAGAGTACCCACTTTCTTGGCTTTTTGAATTTTTAAAAAATTGATTGATTTGAGAGAGAGAGAGAGAGAGAGAGAGAGAAAGAGAGAGATGAAGGAGAGTATTTCCGCACATGGATTTTCACCTTTTTATCTTTTTTTAAAATTTTGGTTTATTCTATTTTATTGAGTTGATAATATATTTGTATGGTTTGAAAATCAAAATAATATGAAAAAATACACACTGAGAAGTATCACTTTCATTCCATCCCTATCCACCTGTGCCCCTTGTCTAAGAAGTAACCATTTTTATTTAACCTTTCAGTCGTTTAGTGCAAATTCACGCAAATATAAATATATTTTTTATTTTTCACCTTAAAAGTAACATTCTCTGTACACTGGTCTATGCTTCCTGCATCTTAATTTTTCACTTAGCAATTTATCCTAGAGATCATCGAATAGCAACCTATTGAGGAACACTGTCCAATAGACTATCCTATTTAGTTTAAATAACCACATATGCTTATTTAAACTATAATTAATAAAATTAAGATTGAATTCTTTGACTGAACTAACCACATTTCAAGTGCTTAGTAGCTACATTGGGCTAGGGGCTACCATATTAGACAGAAGAGAATATTTTCATCATTGCAGGAGGTTCCTTTGAAAAGCACTGGTTATGAAGATCTCTCTCATTCCTGTTTACGACCACTGTTTAGTCATAATGTAGTTTATGCTTCTAGTCCCATATTGCTGGACATTTGGGTAGTTTGCATTGTTCTTGCTGTCATAAACAGTACCCTGTTATCAATTTTTAAAAGTTGGTTTTTTTAAAATATTATGTATGAAGAGCTAGCATTTTTTCCCCCCACCAGATAGATGTCCTGGGTAATCCATTCAAGGGAGACCACTTAGTCTAATTGGATGAAGTCTGCATTCTCTGCAGTGACAAGAACACTGGTGGCACATATTGAGGCTGTATTTCCAGGTCATCCTGTGCTGGTTTGAGCAGATGCAGTAGGTGCCAGACCCTGGCTGAATTTCAATGCTGCTGGTGACCCACCTTGCTTTCAGGGGTGCAAGGAGGTAAAAGGCACATGCGTTTTTATACAAGAGGCTCTTCAGCCCTAGCCAGTTTGGCTCAGTGGATAGCATCATGGTCCCAGGTTCAATTCTGGTCAAGGGCACATGCTTGGGTTACAGGCTTGATCCCCAGAAGGGATTCTTTCTCACCATTGATGTTTCTATCTCTCTGTCCCTATCCCATTCTTCTCTGAAATCAATAAAAATATATTTAAAATAATAAATAA
>NW_006286677.1:1497546-1507893 GCF_000327345.1 Myotis davidii | reverse complement strand
ATATATATATTTTATGAAGAGGCTCTTCGACAGTGAAAGGCATGGTGAGATGAGGATGTCACCCAAGGCAATAATTACTCTGCAGGATGGGATCTCTAACTTTCATGGGTCTATCTAGTCCTTAGCGTTGCAGGTATGGAAATTCTCAGGCCCACATCACATTAGCTGCACTCATACGACACTCATGACCATCCCAAATGAGCAATTAATTGATATCAAAATAGCGGTGATTCTTTAGATTTACTAAAATCCTCATGCCAACAGCCTAGGACATTTCATTCCCAAAAGGCATCTCCCACCAGGGAAATAGATAATTCTGACATATTTCATCCAGCATGACAGGTTCCTGTCTCCAAACTGAGTATGGCTCTCCTTTTATCAGATAACTTGTGTCCACTGGGGTCACCTTCTCTGCACAGTGTTATCCCTCTGGGCCATCTTTTCACAGCTGCCTTGGAAACCAGCCCCCTTGTTATGTTCTTTCTTCAGAAAGAGCACAATGTGTTTGGGAGAGTTCTCACCTTAATTGGTGACAGTCAAGACTTGACAGTGAAGTGTCAAGTCTTCCTCAAACTCTTCAATCATATAACCACAGTATCCTATACAATAAAAGCCTAATATGCAAATTGTCCCCTGACCCAGAGTTCAACCAGGGGGCGGGGCCAGCCTGCCAACCGCCCTCAGCCCCTCCCCCCACCTGGCCCTGCCCAATTGGCCCCAGGCAGGCCGGCAGGACCCCACCCATGCCTCTAGTCTTTGATAATTGTGATACCAGTATATGGTGATTTTAAAATGTATCCATGGAACCAAGATGGCAGAGTAAGGTACAGACCTGTGCGTGCTGCCTCCCACAACAACATTGAAAATACCAACTATAAGACAAACAGCTATCATTCAGAACCATGGGAAAGCTGGCCCAGTGGAAGTTCTACAACTGGAAGGAAAGACGGAAGAGCACTGAGACTGAGTCAGATGTGCAGAGGCGCCAAGAGCAGAGGTACGGAGTCGCGCGCCAGGCGGGCTGCAACTGGATGTGTGGTTTTTTTCAATCGGAAGGGGTTACAAATTCTCGAATCCACTGAGCTTGTTTGGGGCGGGATTCTGAGGTCTCAGACCCCTACGGGGAGAGGCGGGACGGCCTTGCAGCGGGTCGGAGAGCGAGGGTGGCTTTCTCGCGGAGCTGCTCGCCAGCACTTGCGGACGCGGAGATGTGGAGTCCCGGAGTGGCGAGGAGTCACGGAGACGCCATTGCTGTTTGCTCCGCCCTGGTGATTCCCTGAGACCCCGCTCTACTCAATTTACTTCCCCACCCAAGTTATGCCTGCGCTTTTGCAGCCTAACCCAACAAACTGCAGATTTCAACTCCTTGCACCCATAAGGGACACACTCAAGAAGCAGAATCAGGTTCGGAGGAAGCCGGAGCCGGACCTGGCTGGGCCGGCAACATGGAACCGCTGTACCAGCAAACGCACAAACAGGTCCACCAGATCCAGTCTCACATGGGACGCCGGGAGACGGCAGACAAGCAGTCTGTGCACTTAGTAGAAAATGAAATCCAAGCAAGCATACCAGATATTCAGCCAGCAAGAACACCTGAAGATTTTGTCCAGCAAGGAGCCGCCCAACAAAAAACAGAATGCCAAACTTCATGTTGACCAGTTAAAGTATAATGTCACGCACCTGCAGACTGCTCTCAGAAACTTCCAGCATCGGCAATACGCAAGGGAGCAGCAGGAGAGACAGCGAGAGGAGCTTCTGTCTCGCACCTTCACCACCAACGTGGGATGCGATGGCACCTGCAAGGCTGCGACGGCCCCCGAGAGGCTGAGACGGCCCCGGTGAGGCTGCGACGGCCCCTGAGAGGCTGAGGTGGTCCTGGGGAGGCTGAGACGATCTCTGGGAGGCTGAAACGGCATCATACATCTACAGATGAGGACAGTGGAGGGGGGTAAGGGCAGAGGGTGGGGTGGGAACTGGGTGGAGGGGAGCTATGGGGGGAAAAAGGGGGAACAACTGTAATCTGAACAATGAAGATTTATTTTTAAAAAAATAAAATAAAATGTATCCACAAATTCTTTACTAATCTCTTTGAGAAATGGATTTTAAACCCCACTTCACCCACCTCCGCCTTGAGTGTGGGCTGGGCTTTGTGACTTGTTTCTAGTGAACGAATAGCACGTGGCAGAAGCCATGGTGTGTAACTTGTGAGACTAGGTCATAAAACCACTGAGGTTCCTCCCTGCCTTGCTCTCTTGGATCACTCACTTTGGGCCAAGACAAGTGCCATGTCCTGAGGACACTCTGCCAGTCCTGTGGAGAGGTCCAGGTGGGGAGGAACTCAACCTCTTGCTAAAAACCAGCATGAACTTGCAAGGCAAATGGGTGAGTCACACAGGATGTGGATCCTTCAGCCCCAATCCAGCTTTCCGATGAATGCAGCCCTGGACGATCTCTTGATAATCATGATAGACCCTGAGCTAGAACCACCCAACCAAGCTGCTCCTGACCCACAGAGACGGTGAAACAATAGATACTTATTACTTTACCCTAATAAGTTTTAGCGTAAGTTCTCAGCAGCAACAGATAACTAATATACCCCAGATGGCTGAGAGCATGCATTTTTGTTTTAATTCTTATGAATTTCCTTCTCAGAGGGTAATCTCAACTTCTCTTCCACAGTAGAAGAGTACAGTAGCCTGTGGACCATCGTTTCCTTATCTGTAAAAGACCAGACTGGTGTAAAGAGCACGAAGCAGGGCCTCAAATGGAACCTGTTGTTAACATTGCTGTCGTTGCATTGTTAATATAATAATATAGCTATTATTAATAATGCTGTCAGAAGCACTGGGCATCTTCTATTTGCCTGTCTATATCCTCTCCTCCCACCCTTCTTTTTCCATCTATTCTGTGCCCGGGAGACTGACCCTCCCAGCTCTTGCACTCAGACTCCTGGGAGGTTTGGCAAATGGGAAATACTGGTAAGAGACAGGAGGGCCAGAGGAAAGCGAGGAGAGAGAGGTTTTCTTGATTTCCTCTCTGCTGGGTCACCATGATTCGACTTTGTGCCTGTACTTAAGGCCACAGCCCCTGTCAGGAGACCTTCTCTATACATTCCCCATCGTATTCCTGGTCACCACTTCCTCCCCTTTCTCCTCCAGGCCCAGAGGTAGTATTGGGTAGTACTGGGTCCTCTCTGCTAGGAGCCCCACACTGTTTTGTAAACAGTCTCTTCATTAAACTCTCCTCAAATCACACTGATCCCTGCAGGGATCCTGAGTGACACATATAGTTTAGAAATGATGTAGAATTGTTGGTTATGACTGTTTTTAATAATGATCCTGGATTTAAAATAAAAAAACACGGTAGAATCTGAAATATTGCTAAGAATCCAAATAGATACAAGACCGAGTTTAGAAAATGTTTGTTGGGAATATCCAGAGTTGAATTCTCTGGCAAACGTGTATACTGTAGGTGTGGATGGGACCCTGCTTCCCTCAGAACAGCAACACCCAGGCCCTCCACGGCCAGCTCTGGGAGGCGCCTTGCTGAGAGCAAAGAGAGGCAGAGTGGGAGGAGGCTGGCCCAGCCTAGACTTCGTTCCCCAAGTGGACATTTGTTACTCTCAATACCACCCCTCCTGCTCGCAGGGCAGGTCACTGCTGCTTCTCTTTAATGCTCTCTCTTGGAATTTCAACAACAGCAACAAAAAGGAACTTTATAAATACTTAAGGAGAAAGCATGAGCTTTCTCATAGAAAGGAGAGAGCATGAGCAAGAACCGCCCAGTTAAAGCTGCTTCCAAACCAGACTGGAGGATTAGGAAATGGCATTTCCATTCCCAGCATGGCCAACTCTCTCTCCAGGCTTTAACATCTGCCCCACCCCACAGGATTAGCACACCTTCACGGGCGCCTTGCTTGGGCATTGTAAGGTTGCGAAAAAATTCATCTATGTAAAGTGCCTGGGACAGGGCTGGCACCCTGTAGGTGAAGCTGTAGTTAGTAGTGAAGATGATGGGTGTGGAACATAAACATGTTTTGACATGTAGGGTTAGAAATTATGCCAGGAGCCCATGTTTAAGGCACATTCCCAGCAGTGTCTGGGATAGACTATGAAAAAGCACTAAAAGCCTGATGCAGAGATTATACAAATCGTTGGCCTGTAGTTGACTTTTATCAATGGAACGAAGGAAGGATAATAGGTCAATAATCAAAAACTTAAATTTTTCTTAACCACTGAGTCTTGAGAACCCAAATTAACACTTCCATGGCTCCGGTTCATTCTGAATCTCAAGTATTATTCAGTGCTGTAAGATAAGGATTGACTGAAAGGGACACGGCTTGCCCCGACCCTAAATGGCTCTCATTGATAGCTTCTTGAGTTTTTATAGCTTAATTATACCTCTTTGTATTATACTGTTTGGCCTGTTTCCTCAGTGTAGGCTTTTAGCAACCATATCTTGCTGCTTAGAAAGTGAGAAATGGCCCAGCTGGCATTACTCAGTGGTTGAGCATCTACCTATGAACCAGGAGGTCACAGTTCGATTCCCAGTCAAGGCACATGCCCAGGTTGTGGCCTTGATCTCCACTGTGTTGTCAGCAGGGCACATGCCTGGGTTGGGTCGTGGTCCCCAGTGGCGGGTGTGCAGGAGGCAGCCAATCAATGATCATCTTTCCTCATTTTCCCTCTCTCTCTTGCGCCCTCCCTCCCTTCCTCTCTGAAATCAATAAAAAACATTATATATATATGTATATATATATGTACATATATATATATATGAGAAAAGCTGAAATGTTACTACATATTGGTTGATTAATAACATTTGGCTGGAGCATGGGGGCCCAATTCGTGTCAGAGTTACTGGTGGTCCTGAGACAACCCCATTGTTCAAGGATCAGGATTTTGAAGAAGCACTAGTTCTTTGTGGACATGACCTGTGAGAACTGCATGATGCAGTCACTGGGGTCTTCAACAACCTGGGAGGAGTTCCGTTTGACCCTGACCTGCCCAATAAGAAGGTTGCAAGGACTCTGAGCACAGTGTGGACACTGCTGGAGTCCCAGGGAAAAATAGGAAAGACCATTTCCTACCTCAGCCCCAAGGGGCAAGGGCCTGGGGCTGCAGGGTAGACCAAAGGGTACAAGGACACTGATCCTCTCCTGGCTTCCAGACAGACCTGGGACCTGGCAGTCCAGCTCCACGGTGGGATTTTCTGTGGAGCCCCGACTTGCCCTACTTCCCCCTGAGCTTCCCTGCAATAACATTGAGCTGCAAAATAAACAAGTAAGAATAATGTTTGGCTAATAATGTTGTGGCTTTCTCATCTTCCATTTCCCCTCTTTATCATTAACTGCTTCTAATCTACTATAAACTGGGTAGCCAGATGTCAAATCTTATTGTAGTAGGGTATGCTGCTGGAAGGAGTCCGTTTTGGAAAACAGCTTATTTTACTCTTGGGCCTGTAATGCCCATATGGAGCTCCTTTTAAGGAAAGCTGGCTGCTTGACCCTGCTACCATGGAGCAGGAGCGGGCAGCAGACCCAAGAAGAGTTGGCAATAGATCAACCAGCAGCCAATGAATCAGCCCCCAGAGACACCAGTAACTAACTGAACCAATCGGACTCTCCCTTTTGGAGAGTTTAAATGTGAGTCTCAAAGAGTGGCATCCCACGCTCAGTAGGCTAGGAAGGGGGCAGAAGTCCAGAGAGAGATGTTCAGAGGGAAAGCAGTGAGCAGAAGCCCCAGGGAGAGCAAGGCAGTAGGAGTGACAGAGGCAGAGAGTAGCTTTGTTGCCTGATGGTGGAGCCCTAAAGCCAGAAGCAATGGATGCCAAGGGCCATCAGGGAATGCTCAGGCATCAGAGCTGCAGTGATCCCCAAAGACCCTTAGACCATGTCCCACTGACCCTGTTAAGGTAAAAAACCATTGAAACCTGTAAAGAATTTGGGACCATGGCTCCTCCAGGCAGAGATAAAAAGTAAAATGATGGACACATACTTAGGTGGGTGCAGGAACAATTAACATGATAATGAAGGAATTTGTGGTATCTGTCCTGGCGCCCAGCACATTAGGTTGTGCCCCAAGGGGTCCAGAAAAAGGGAAGTTACAAGTTACCCAGACATTTCAAAGGGTATGTTATTATAGATGCAAAAAAGACAGATAGGCTCAGTTAGGGTAAAGGTTGACCTTGTCAGTGAAGATACCAGCCTAGGATGTAACTACCCACCATACCTGCTTTTAGTTAAAGTTTAATTTCAAACCATCCTTTGTGGTTACTTTAGGTCTCTGAGTTTGCAAGATTCCATGCAGGCCTCCGCTGAGCTTGTCAGGTTAACGTGTGGCCCCTTTCGTCCACAACCCCCAGGGTTGTTTTAGGAAGAGAGATTGGTGCAGCCTAGGTGCCCCGGGTATGTGGCAGCGGGGCTGTTTTTGTTTATTTGTTCCGCAAGTGAACTGTGAGGAGTGAGACTTGCTCTAACTAGAGTATTCTTACTTCATTTTTTTTAAAGTAACATTTGATCTATGCGCCTGGAATATATATTAAAGTTTACTCTAGGGGAGACATACTTTTGAGCTGAGGTCCTATGTTCCAATTTCTTTGCCTTTCATTTCAGTCTGGCAGGAGGTTTTTATACTGCCTCGCAGGTGTGGGGACCAGCCACTTGGTAGTGCTTGTAAAGAATGAAATGGGTTTTGAGAAAAGTTAAGCAAAATTCCTTTTCAAGATGCTGTTGTCTTTAAAATTCTTATTCAGAGTATCAGCTAGCATGACTTTTAGGTGCTCAATTCAAGGCCATCGAATTCCTCTCCCTCCTCATCTCTGCTTTCTCAGCCCTTCAGCTCCACACACTCCCACTCCACTTCTTTTGTTGTTGTTGTATTTAAGTCTTTTCATCCATTTGAAATATTTATTTTGTGTGGATGGTGTGAACCAAGATCCAATGCCTGTTTTTCCCTAGTTGGACCATCAATTATACCCACATCGATTATTTAATTATTGATTGTGTGTTCTTTTAATTTAAAAAATATATTCCCATCCTCCCGGCCCCCTTCCCTTGGCAACCTCAATTTGTTCTCCATATCTATGGCCACCCCATTTCTTTCACGGTCTGCTCAGACTGCCTTGGCTCCTCCACTCTTGCTTTTTCTGTGTTCTTCTGACACAATGTAATACTTCCCAGCACCAGACATTATTACACCATGTTGACAGATAAGGACCCAACGTGCTGATATGAGGGACAGAGCCGGGCTCAATGAGGACATTCATTGCCCGCTGTCACTGGGGAGTGGATGGAGAACATCTACAACAATGTGCCCAGGAAAGCAGAAAAGAAAGGCTTGCTAAACAATCCAAAAAGAAATCCAAAAGCCATTAAGGAAAAATGGATACATCTGACCATATAAAATATTTAAAACTTTTGAATGGTAAAATATACCATTAAAAAGTCAGAAGGTAATGACAGAGTAGAGAAAATATTTGCAACACAAAAACATTTTTAACAAACAAAAGGTAAAAGTCCTTCCTGTGCTCTACAACTCAATAAGAAAAATATGAAAAGCTCAATAGAAAAGTGGTTTAAACAAGCAATTCACAGAGGAGAAAGTGCAGACCTTTAAAGGACATAAAATGATAACTGACCCAACTTTAGTCAGAGAAATGCAACATAAAGCAATGAGATGCTATTTTTTTGCCCATTGGATTGGGAAAACAATGAAACAGAAAATACCCACTAAGGGAATGGCTGCACTTATACACTGTTCATGATATATTAAGTGAAAAAAGCAAGTTGAAAAATTAGATAGCATGATTTAATTTCTTTAAAAAAGCACGAAGAGATAGAAAATGATCCAAGATGTGTCTTTGTATAATGCTTTTGTTATTGTTATTGTTGTTAATCCTCACCGGAAGATATTTTTCCATTGATTTTTTAGAGAGTGGAAGGAAGGGGGAGAGACCAAGAGAGAAACATCGATGTGAGAGAGACACATCAAGGTTGCCTCCCACATGTGCCAGTGATCAAGGTTGCCTCCCTCCGACAGGGGCCAGTGATCAAGCCTGCAACTGAGGTTACATGCTCTTGACCAGAATCAAACCAGAGACCCGTCAGTCCTCAGGCCAATGCTCTATCTACTGAGCCAAACCGGCTAGGACTGTAGTATAGTTCTTTTTAAGCATAGTTGGGTTATGGATGATTTTGCTTTATGTGTTTTCAAATTTTCAACCAAATTATAAAATGTGATATCATAGCAAAGATGTTTATGATAGCCCTAACCGGTTTGGCTCAGTGGATAGAGCGTCGGGCTGCGGACTGAAGGGTCCCAGGTTCGATTCTAGTCAAGGGCATGTACCTTGGTTGCGGGCACATCCCCAATAGGGAGTGTGCAGGAGGCAGCTAATCGATGTTTCTGTCTCATCGATGTTTCTAACTTTTTATCCTTCTCCCTTCCTCTCTGTAAAAAATCAATAAAATATATATTTTTAAAAATTTTAAAAGATGTTTATGATAACTGATCCATTTGTGTCATGCCTATTCTGCTTTAGGCATTGTACGAAGGTATTTCCACACGTTAGTTTATTTTATCCTTGCGACCCCCTATGAAAGATACCATTAGAACCATTTTAAAGGTGAAGAAGATGGAACTTCAAGAGCTGAAGTGACTGGTCCACAGACTGGCTGTAGTCATGGCTTATAGGACATTCATTCCTGCCCAGCAAATCAGGCCTGCTTTCCCTCAGCTTGGGCCTTCCTAAAGTCCCTGGGTGTTCCTAGATCATGGCCTTCAAACTTTTTAAACTGCAATTCTCACCAAGGAATGCATGTTATATCACAACCTAGTACACAGGTGCTCCCTAGAGGGCTTGCGCACGTGTACAGACACCGAAATGGAAGTTTAACACACAC
Source organism: Myotis davidii (assembly GCF_000327345.1). Taxonomy (NCBI): domain Eukaryota; kingdom Metazoa; phylum Chordata; class Mammalia; order Chiroptera; family Vespertilionidae; genus Myotis; species Myotis davidii. The sequence goes on along the minus strand of NW_006286677.1, from coordinate 1,498,991 downwards.
GATACTTAATGCTTACCTTAATTATCTATGATGCACTTGGATTGCTTCCATTCTACTCTTTTCACTTTCACTGATTGAAATATTTATTGATGGCCAAGAATTGTTTGATGGTAAGGAATGGCATGGACATGCTCCCTGGCATTGATGCACAAAAGTTTTTAATGTTGATAAAGCCCAATTTCTTTTCTTTTGCCTTTTATTTCTTACTAGTGGCTGGTGCACAAAAAAGGGAATGCACATTAAAAGGGAATTAATTAGAGAAAATATTTTAATATTGCTATTTGCCCTTTCTCTATAATAGAAGTGTCAGAGATGAAAGAAAATTAGTAAAATGCATATGAAAATCTCCTTTCTGTCAGAGACTGGGGTGCGCCGCAGGACCTGCACGTACTTCGAAAACGCAGGAGACCCAGACCTGGCCGGCCTCACCCCCGTCAAGTTCCTCCAAGCATGGGGCACAGCTTCAGGTCCCCCGTCAAGCCCCGTCAGGCAGGGGAGACAACCTCAGGTTCCCTGGCCAGCACCATGGCCGGGGTGCAGTCTGAGGTCCCCTGTCAAGCCCCACTGGGCAGGGGATGCAGCCTGAGGTCTCCCAGCCCGATGGCGCGGGGGGGGTGGCGGGAGGTACAGCCTGAGGTTCCCCATCAAGCCCCACTGGACAGGGGATGCAGCCTGAGGTCCCCCAGCCCATCGCTGGAGTGGGGGAGACGGCGTGAGGTCTTCCGGCCTGGGGCTGGGGTGGGGGGTGTGGCCTGAGGTCCCCCGTCAAGCCCCGTGGGGCGGGGGGCATGGCTTGAGGTCCCTTGCCCCGGCCAGGCACCATGCAGCCTCAGGTCCCTGCTGTTCAGTCATGACATTATGGTGTCCCAGCTAATTTGCATATTCCTGTATTATTATATTAGATATTATTATTCTCAATTGTGATGTTTTTGTTTGTAATAAAATAAATATAATGAAGCTTCCTTTTTTAGCTCCAACATTTAAAGAACATGACTGTCTCCATAGTTTAAATAGGAAAAAGCACAACAAACTGAAAACCAGTGACTTTTCTTGACCTATGAGGGAACTTAAGAGACAAACAATTCCAGAGGCGTAGCTGAGAGGAATTTAATGGATCATAAACTGCTGGGAATGGTTAAATGGTAATTCCTAAGCTCATGTCTGAGTGTGGACTAGAATGAAAATAAGAAAGAGCTGGGGGCCCAGTCTGAGGAGGGTCCCTGCACTTTGATGAGGATCCTGCAGAAATCATACCATATTCACATGGTGAAGAGTTGAGAATGATACCATCACCCTGCCTCTGGAGGATGGGAGGAAGAGTAACCATTTTGAAATATGTCCAGATGATTCTAAACAGTCAGCTCCCACTCCTCAAGGAATAAGACTTTACCAAAATTTTATCCAACCTAGGGAAAGGAACCCCCCCCCCCCCCCCACCCAACACG
>NW_006286677.1:1463004-1478307 GCF_000327345.1 Myotis davidii | reverse complement strand
GCCACCAGCCCCGCCCCCATCAAGCCCTGCCAGGTGGGGGCCAGTCTTCAGGTCGCCTGGTCTGGCACCAGGGAGGGGGGCGTGACCTGAGGTCCCCCGGCCCGGCACCAGGGGTTGCAGCCTGAGGTCCCTTGTCAAGCTCCATGGGTGGGGCGCACGGCCTGAGGTCCCCCGTCAAGCCCCGTGGGGCGGGGGGCATGGCTTGAGGTCCCTTGCCCCGGCCAGGCACCATGCAGCCTCAGGTCCCTGCTGTTCAGTCATGACATTATGGTGTCCCAGCTAATTTGCATATTCCTCGATTATATAGATAGTTTTGGTGTCATTTTTAAAAAACCACTGCCAAATCCCAAATCATGGAGATTTACCCCTATGTGTCCTCCTAAGAGTTTTATTCGCTTATCTTTAGGTCTTTGATTCATTTTGAGTTTGTTTTTTTTAATATATTTTTATTGATTTCAGAGAGGAAGGGAGAGGGGGAGATAGAAACACCAATAATGAGAGAGAACCAGCTCCCTCCTACACACCCCCCACTGGGGATCCAGCCCACAACCCCAGCACATGTCCTTGACCGGAATTGAACCCGGGATCGTTCAGTCTGCAGGCCGATGCTCTATCCACTGAGCCAAACCAGCTAGGGCCATTTTGGGTTATTTTTAAAATATGGACTCAGGCAGGGTTCAAGCTTCATTCTTTTGTATGTGCATATTTAGTTTTCCCACCACAATTTGTCGAAGAGACGCTTTCCCCATTGAGTGGTCTTCACATCCTTTGAAAATCAATTGACCATAGCTGTATGGTTTATTCCTGGACTCTCAAAGTATATGTCTATATTTATGCCAGTTCCACAGTTTTAATTACCGTAGCAGTATAGTAAGTTTGGAATCAGGGTGATTCCTCCAACTTAGTTCTCAAGAACTAAGTTATTTGGTTATTTTGGTTATTTGCAGTCCCTTGCAATTTCATATGAATTTTAGGATCACCTGTTTACTTCAGCAGAAAAGCCTTTGGGATTTTGATAGGAGTGGAACTGAATCTCTCCATTCATTTGCATAGTATCACCATCTTATCAATATTACATGTTCGAATCCATGAACCTGAAATGGTTTTTTATTACCTAGATCTCCTTTATTTTCTTTCAGCAATGTTTACAATCTTTGTCTTGCATCTCCGTGGTTAAATTTATTCCTAAAACTTTAAAAACAATTAATAAGCTATTTTAAGGAGGAACATTTAGAGTTATAGAAAAAAATTAGCAGAAAATATGTAGAATTCTGATAGACCCGTTTTTCTCCTTTTTGATACTATTATAAATGGAATTGTTTTCTTAATTTCCTTTTAGGGTTTTTAATTGCTAGTGTATATAAACACAACTAATTTTTGTGTATTGATCTTATACCCTGAAACTTTGCTGAATTTATTAGCTCTAATTGCTATTAATATCTGATCCTTGCTCAAGTCTGCACACCTCCCACTGCCCATTTAATTGTTGAAGAAACCGAGTATGTGGGACCTGCCCTAGGTCCTGCTTCCCCTTAGTGCTGAGATTCAGCCCAGCTTAGCGCTTTCCCTGCGGTATTGATTCAGAGCCCCAGCTCATTCTTTTAATTTAACCTGCGAGGGTTGTGGGGAGTAGGGGGGGAATTCAGTTAATCTGCAGGCACAAATTTCAGCGAGTTCCTTCTACAAAGCCCCCTGTCCATCTCTCCCAACTCCCCAGCCTCCACACCCTCTCCCTCCCCGCTTAGCCCCCATTTAACCACAACCATGAGCCCAGCTGGGCTCCACCCCACCCTGACCCCCAGCTCTGGCTGCCTGGTTAAGGAGAAAACTCAGGATAAATTAAAACCCAGAACCCTTTACCCCTGACTGCCCATCTGGAACAGAGAATCACTGGGGGCACCCAGCCCCTCTGCGCCCCCCACACACACACACACACACATACACACACTCCCCTGTAACCCCGGTCTTCTCCAGCACCAACTCAGGCCTCCCAGCGGTCCCAGAGCCTGCACACGCTGCCCTGGCAGGTCTGACCCTTTGCCTGCAACATGCCTGCCAAGAAACGGGCAAATTGAGCATGCAAATCAGGATTGTGTTGGGGGGAGAGGGGGTGTCCGACTGTATTCTGCAGTGGGGAGTGGGTGGAGACTGCTCTGTTTTTGAGCAGAGTTGCTGTTTGGCTCCTTGGTCAAGTGAAGTCACAGGCGGCGCTCTGCCCCCGCCTGGAATGTGGTTTACATGGTGTGTGTGGGCAGAGCGGCTGTGGCCGAGACAGAGAGGTGAGAATTGGGCCTGGAGTTTGAGTGGGTGTGGAGGGAGGGGAAAGGAGGAACCACAGGCCCAGTGCTCGGCTGGGTTGCCTAGGTGACAGGGAGGGGTAAGGGAGGAGGGAGAAGTGGCAGAGTGGGCTGAGTGGATTCCAGCATCTCAGATCTTATCATTATCTAGCAGCCCCCATCTCGGCTTCTCTGCTTCCTGTAGCTCAGGCCTCACTGGGGGAAGCAGGCAGGAGTCCAGAACCCGGGGAGTCTTCCCCATTCTTTTACCCTGGTACCCAGTGTTCTGAGGCTGGGGAGAAACAGAATGTCAGCTCTGGAGAAGGGCTTGCCAAGTCTCTCAGCCCATGGCCTTTCAAGCAGGTTTGCAGCAACATAGCCTTGTTTCAAAAGATTAACCAGAACCCCAATACGCAAAACAGACACCGAGGGGGCTGCTCGCCCCATCCATCCTCCCCAAGATTCCAGGGTCGCACCACCCAAAACGTGAAAATATCTCGTCTGGGCCCAAACCTTCATTGTACGGATGGGAAAACTGAAGTTCCCAGACGGCCACTGACTTGCTGAAGGACACACAGCAAATGAGTTCATGGCAGAACCAGGATGGAAACCAGCTTCCCAGTACCATAGCAGAGCCAGCAGAAAAAAAGCAGAGCCCTTGAGGGGGGCAGGGGAGAGAATGGGGGCACAGGTTGTCTTAGAAACCGGAACTGCCAGATCTGCTGGGACAACACAACTCCCCCATTTTATAGGGGAGGAAACTGAGCCCAGAGAGGGGGCAGTGGCTTATTAGTGGAATGATCCTAAGAGGGAGTAATGGGGGGTGGGGGGGATAAGGAAACATTTGTAACACCTTAACTAATAATAAAAAAAAATAAAAATATAAAAAAAATAAAAGAGGGAGTAATATTCCCTTAGGAGACAAATTTGAACATTTGGTTGTTTGGCCAGCGCCATGCAGCCTTTAATGCAATTCCCAGGTGCCAGATGGTGTGTGTGGGTGGGGTGGGGGCGGGGGAGCGCTGGCCTGGGAGCTTCATCCCCCTGTTACAGACAAGCCTCATGACCTTGGGAGATTTATTTTTAAAGAGCCAAAGGATCATCCCCTGGTTTGTAAGAGGTCCAGAAGAGTAATAGGATTAAATGGTGCTTTGGCCTGTTTTACATTGTTTCTAAATGTCAGGGCCTCCTTTAGGGGGAACGGGAATAAGCACACTGTTCTTTAAAGATCGAACTTGACAGTGGGTTTTTATAAGGGCCTTTATTTTTCTTTTCTTTTTTGTTAATCCAGGGATTGAACCTGCAATGGAGGTATGTGCCCTTCACGGGGAGTGGGACCTGTGACCCTTCAGTCCTCAGGCCAACGCTCTAATCACTGAGAGAAACCAGCTAGGGCAAGGCTACAAGCCTTTTATTTTTATTTTTCATTTTCATAGCTAAATATAAAGTAACACATGGCCATTTCAGAAAGTGTGTAAAGTACAGAAAAAAAAAGCAGAAAATAAAATCACCCATAAACACATCATCCTGTAGCAACCATTGTTCAACATTGTTGTATATTTCCTTTCAGTCTTTCTTCCATACATTTTTCCTTGTACAGAGTTGATCATGTTGTAATTTTTAAAAATTAATTTTGTTTAATGGTTAATAAATCAATTTCTTTTAACCAGTATGTAGTGTCTGGCTATTAGGAAAAAATTACAAAGCATACCAAAAGGAAAAAAGCACAATTTGAAGACAAAGTATCAGAACAAGACATGGCAGGGATATTGAAATAATCAGGTTGGAAATTTAACACTATGCTTAATATGCTAAAGACTCTAATAGTTAAAGTAGACAGTATGCATATAACATGTCAAGAACTATGTCTTCTTGGAGATAGGACCCTTTTATCATTATGGAATGTTCTTTTTTTGTATTTGATAACTTTCTGACTTTGAAGTAAGAGAAATGGAAATCCCAAGAACCAAAAGGAAAAAAAAAATGCTAGAGATAAAAAGTGTAAAAAAACACTGTCATAGAACTGAAGAATGCCTTTGATGGGATTAGTAGTAGGCTGAACAAGACCAAGGAAATAATTTCTGAGTTTGAGGATATATCAGTAGAATCCTTAAAACCCAAAAAGCAAAGAGAACAAACACTGGAAAAAAAAATAACAGAATATCCAGGGCCTCTGGGACGACTGCATAAGGAATAATGTACATGGAATGGGAATACCAAGAGGAAACGAAAGAGAGAAAGGAATAGAAGCAATATCTGAGACAGTAATAAGAATTTCCCCAAATGAATGTCAGATACAAAACCACAGATTCATGAAACTCAGAACTCAGCTCAGAAGCTCAGAGAACACCAAACCAGACAAATTATATATATATATAATTTTAAAAACTTACATCTAAGCATATCATTTTCAAATTGCAGAAAATGAAAAATAAAAATTTTTGAAAGAAGCCAGAGGAAAAAAACACCTTACCTATAGAGGAATAAACATAAAAATTACATCTGACTTCTCAGAAATCATGCAAGCAAGAAGATAGTGCAGTGAAATATTTCAAGTGTTGAGAAAGAAAAAAAAACAAACCAGCAATCTAAAACTCCATATACTTCAAAATTAGCTTCAAAAGTGGAGAAATACTTTTCTCAGACCAACCAGTGTGGCTCAGTGGTTGAGCATCAACCTATGAACCAGGAAGTCATGGTTCGATTCCCAGTCAGGGCACATGCCTGGGTTGCAAGCTCAATCCCCAGTGCTGGGTGTGCAGGAGGCAGCCGATCGATGATTCTCTCTCATCACTGATGTTCCTAACGCTTTCTCCCTCTTCCTTCCTCTCTGAAATCAATAAAAATACTTTAAAAAAAGACTTTCTCAGATAAACAAAAATTGAGGATATTTGTTGCAGGTAGGGTGCTTTGCAAGAATTTTTTTTAAAAGTTCTTTAGAGAGAAAGAAAATAATACAGGTCAAAAAAACTCAGATCTACATAAAGAAAAGAAGGCATTGAAGGTAAAAATAAAACTTTTATTTTTCTTGTTCTTAATTGACCTAACAGATATTAGTTTGCTCAAAATAATAATGATATATTCAATTATGTATGCTTATGTATATATCTTATGTATATTCTTATCTACTAGAATGCTTATATATAAGAGAAATGAATGACAGCAATAATACAAGGGATAAGATGAAAAAATTAGCATTATTTTGTTATTATAAGGTATACTACCTATGAAGTAGTATAGTATTATTTGAAAGTGGGCTTGGAATAGTTGAAATGCATATAGCAAACTCTAGGGAAACCACTAAAAAATAATTAACTAATATATTAAGAAAAGAGAAAAAAATGGAATCATAGAAGTGCTAAATTAAAACCACAAGGAAAAAAACCCCACAATAGGTGGAAAAAGACTGGAAGACACAAATAAGAACCAAGAACAAAGGCAACAAATAGAAAACAGTCACAAATATGGTAGATATTAGTCAAACGATATCAATAATTCTCTCAATGTCAATGGTCTAAATGCACCAGTTAAAAGACAGATGTCAGAGTGGATCAAAAAACATGACCCAACTATATGTTGTTTATAAGAAACCCACTTACTATGTAAAGACACATATAGGTTAAAAGTAAATGGACGGAGAAAAAGATATCACTAACCAAAAGAAAGTAGGAGTAGCTATATTAACTTCAGATAGAGCTGACTTCAAATTAAGAAATTTATCAAATATAAAGAAAGGCATTCCATCATGATAAAGGGGTCAGATCTCCAAGAAGACATAATTCTTGACATGTTATGTGCCTAAGCAGAGCGTTAAACTACCTGGGACAAAAACTGATAGAATTGCAAGGAGAAATAGGTTAATCTAATATATTTAGAGATTTCAAAACTCCTCCCTCAGAAATGGACAGATTCAGGGGGCAGAAAATCAGTGAGGACATAGTTGATCTCAACAGCACCATCAATCAGCTGAGTGTAATTGACAGCTATACACTACTTCATCCAACAAAAAGAGAATAAAGATTTCTCAAGCTCACATGGAGCAGTCACTAAGAAAATAAGATGAATAGCTTTCCTTTTTTTTTCTTTGCTCTGAAAGAGTTTATATAATATGGATAAGAACAATTTGTTCCCTTCTGATTTTGTACAACTCTCCCATGGAACCACATGAACGAGTATCTTCTTAGTGGACAGATCTTTGGCTATCATTTCCATTTCTTTTATGGTTGATAAATTATGTTTTCCTGTTTCCATTTTATCTGGGTTTCATATTTATCTGCATAATGTTGTTCAGTAGTCTTTTATAACTTTAAAATCTCTTCTGAGTCAGTATTTTGTAGTTTAACCATTTTGTCAATCTATATAATGTTAATTTTTCCTCCTTTTGTTAAATTTGATCAGGTTTGGAAAAATTTATCTGTTTCTTTAAGTCTTTGCAATGAATCATTTTTTTTTTATTAACTAGAGGCCCGATGCACAAAATTCGTGCACCTGTGGGGCCCCACCCCCCAACCCCCCAATATTCATGTAGTTTTGTATATGTGTGTATGTATGCATATTTTGTTGTTGTTTTTTTAATCCTCACCTGAGGACATTTTTCACTGATTTTTTGAGTAGAAGGGAAGGCGAGAGGCAGAGAGAGAAACATGGATGTGAGAAAGACACATCAATTGGTTGCCTCCTGCACATGCCCCAACGGGATCAGACCGAAACAGCACCACTGACAGGGCTGACTGCCGGCGGCCTGCTGGGGCCCAGGCGTTGAGCGTATGGGATTTTGTTTCTGCTTCCACTTCTGGTAGAGGTCCCGCTTATAGGAGCTGCTGCTGTAGCGACCACTTTCTGTCTTGTTCTTCTTATTCTCCTGTCCTGACTGTCCCACAAACTACTTCTTCTTCTGGTCCCACTCCAGCTGCTGCAGGCTCCTGGTCAGGTTCTGGGCCTCGTCCCCCATCAGGTCCAGGACAGCGCCGGCCACCTGCTGCTCCAAGGCGCCCCTGCCCCCACCAACGCTCAGGCCCCGTTCACTGTTGAAGTCCTTGGGCAGACAGGGGACATAGAAATCCTGGTCCAGCGGTCGGGGCTCCTCCTGCTGCCTCTTGGCTCCCCGCTCAGGTCCTGGCTGCTGCCCTTTCCCGCCCACGACCTCTGTGAAGATGTCCCAGAGCTCTCTCCCTCCTCCTCCTCTTTCCCAGGCTGCTCCACCTGCCTCGCTGGGCAGCTCGGGCCCTGCTGGAAGCTGGCGATGGCCTTGCAGTCCTTCTGCCGCTTGGTCTGCATCACCTGGCTGCTCAGGTCCCGGCTGGAGGCATTGATCTCAAAGATGGTCGCCAGCGAGCTGTACTGCTTGATGCTGTCCACCAGCCTCAGCCGCTGCAGCTCATCCTCAAAACTGGAGCTGAAGAGGGGGTGCAGGCCCAGCCCCACGAGGTCCAGCTCCTTGGCCCCCTTGATGGACTCTGGCGAGGGCGCCAGCCACAAGCGCACGTACTGCTGCTGGGCATAGTCGGCCGCGTGGCTCCCACAACGCCTCCAGGGTGTGCCCCAGGCCGCAGTCCTCCGCGTCCACCACGCTCTGTGGCACCCGGCCCAGGACCTGAGGGCTCCTCGTGGGGGCCGGCGAGGGTGAGGGCATGGCCCAGGAACAGGTGCAGGCCCAGCAGGTAGAGGACCTCATCTGGGGCCACCGAGGAGTAGGCTGTGCCACTTCGGCCCGCCCGGCTACATGACCCAGGCGGTGCAGAAGAGCTCGCCCTTGGCCAGAAGGTGAAGCTGATGACGTTATCGCTGGAGCGGCCTCAGCCCGTGGAGACCAAGTGGCCCGGGGGAGGCAGACACTTAACACCTGAGCCAGGGTCAGGGGCCACTGGGGGCAGGGATGGTGGTTGGCCACCGCAGTGAACATCATAGCAAGTAGTTCTTCTGCCTTTCCGTGGATTTGCATATTAGCCTTTTATTGTATAGGAATTAACTTTGTTCTGGGTTGTTGCTTTCTTTTTTTTTATTATTTTTATTTTTCTTTTAATTTTTTATTACAAAGGGTATTACATATGTGTCCATTTTTTCCCCCGCCCTAGACAGTCCCCTAGCCTCCCCTATTCCCCAGTGTCTTATGTCCATTGGTTATGCTTATATGCACGCATACAAGTCCTTTGGTTGATCTCTTACTGGGTTGTTGCTTTCTACTGCAGTCTTGTTGTTGTTGCTGTTAATCCTCACCGGAGGATATTTTTTTCCGTTAATTTTTTTGAGAGAGTGGAAGGGAGGGGGAGAGACAGGGAGAGAAACATCGATGTAAGAGAGACACATCAATTGCCTTCCACAGGAGCCCCAACCAGGGCCGGAGATGGAGCCTGCAACCGAGGTACGTGCCCTTGACCAGAATCAAACCCAGGGCCTTCCAGTCTGCAGGCTGGTGCCCTATCCACTGAGCAAAACCGGCTAGGGCTCTACTGCAGTCTTTACAGTTTTCCTTTATTTTACTTTCTTTCTATTTTGCAGGTCTTTTTTTCAATTTACTTTTTTATTGGGAGCTGTACTGAGTTGAATAGTGTCCCCCAAAACTGATGTCCACTCAGAACCTAGAAATGTGACCTTATTTGAAAATAGGGTCTTAGCAGATGTAATCAAGATGAGGTCATACTGAATTAGGATGGGTCCTAAATCCAACATGACTGGTCTCCCTGTAAGAAAAAAAGGAATTTGGACCCAGAGACAGACACACCGGGAGGGCGCCATGTAATGATAGACGTAGAGCAGAGTGATGCATCTACAAGTCAAGGATTGTCTGTAATCACCAAAAGCAAGAGACAAGGAAGTGTCCTCCCCTAGAGCCTTTCGAGCAAGCATGTCAAACTCAAAGGCTAACATGGGCCAAATAAACAAGGTGTAAGTGTATGTGGGCTGCAAAAAACCAAAAACTTCAATTTTCATAGAAACATAGGTTTATTTCAACAGAGACATGCTGAATACAAAGGGCTGAAATAAATGAGTAATTGTTAACATAAAATAATAGAACATTTTAATAAAAATTAATATTTGCTTTTGAACATTAACTTACCAGACACTGAATATCTGCACAAATTAATAAGCGTAATGCAAATAAACCTATTTTTCTTGTTCTCTGAAAGCAACATATTTCCTGTTGCGTACACCAAACAAGTCAGTCCAAGACTAATGACGTGGCAATCGGCTGCTAAAATATTCGCTGCTTGTATTAGTGGAGGGAAATGGTGCACCTGTGCATAAGGTGAGTAAGGGAAATGAATGCAACATGATTATAGTAATCAGTCATTAGTGAATGTTGTAGTTCGTTATTATGTATAAAATGAAATTTACCATTTTAACCATTTTTAAATGTACAGTTCTGTGGCAATAAGTACATTCACATTGTTATGCATTGTTATGTATAACAGGATATTGTAAAAATTAAGTTACAAAATTTTTATTAAAACGTTTCTTACAGCCGAAACCGGTTTGGCTCAGTGGATAGAGCGTCGGCCTGCGGACTGAAAGGTCCCAGGTTCGATTCCGGTCGAGGGCATGTACCTGGGTTGCGGGCACATCCCCAGTGGGGAGTGTGCAGGAGGCAGCTGATCGATGTTCCTCTCTCATCGATGTTTCTAGCTCTCTATCCCTCTCCCTTCTTCTCTGTGGAAAAATCAATAAAATTTATTTAAAAACAAAACAAAACAAAACAAAACGTTTCTTACATTCCGTTATATTGGCTGGGCCGCAAAAATATTCGTTGTAGACCGCAGGTTTGACATGCTTGCTTTAAAGAGAGCACAGTCCTGCCAACACCTTTATTTAAGTCATGTAGCCTCCAGAACTATGAGACAATAAATTTCTCTTGTTTTAAGCCTCTAAGTATGTGGTAATTTACTCTGGCAGCCCTAATGCAAAAGCTAAATTCATTCATCATTAGTCTGTCTTGTTTTATAATAAGTTCATGTAAGTCCATGTATTTCCTTGAAAATTAATTTGACTGAATCCCAAAGTAGTACTTTATTCAGTTCTAATTTCATTATGATTTTTTTCTTCAACCCATTAATTATTTAGACCTATGCTTTAAGATTTGCACATGTATACAAGTTTCTAGCTATCTTTATATTGTCATTGGCATCTACTTTTATTTCTGTATCATCAATAAATGTTTTGAATTACATCAGTTTAAAAATTTTTGGCAACCTATTGTGCAACCTAAAGTCAATTTTTAAATATATATATACTTTAATATATCTGTATTGATTTCAGAGAGGAAGGGAGAGGGAGAGAGAGATAGATACATCAGTGATGAGAGAGAATCATTGATCAGTTGCCTCATGCAGGCCCCACACTGAGGATCAAGCCTGCAACCCAGGCATGTGCCCTGGCTGAGAACTGAACGGTGACCTCCTGGTTCATTGCTTGACGCTCAAACACTGAGCCACACAGGCCAGGTTAGTCAATTTTTATAAATGTATGAAAAGAATATATATTCTCTGTTGGATTCAGAGTTCTACATGTATCCATTAGATTCATAGGTTGTTAATTACTGTGTTAAAGATTAACTAATAAACCTATTTCCACCTTCCACCAAGGCACATAACTAGGCTACATTTCCTAGCCTTTCTAGCAATTAGGCATGACCATATAACTGAGTTTTGGCCAGTGAACTGTGAGCAGAAATTATATGTCACTTCTAAGACCAGTTCACATGTAATTCATTCTCTCTCTTACCATGACTATTGGCGAGATCTCAACACTCAGGGACCTTAGAAGCCACATTTTTAAGCTGGCAGAGCGTCTGTCAGCTTGAAAATCTGAATGACTGTGTGGAGCAGAGACCCCGTGACAAAAGATTGTACTTCACATGAAAGAGAAATAAGCCTCTATTGTTTAAGGGTTAAGCTCCTGATATTTGAGAGTCTATTTGTTCTAACAGTTAATGTGATCTAAACTAATACATTTTTGCTCTCAGGTACTCCCTACCTTTATACTTTTTGTCTTATTTGTCAGACATGAGGAATGCATGTTAGAGTCTCACATTATAAAGAAAGATTCCTACATTTCTCTTAATAATTCTGTAAAATCTTGCTGTATATTTCATAGCTATGTTGTTAGGTGCATACAATCTCAAAGGTGTTGTAAGTTTTGGGCAAATTATTCCTTTTATCAATGAAAAATGTTTCTACTAATTATTTGCCAGGTACTTTTTTAAACTTTCCTGTGTCATTTTTTTTAAATTGTGCTTTTAATATAAGTGATATATAGCTACATTTTCCAAAATTCAAAATGAAAACTATTTTTAGATGAGCTTAACCATTTACATTTTTATAATTACTGATATTCTTTCTGTCATTCCTGACCACCTTATTTGTACTCTCCATTTCCATGCTTTCTCTGAGTTTCTTTTATTTATTCTTCCCACTCTCTTGGATATTTTTTGGAAGCATTCAACTTTTATCTATTCAACTTTTTTTTTTCTTTTTTAAAATATATTTTATTGATTTTTTAGAGAGGAAGGGAGAGGGAGAGTTAGAAACATCCATGAGAGAGAAACATCGATCAGCTGCCTCCTGCACACCCCACACTGGGGATGTGCTTAGAACCAAGGTACATGCCCTTGACCGGAATCGAACCTGGGACCCTTGAGTCCACAGGCTGACGCTCTATCCACTGAGCCAAACCAGTTAGGGCTCAACTTTTTCACATGCTGGTTTGAAAGTTGCATATTCTATTCTAGTGGTTAATATTCATTCTTTTGTTGTGGAAAAAATATGCATAAAATGAAGTTTACCATTTTAACCATTTTTAAATGTACAATTCTGTGGCAATAAGTACATTCACATTGTTATGCAACTATCACCACTATCCATCACCAGAACTTTTTCATCTTCCCCAACTGAAACTCTGTACCCAATAAACATTGTCTACATTCCCTCCTCCCCAACTCCTGGCAACCATCATTTTACTTTCTGTCTGTATGAATTTGACTACTGTAAGTACTGCATATAAGTGGAATCATACAATATGTGTGTTTTTGTGACTGGTTTATTTCGCGTGGCATGATGTCTTCAAGGTTCATTCATGTAACATGTCAGAATTTCCTTTCATTTTTAAGCCTGAGTGATATTTCATTGTAACACTTATTTGCATAACAGCTTTATTGAAATATAATTCATGTACCATAAAATTCACCCTTTCCAACTGTACAATCAAATGTTTTTGTTATATTTATTCATACAGTTGTCTAACCATCACCACTGTCTAATTTCAGAAAATTTTTATTATCCCTGAAAGAAATCTCATAACTCTATATTTAGCATTTTGAGGAACTGCCAAACTATTTTCCAAAGTGGCTGTACCATTTTACAATCTCATCAGCAATGTATGAGCGTTCCAATTTGTCCACATCCTCACCAATACTTATGATTGTCCCCTTTTTATTATAGCCATTCTAGTGAGTGTGAAGTGGTATTTCATGGTGGTTTTGAATTACATTTCCCTAATGACTAACAATGTTAGCAACTTTTCATGTGCTTATTAAAATTAATTTTAATACACATTTGCAAATATATTTTTAAATAATTCATTGGTATATAAGTCTCACCTAAACAAGGCAAAAATGTTGATAAGAAGCTTTTTTATTTCCCTCCACTTTTGGTGAGATATTCTTTATACAATTTTACTTTACTGACATCTGAAATTTTAGTTCCAGGTTGTTATTTTATAACTTTTACAGGAAGTTTCTATTAAGATTTCTTTTTAAAAATTTTTTTTATTTTCTATCCTCTACTCTTTTTATTTTCCAAATTTCCTATTATAAGTATAATATTTGTAATGAAAAACATAATATACAACATGGAATTAATATATAATACATTTTATATTTTAATTTTAAATACATTGAATATGGAAAATACAATGGCAGCATACTTTCTTTTTCTTTATTAATATTTCTTAAATTATTTATTCACTGTTGGTTTTTGAAGGACACTGTTTCTTCTTGGATTTATTTATTTTTCTTAAAAGGAGTACAACATCTAATTGTTTTTGTTAAATTTAGTTTTATTTTTAGAAAGAATCTAGAGGGGGAGAGCCAACTTTCTGAGAATTCATATCTGAAAATGCCTCTATTTCATCCTCAGATTTAAATAATAATCTGGCTATTAAAGAATAAATTTAAGTATTCATCATGTTAGCATTTTGAAGATGTTGAACTGATGTTGCCAAGAAATAATTTGACGTCATTCTTTTGTAGTAGGTAAATCTGATTTTTTTCTATGAACATTTAATTTAGATTTTCTGCATTACCCTTAATGTTCTGAAACTTCACTATGACTGGTCCATATGTGGGTTTAAAAATTACTCTGTTGGTCCCTGGTAGACCCTTTCAATCTGAAGACATAATTTTCTTTTTTTTAATTCAGGCAAATTTCTGTTATTATTCCTTTAAATATTGCATCCTATTTTCTCTG
The DNA here is from genome assembly GCF_000327345.1 of Myotis davidii. NCBI lineage: Eukaryota > Metazoa > Chordata > Mammalia > Chiroptera > Vespertilionidae > Myotis > Myotis davidii. Next base: position 1,464,572 of record NW_006286677.1, on the reverse strand, counting down.
CCCTATTTTTCTGGAACTCTCTTTTAGATAGATATTGGCACTTCTGAACCTATTCCCCATGTCCTTACATTTTCTTTTTACCGTTCATCTCTATGACTGTGCTGCCTTCTAAAAAGCTCCCTAGGCCTCATCTCCCAGTTCCCCGATTCGCTCCTTACCTGTGTCCATTTTGCTATTGGCCCATCTATTTTTTTAATTTCAATAATTATATCTTTTATTTTAAAATCTCTAATTGTTTCTGTTTTAGAACCAACTGTTCCTGTTTCATGGATAAAATACTTTTCTTTATCTAAGGGTTTATAATTACATTTATTTTTAAGTATAGTTCTGGTTACCCTATTAACCCTCTTCATTTATCTGTTTGTTGGATCTATAATAATTTTTAAAAAATAATATCACACACCTTACATATTTGGTCATACTTGACCATATGTACATTTTGCAGTTGTAATGTCTTCTTAGGCTGATGGCTGCGTCCGGTTGAGCGGTTTGCTTGTAGGGAGGGGCAAAACAGCTGCTGGAACTTGTAATCCATACCGTTGCGATGGGCAGGACCTGCTTCTGGGCGGGAACCTCGGCAGCTGGTCTTCTGGGCTTGGATGTTTTTCATTCCTTCCTGACTTTGACAGCCACTCAGTACCCGGACCTCGCTCATTAATCCAAGTACTTTCCCCAAAGCTCTTACACACAGTGTACGTGGAGAAATACGAGGCCGCTAGCCTGGCTGCTCCTGCTACGGTTCCCCTATCCGTTTCTCCTGGGCACTTTTTTGTTTTCAACTTCCTGCCATCACCTCTAGACATGGAACATCTTGGTGTTGCTCCCTCCTCTTGGGTGGTTCATTTTAGCCACTGCGGTGGCTGCTTTGCTCTTGACCCAATCCTATCTGCTCTCAGTCTCTTAGACTCCTCACACTTTTAGACCATAATGAAAGCTCCTACTTGGTTTTAAATATGTATCGTATCCTTCTCTCTTTTCTAAGGTTGTGAGTGGGCTCAGTGTGCCATATATATATATATTCCACTTACTCACTAATTTTGTATTAAAAACAGATTTTCAGATACGGAAGTGGAAGAGTGTGTGTGTGTGTGTGTGTGTGTGTCCTAGCAGTGACTTCTGACAGGGCCTAGAGACAATGACATTTTAATAGCAGAGTACACTTCTTGCCCAATTCTTGGTTCCTAAATGCCATTATCTACTCTAGGTAAGGAAGGCTTCTTTGGAGAAATGACTGACTCTAGAACTGAGGCATGGACAGTAGAAGATAAGCTTGGAACATCTTGGCTTCAGGTGGTATGGAAGTGCCATAAAAAATGATGGCGTTTACCCTGACTGGTTTGGCTCAGTGGCTGGAGCGTCGGCCTGCAGACTGAAGGGTCCCAGGTTCGATTCCGGTCAAGGGCATGTACCTTGGTTGCAGGCACATCCCCGGTGGGGGGTGTGCAGGAGGCAGCTGATCAATGTTCTCTCTCATCGATGTTTCTAGCTCTCTATCCCTCTCCCTTCCTCTCTGTAAAAAATCAATAAAATATATATTTAAAAAATTTTTACAAAGAGTAAATAACTGT
>NW_006286677.1:1451065-1462073 GCF_000327345.1 Myotis davidii | reverse complement strand
ACGCTGAAGTATTCAGGGGTAAACAAACCACACACAGGCATAAGTGGACATATTCTTAGGCCATTAAAAACTTTCCCATGAATGTTTTTTGTAGGGCTGCTTACTCCACTGGCTGGCTAGATTGTAATTTATTTAATAATAACCTTAATGTTAGACATTTCTATATTTTTTAATTTCTCCCTATAGTGAAGTAAACACCCTTATACTTAATACTTCATCCAGTTCTCAGGTGTTTTTTCTTTGGATAAATATGCAGAAGTGTTCACTATTGTCCATATTTTTAGGCCATTAAAAACTTTCCCATGAATATTTTTTGTAGGGCTGCTTACTCCACTGGCTGGATAGATTGTAATTTACTTAATAATAACCTTAATGTTGGACATTTCTATATTTTTTAATTTCTCCCTATAGTGAAGTGAACACCCTTATACTTAATACTTCGTCCAGTTTTCAGGTGTTTTTTCTTTGGATAAATATGTAGAAGTGTTCATTATTGTCTAGTGGTATGAACATTTTTAGTTTTTTATGCATACTTTATTCATATGAATCAAAATAAGCCAGTCATGTTCATGAATAGTCTCATTCATTTAAAAGTTTCACTATATATATGAAAGGCTAATGTGCTAAGTGGCTGACTGTCCAACCGGTCGCTATGATGCGCACTGACCACCAGGGGGCAGAATTCAACACAGGAGTTGCCGTGATGCACACTGGCCATTTACAGAGAAACTGCACTGCAGACCTGGAGCTCACAAAGCAACACTTGGCTTCCCCCAAGTGGGACATAGGCCCCACCACCACCCTGGAGCAACACCCCACCAAATCGCAGCTGACACTTCTGAGATCACATGGTGCAAAATGCGGCCCACAGCCCAGCCCAGCCCAGCCTGGAAACAGTGGCTGTGGGCGCTGGGTAATGACGTCCATAGCAACGCTGGCTTCCTCTCCCTAGTGCTGTGGTTCTCAACCTTGGCTGCACATTAGAATCACCTGGGAATCTTTTTGAAATCCTGATTTCTGGGCCTCATCCTCCAGAAATTCTGTTTCTTTTTTATGGGCTGGGGCCACAACATTAGTAACAAAGAAACAGAATTTCCGGAGGATGAGGCAAGATTCCCAGGTGATTCTAATGTGCAGCCAAGGTTGAGAACCACTGCTAGTGACTAGCCTCCTTGTAGTTTCTTCAGCCCAGGAACACGACTTGTTTTATAGCCAGGTGGAAACATTTTACACTTAAACCAAATGTCTGTGAAGCATCTCTGAGTGATTGCACACAGGTCAGCCAGTGGGCAAGTTCCCAAAGGGAAAGCAGGAACTGGGTATGTGAGTGTGGAAAGAGCACTGACAAAGAATGCGGAGTCTGGGTTTCTACCCCAGCCTGGCTGCTACTGAGTGGTGTGGCCTTGGAAGTTCATTTCTTCTCCCTGGGCTTCGATATACCCATCTGTAGAATGGGAGCTGGGAGTGATCTCCAAGGTTCTTTCCTTCTTACACATTCACCCTCTGGCATAAAGTGTGTCGACTGCCCTGGCAGCTCCTGAAAGTCCTCAGTATTCAGAGACTAAACCGGAAAGGAGAAAATATCGGGAAGTTATTGGGCGAACATAAGCTTTCTATTTTCTTGTAGGCTGTGGGGTTTCAATAAAGATATTTCCCATGGATACCATTTTTCTCTTAGGTTTCCTAAATCATTTCACTTAAATACATGGGGCCTATGTTAAAAAGTACTCATTCTAGGACCATTCTAGACACAGCCTAGATTAGCTGTCAAAATATAAAGAAGATGAGTTCATTTACTATGGGAATATATATGTGTATATATATATATTTGTGCATGTGTATTATACATATGTATGCATGTATACATGAAAGGACAGAGAAATTTATACACCAAACTGATAATAATGGTATCCTCTGAGAGGCAGAGAGGGTACTGGGGTCAGGAACTCCAAAAAGACTTTAGCTTGGCAATATTCAATTTTTTATAAGGAGAATGTATCCATATATTATTTGTATAATTAAAAATTAATAATAACAATAAATTGAAAAGTCCAGGTGATATTTAATGCTACACAGCCATAATTTGAGGTCTTGATATCTGTATGATATTTTTATTTTCCCACTTTTCTGTCTGTCTCTTTTTCTGTCTAAATATGAGGATAGGAAATCATTAAGTTTCTGGCAAAAAGAGATTAGTTAAATAAAGGTGCTTTCATTCATAAGAATGCTCTGAAACCATTAAAACTCCCATCTCCTAAGAGTATATATTTTCATGAAAAAGAAGCAGGTTAAGTGAAAAAAGAATTAAGACTCAAAAACTTAAATAAAGCACAAACGTAAAGAGCAGTACCATGACGCATGCAGTCCGGGAGGATGAGCTGGCGGACATACAGGACAGGCGATGTGTTTGCTGGGGCGGGGCATCAGACTTGCTTCTGAGCTTCCTGGCAGCCAGGGAGGGAAAAGGATGCATACCCATTATGCAGAGGGGGAAAACTTACGTGAAATTCTAAACACAATTTAATGTAAGTATGATTATAGTCTCATGAGGAAACTGAGGCTCAGAATGAGTAAGTAACTTGACTAATATCCCATAACCAGTAAGTGGTATGGCAGGAAACTAAATGGTGCTTTCCCATTCGTGATCTTATTTACTCCTTGGCCGGTGTCCTCAGTGGTTAGAGAGTCGGCCCATGCACCAAAGGGTCTCGGGTTTGATTCCCAATCCAGGGCACTTACCTGGGTTGCAGGTTTGATCTGGGCCCTGTCAGGGCACATGTGGGAGGCAACGGGTCAAAGTGTCTCTCATATCAGATGTTTCTCTCTGTCTCTCTGTCTCTCTCTTCCCACTCCCTCATTCCCTTTCGCTCTCTCTAAAAATATCAATGGGCCTGGCCAACATGGCTAAGTGCTTGAGTGTTGGCCTATGAATTGAACCAGGAGGTCAAGGTTCAATTCCCAATCAGGGCACATGCTCAAGTTGCAGGCTTCATCCCCAGTGTGGGGTGTGCAGGAAGCAGCTGATCAATGATTATCTCTCATCATTGATGTTTCTATCTCTCTCCCTCTCTCTTCCTCTCTGCAATCAATAAAAAGATTTTTTTAAAAAAAATCAATAGAAAAATATCCTCAGTGAGAATTAGCAACAAACAAACAAAAGAAATAGGTATTATTGTCCTCATTTTATTTATTTATTTGTTTGTTTATTTATTTATTTATTGTCCTCATTTTAGAGATAAGGAAATGGTGGCTTGCAAAGGTTGATGTGCCTAAGGACACAAGAGAAAAAGGCAAAACTAGAATTTAGACCCATCAGGACTCCAGCTCCAGGAGGCCATGCAGGGCCTCTACAGAGCCTCCTCTCCCACCATCACACCCTCCTCAAAGGCCCACTGCCCAAATCCCCCACTGCAGACACATGATCTTTTAACCTATAATTCTTTTATTTTTTTTTACTAAATTTATTTATTGAAAACACCACCACAATAAATAAAATGCCAATACCACCTGTCATAAATAAAAGGTAGCCAATAAAAACAGGGCTATAAAAATCTGAAAACTGTTCCCACCTGCCCTCAGCCCAAGGCCTGTTCCCTAGTCACAGGGGAAGTCAGCGCGGGCTCCAGAGGATGAGAACACGTTGGCACCAAGCTGAGACTGTCTCCTTGGCATAAAAGGACGGCAAGGGAATGGGAAGGGAATCCTTTTCTCGCTCTTTGTGCTTAATGCAGGCCTGATTCTACGTAAAAACATCTCAGGGGAATGAGGGTATCCACCCGATACGCTGGGGCTACCGGACTAGAGGTTCCCTCTGCATCATGCTTAACACAGCGTGGAAACAGTGTTCTCTGAGCACAACCTTCAAGGCACCTCTAGGTTCCCCTCCCCTCGTGCCTGCTCTCACACCAAGGCCTGGCACTTCCTCTCCTGGATGCCTGCCCCTCAGCAGAGGTCACACAGGTGGGACACCAGGTAGCCAAGTCCACCAGCAGGAGTCCACGCACACTGAGAGTCACGAGCAGAAAGAGGAGCAGGATGGAGGTCACCGGCTCCACGGTGTGGTTGCCGAGATGCCATGGGGGAAGGCCATGGTCACCAGCTGCTGGTTAAGGTCATTGAAGGAAAACTGAACAGCACCTCGCCTGGCTCCCCGCTGCTGCTGCCAGATGCCAGGACACCCCCACCCCCCAGGGGAGCACCATGGCCTCTACTGAGGTCATGGAAGGTGCTACTGCGCAGTGGGGCAGTGGTCCTCACGCGGGGGTCGTCACCCTGCACGGTTTCTCCATCGGCCAAGACTTGCACCATCCACCCAGGAGTGCTGGGTCCCTGCTGGGCTGCACCTTTCCTCAGACCTCAAACGGCTGCAGGTGCCTGTGCAGCGTCCACTGCACCGGCTTCCAGGCCGCTTCCTTAACCTGTAATTCTTCATTACTGGAATGCTCTCTCACCATTGTCTTTTAAAAAAAGTCTTCTTATTCTTCAACATCTATACCAAATTTCACTTTCTTTGCTTTCCCTTTTTCATGATAACTTATTCATAATCATAACTTTATTTGTGCATTTATAAAGACATACTATAATTTTTTGTTGTTAATCCTCACTGGAGGATATATTTTCCATTGATTTTAGAGAGAATGGAAGGGGGGGGAGGGAGAGAGAGAAACAACAATGTGAGAGAGCCACATCAATTGGTTGCCTCCTGCATGAGCCCCAACCAGGGTGGGGAACCTGCAACCCAGGTACATGCCCTTGACCAGAATCGAACCTGTGACTCTTGGGTTTGTGGGCTGATGCTCTAACCACTGAGCCATGCTGGCCAGGGCCAAAACATACTATAATTTTATATTTACAAGTCTATTGTCCTCTCCAGATTCTGAGTTCCATAAGGGTATGGATTTTCTCTAAGTCATCTTTATATGCCCAGAGCCTAGAATTGTGATTGGCACATAGTAGGTGCTCCATAAATGTTTCATGAATGGATGTGTAATACATATGAACCTGCTCTTGTTCAGAGCGGCAGAAGGCATACAATGACTTAGATTTTTAAAACTAATAAGAAGGATAATAAAAATTGTTCTGCCAAACAAAAGGGAAAAAGGAGGCCCAGAGAAATTAACTTCCATTAGTTTCAACCAATGTTCTTTTTTTAAATTTAATTTGTTAGAAGCTCAGTGTATTTTTAAATGGTTAAAGTACCTTAATGCATGATTAGAAATTTAATAATTAATAGCTTTATTATCTATGATTGAGAGTTAAACTTTGATAAGCTATTTAATTTCTAAACCTGATACCTCTATTTTCTCATAAAGTGAAATATGATGGGATTACTTTCAGGATGGGCATGCCTCCCTTGCCTTGTCATTGAGAAGGTCACTGATGGTCATAATTGTCTCCTCACTTTATGTGCTCCTGTCCAGCTGAGACATTGCAGGAAACACTTTCTACTTATCCAGGGTTTCTAAACCTGTCAATGTCAATTACTTTTGCTCTTACACTGACACATGTTGTCACATGAAAACATAATGCCCTTATGAAGATATGGAAAATTACCATGGGTGCCTACAAAGACTTTGAGATTAAGGACACCCTCTGTAATGGTCAGGGTCATAGCAAGAAGTACAAGACACACGGCAGGAAATACAGAAATATGACCAGAGTGCAGGGAACCAGTAGGGGATGTTGGGCACTCAGCATTGGAGGGAGAGAGGGAAGCTGTTACCAGCCTTAGGCCTGAAGGAATAAGAGGAGTAAATAGTGTTATGGAGCCTCGTGTGAGCTGGACCTGAAAGTAGGGACTTCCTGTCAGGAGCAATGGCCATGGAGGGAGGCAGTCACCGCCAAGACACACCATCACAGTAGGGAGATAGATGGGAAGAAAAAATATGACCTATATTCTTTGGTCAAGGGAAGTCGGGAAGTGCATCCACAGGGGTGAACTTTGGAGAATGGAGCAGGGCAGAGAATAATTCTGGGTAGGATGTGTGTGTGTTGCCAGGGAGCAGGGGATGGCTAGCCAACACACTCTCTGAGAACCAGACTAGAAAGACCTACACATGATGGATACCATCGGCCACTAAAGAAACCCTGGGTAGGTGCTCAAAAGGGTTGAGTGCACCCCAGACTCCAGCCACAGTACTTTGGATGTCATTTCCAGGAAGCAAAACTGGGATGGGGTTGCAGTTGTGAAACTTGATTAAGAATTGATTGCATTGTACTCAACTAGGAGTTGTAAGAGCTCTCAATGGGACTATGGACAGCTGGGGTGAGGACTCGGAGAACGGAATTTGGCCATGCGTCTCAACACTGTCAGGGGAGAAGGAAAGCTCACCACCAGTCCCCTGCAAGCCTGTCCCCAAAGAGAGATGGATGCATCAGACTGTCACAGTGACGCCTGCCATGAAGACCACTTGCTGAGACTCATGGCTCTGAGTCCAGACCCCCAAATAGTTGCATTTAGCATTTGATTTCCCAGTTTTTGTGTTGAGAGAAAATGTGCTGATCAGCCCATGAAGGGTTCTGATTCTCTTGGCAGGTGTAGCTCATTGTAAATTAATAAGTTGGTTTCTTGTGTATCTGATGAACTTGGGGACTCTGAATCAGGGTTAATGTTATTGCTTCCCAACCACCTTTACTTCTATTTCCAGGGCCAGCCACAGCCAGATTCAATAGCCCAGTGTTCAGAGGACACCAAACTCTGGTGCAGAGGCCACGACTGGAGGGAAGGGCCTTGCCTCTGGACAGTCAGCCGGCATCACTAGAACACACCTTCAGTTCTCCAGCTGTGGTGGCTCTGAAAACCCAGACTCTAACTTTCTAATCCTTCTTCTTCTTCTTAGACTTTAGAACCCCAGGCTGGCAGGAGGCTGTAGACCAGCCATATCAATACAGTCCTTCCCCAACCCCCGCACCTTTTTTTATTCAGAGAAGAAGGCAATGCCAGAAAAAAGGGGGTGACTTCCCCAAGGTGACTCACCTCAAGCCCTTTTTCATAATAGGATGGATGGATGGATGGATGGATGGATGGATGGATGGATGGTACTATGGCCAGGGCTAATATTCCATAATACTCTGTGTAGTTATGGCAGAGGCTCTTAGTGCTCTGGGCCACCATTGCAGCCATGAAGTCTATTTCCATGCACACTCGCAATGCCCTACCTCAAGCACCTTACCCCTTTTTATGCCTCATATCTTTCTCCAAAAGCGCAGAACCTCACGCAGGCTAAATGCAGAGAACCCTTGAAGTGCAGAGGAGTCAGCATCCCCAGGGGTAACCCTCTGTGATGAAGGTTGAAAATCAGGACTTAAATGCCCCAACCTTCAAAGGAACAGTTCTGAGATGAATTCTATATGATTCCTCAGAGTTTCACCAGCAGGATTGGGGCCCACCTATCCACAGCGGTAATCAACTCACACCCTTACTGGCTTTTCTCAGTTTCCTGTCTTGTTCTCCCCATTCCCTCAGTTCTGCTTCCTGGGATTCTCTCCCCCCAAAAAACTACCTTCACTCAAGTCCTGTCTCAGCTCTGTTTTTAGGAGAGCACAAATTAAGACACTGGTCAAACTGGTCTACTTCTCGTCCCCTCAAAGGAAGATGCTTTTATTTACTTATATATGTGTTCATTCCTTCATTCCAGGAGAATTCAAGGCTCAGAGTGGTTAAAGAATCTTCCCAAATTCACAAGACAGTAAGTGACATTGCTGTGCTGGGTGGATACCAACTCACAGGACAGTTCTCAATCATGGAATCTCCTAGCTGGAAGGACTCTCAGAATTATCTAATGTGGTGTTCTCACACTATTATTACATTCCCAAGAGTCTTTGTAGACTTTTATTTCCTAATCATTGCCCCCATGAAATACCAGAGCTTTATGGTATATTCATTTATGCGCTGTGCGCGTGCATGTGTGTGTGCGTGCGTGCGTTTGGCTAGATATTCTTTTGGAAATTGTTGACATTTTTTTTTTCCTTTTCAGCACTTGAAATAATTGTTGATGGATTGAATAACTTTGTAGAATGAAATCGTAAAATCTAAACTATTTTGATTTAATTCTCAAAACCCAAGTCACACATAAAAGCATTGAGAAATAAACATAAACAATACCCACAAGGCAGCAAATGACAGCCAACAGGCACGCACAAGCCATCTCTGGTGATAGGACTTTTTTTTTCTTAGAGAAGAAGGGAGAGGGAGAGAGAGAAACTTCAATGATGAGAGAGAATCATTGATTGGCTGCATTCTGCACACCCCCTACTAGGGATCAAGCTCGAAACTCAAGCATGTGCCCTGATCAGGAATCCAACCGTGATCTACTGGGTCATAGGTCGACGCTCAACCACTAAGCCACATCGGCCAGGCGGTGATAGAATTTTCTGATGGAGCAAGTGATGAAGAGGAAGCCCTCCAATCACAGCCATCTCTTCAACATCATTTTGTAGCACTGATCTTGCAAGCATTTTGTGCATCTCCATGAACTTAATGTCACTGGTGTTCATTTGATCAAATAAACTCTGATGAGGGAAATTAACACTAAGGAATAAGAATTTTTAGGATTAAGCTTCCGAGGGCCACAAACCATGGTAATTTCTAAGATTTGTTTGTCTTCCTAAGAACCAATTTCCACCCCGTTGGGTGTGATGAGAATGAATGAGGTAGTCCAGCAACATGAGTTTACAGGTTAGAAGGACATGGAGGGCGAGAGCAGGAGTGGTCACACAGTGGGAACACACAGAGCTGGAATGAACAGAGCCCATTTTACGTCACTCCAAAACCTCGCTCACCAGTCAATATGAATTGGGCCTAGCCTCAGTCAGTCTTTGCGCTCCCTGGCTTTCCATTTTTGTTGGGAAAAACAATCTTTATTTTGCTGTGGAATGTACAGTGATCATTAAGCTGTGTTACAGTTGCCTCCTTGACCCAATTTCCGCCGTGGCATATAAAAGCAGAGAGCTAATTATATGATAGCTATTACCTGGAAATTATATGTTTATTGGTTTTCCACTAGCGGATACTACTATTTTTGTACTTTTCACTGTTCTGCTCAGTGACAGGAGTCACACTGTCTCTCCTCCAAACGTTCCTTCCAATCTCACGATTAGCAGAGGTTTTAAATGGAGCACTGCCAGCAGCACGGCACACCTGGGGTAGGGGAGGGAGCCTGTTGACCCAGTCCACGCAGGAGGCACCCGGAAGTCTCCATCGCCCACATTCACATGCACCTCACTTCTTGATAGGAGACTTTAATAACAAAGTGCTCAGCATCCTCTGGTCTACATGAAGCACATTCCGATCTTGGCCCTTGGATACTAGGAATAGGACCCAATAGGAAGGAGCCTCGTCTGCCACCGGATATATTTATCTACCCTTCAATTATGTGCCTTGGTTAATTGTCCCTTTTCTACTAGCTCTTCTTACGACAGCGATCCTGAGCCTCGCCTGTAATTATAGTGAGGAAATGTCTCTTATGAGCTTTTAAAAGGGGAGCCTCAACTGGGTCAAAGCATCGAAGGTGGCAGGTCAGCGAGCAAGGGCCAAGGTTGGCTTCACTTTGATGACTTGGTTTCCAGGGGCTTTGAGTGTTTCTTGCTGCTTGAGAGCTCTGGCCTGAGAGCCCACCCCCAGCACCTCATTCTGTTGTTATTATTATTGCAATTAAGATCGATAGACAGCATTTGTGGAGGATTTGCCAGTCTACAAAGTGCCTTTTCATGCAGTGCCCCACTTCTCTTCTCCGCGAACGCTGGGAGAGGTGAGGTGACTTAGCTGTGCACACTCAGCCATTAAAATGCATCATCTTACTCCTCTGGAAGGGCCACAGGGCAAGCTGCTTCCAGCCCCGGTGTGAGTAAAGAGGCAGCTTACAGCACTGGGGGCTCTGTGTGTGCTTTGTATTCACAGCAGGGTCTCGGCACTTAGCACAATGCCCGACACAGGGTCTGACACAGGAAATGTTTATTGAGAGAGGGAGTGCTGCCTCTAGCACAGAAATTGACGGGATTGTTGTAATTTATGGGCCCTCTCCCTGTTCAGTGCATTCTCACCTCCATGTTTTTGTTGATTATTCCGGTTAGAATAGCCTCCTGCTTGTCTGAATGTAACCAGCAGCTTTGGAGTGAATTCTACTCACTTAGGCACCATCTCCAGGGCCAGTGACCCACGGGGATCCCTTCTTCTCCTGTAATTTTCCAGCCTTCCTCACCCAGAGCATCACTCCACTCACTCAGCCTTGATGTGAGGTTGGAAACCAACTAATTACCTGCCCAACCACCTCATTTAAAAGATGAAAGAACATGTCTACAGAGGTAAACAGCCATGCCCAAGCCCCAGATAGCCCAGTGAGTCAATGGCAGCATTGACTCCAGAATCTAGGTCTTGTGCACTTCCCATTCCATCAAGGGTAGGAAGGAGGTTTCATCACAACTGTCAGCTTTGCTCAAGCTGTGATGGTTGCCCAGTGATGGACTGAGAAGGCTAGTGAGGGAGATGTGGGCTTGGCGGGTAAGAGTGCTGTGATGGGTATACCACGTCTGCCAGGCTGTGGGAAGGAGTGTGTGGGATGGAGAGTGGCTCACATGGCAACATCTGGGACCCTGGTTCACCTGACCTGGATCCTCTACTGCAACTGGCGCCGATGCCCCTTCACTCTCCCAGGTATTAGTGAATTGATCCGAGGCAGCGCCCTTGTGCTCACATGGAAAGGAACACCACCATCCGCAGGTCAGGCCCTCTCCGTCTCAGCTTGGAGGTAGGGATGTCGTGTGGCCTACCCTCCCCACCATCCTGCCCCAACCCCACAGCTGGTTTCAATGCTTTGAAGTGTGTTTGTATAATGAGAAGAACAACCTGTAAGAGTTAGCAGCTCAGTCGTGGAATTTTAAAATTCCAACAGAGCCAAGAAAGCCTATTAGGAAGGAGGGAGGGGGTTAAAGGAAAAGATGAAACACAATGCCAGTAACACTGTGCAGGACCAACTCCACCAAGAGAAGCAGCTTTGCAAATTAGGGGACA
>NW_006286677.1:1435361-1450998 GCF_000327345.1 Myotis davidii | reverse complement strand
GGCTAATTGAGAGGGCGTGCTCTATGTAAAATAATTCAAAATCTCAAACATTTTAAAAACATCCCAAATGGGAGAGGACTGGAAGAGGTTAATGGGGCGGCGGGGAGGGGAGGGGGGGAGGACCTATGTAATACTTTCAACAATAAAGATTAAAATTTTAAAAATGTAAAAAACAAAAAACACATTCCTGGCCTGGCCTGTGTGGTTCAGTGGTTGAGCGTCGACCTATGAACCAGGAGGTCACAGTTGGATTCCTGGTCAGGGCACGTGCCCGAGTTGTGAGCTTGATCCCTGGTAGGGGGTGTGCAGGAGGCAGCCAATCAATAATTCTCTCGCATTGATGTTTCTATCACCCTCTCTCTTCCTCTCTGAAATCAATAAAAACATAGTTTAAAAACAAAACAAAAAACAGCCCTGGCCAGACTTCATTTAGCCTTAGGGTTTTAGACTGAAAATTCTGTTTCTTAGAGATATGTTATCTGATCTAACAGTTATCCACTGATTAATCAGAACAATAAAGAAGCATATCGGAAACTCACAGAGTGGCGGTAGTGGGGTAGGAGTGTTTCTAAAGGAGATTGGTGAGGTGTTCCCCAACCTCTCTGACCATTTTGAGGAATAGAGCACTGCTGCTTCTGTGGTCTGGCCTGCTGACCCTCAGACATTGTTCCAGACTAAATAACTCAGACCTCAGGAACTGTACTGCTGGGGTAGGAAATGTTTGGGGTGAGATAAAGCCCTGGAGTTTGAAGGTGGGGTTTCCTAAAAAGTAGGGGCAAAGCAGAGTGGAAAGATTTGCAAGTCAGATCTGCAAGGCAGAAGTAAAAGGAGGAAGCTTTCTCAGAGCAGCAGGAGGCACAGGGTTGGGGACAGAAAGGCCCCAGGTAGGGCTGAGCTGAGGGTGTGGGGTGCCCACAGACATACCTGGGATGAAGATCCTAACTTCTTAGTGCTCTCTCTCATTCTTTGGGGGGGAGGGGGGAATATTTAGCATGTATGCTTAAAATTGTGTCCATTGCCACATTGATATTCCCTCTAGGTACCCTACTCCCCTAGTTTAGCCTCATACGATGATGCCATGGAGAATAAAGGGAGAGGGCAGAGCGTGAGGGTGGCCTGCCCCCTTCTCAAAAGCAGCTTGCTCTCGAGAGAACCATGAGCAAGGTTCTTGGAGGCCCCAGGGAGCCGCCAGGGAGGAGTGCGTGGTGCTGGAGGATACCTGCCACAAAAAGCCCCTCCTGCTGATACCCAGTGGACGGTAACCCTGAAAGGGCAAGCCGAGGGAGCTCAGAACAGCTCCGTTCAAGCAGCCTCCCTGATCTCCACCCTAATCCTCAGACCGAGCTGGTGATCACCACGGCCCCAGCTCCCTCACAGGAGGACTGGGTGACTCAGTGCAGTGGAAACTGTCAAGTGGTTGGGAATATAGAGTGTCCCATAAATGCAAAATACTCTTATGAACCCTCCCTCCCCTCACACTGTTCACCTTCATGAAATGTTTCCAAGGCCCCATCAGAATGGTTTGAGGTGTAAGGTTATTAACCACACCCGACCTGCCATCAAACATCTGAAGGAAGCCCAGGCCCTTGGAAATGGCAGTCCTTGCACGGGCCTGGCCTCACTTCGCTGGGAGGAGAGAGAATGTGGCTCCGTGGGAAAAACATGGACTGGGCTTCTGGCAGGTCTGGGTTTGAATCTCAGTTTTAGGTACAGGCAAGAAGGACCCAGTGCCCGCTCCCTCCTGGATCATGCCCTTGCCTTCCCTTTCCCTCCTCCAGCCCCTCCCAGCTCCATGCACTTGACCCTAACTTCCTCACTCCCAAGCTCTAAGGACCCTTCCTTTACCTCTATAACTTGTTTCGTAAGCCCATTTCTTCTAGGAATTACCTTTTCTACCTCTGTGATCTACCCATAAATGTTCTCTTACAGAGAGAGAGATGGCTCCTCTTTGTCTCAGCCGTGGGGCCTGCACCCGACATGGCTCAAGCCCACTGGCCCCCCCTCGTTTATAGTCAGGCCTGGGAGCCTCTGGCAAGCCATCTTCACTCACTGGTTGCTGGATCATGGGAGGTCACAGGGGAGAGACCGGGGTATAGGAACAGCAGGGGGTACTGAGGAGATTTTGGTCAATCTGGCCTCCCTGGTTCCTCAAATGTGGGGCTCTGAGCTTTAGCATTGAGAGTTACTCCTGAGCCCTTTGCCTTGTCTACACGAGGACTTTCATTCTGGCTCTGGACTTTGGCCTTCTGCAAAGATCCTAGTCTTGGTCCAAACTCCCGGTTTTGGTGGCCCAGCTATCTATGGTGAGGAAATCCCTGCCCCAGCCTCAGATTCTCAGATGTTCCTCCAGTTTTCCATCCTCAAGGGAGAAGTCAGGCTGTTCTTTCCTCTGTGTGCCTTACCTTTTTGTTCCGTAACTTATCGTTTTGTCCTGTAACTATTTGTCTTCGTGACTGACCCCCCTCCCTGGACTGTGAGTGATTTGAGGGTGGATTATGGCAGAGTGGGTGTTGAACATATTTCATAAATGAATGCATGAATAAATTATGGCCAGTCTTATGATATTTTAATATTTGTATGATACCACTATAAATAATATTTCAGTGCAGTGAATTATATGGAAAATTTTTGTCATCCATAACTTCCATGTCAAGCCTCCCAAGAAGGAGGATGGGATGGTGGGTGGGAGATAATCAAACAAAGACCTTGTATGCATATATGCATAACCCATGGACACAGACAATAGGGAGCTGAAGGCCTGGGGGGTGGGGGCTCTAGGGAGTCAATAGGGGAAAAAGGGGGGACATATGTAATACTTTCAACAATAAAGAAGTATATTTTTTTTTAAAAAAAGAATCTGCCTGCCTGGCCCCACTTGGAATCAAAGGAATACTTTACTTCTTTTCCTTGTATTTTTCTAATGCCACTACTTTCTGTGGGAGCTTGTCCACCTTAGTGCCTACAGCTTGAATTTGGATTAAGTCTGTTGCTTGGTTATGCATTTTGAACTTCATCTTAAATTAGTTATGGCTCATTGCTATTGCTTCACATTTCATCCGTTGTGTTGCCTCTTTTATTACTTCTATAGGTTGTGAGTTAAGATAATAAAGTCAAGATAAAATCACTCCAAGGCATTTGCAGCTCTGGGAAGCAGGCACAGGGCTGTCAGAAGCTGGCTGGGTGCCACCTAAAGGAGGAAATGTTCTTCCATGTTGCCAGCCTTATTGTGACTCCCACCAGCTTCTTGCCAAATTTTTAGGAAAATGATGCTATACTCCCCTGGAGCTACTCTGAATATTCCTATACGTGGGGAGTCTTTCAACAAGTATTTTGACTATAAATACCTCTCATGTTTTTTCATTGGATTAAGTCTGTAACTTGAGCTTCATATTGTGAAATACTGACATTGAGATATTAATCACTGTGCATAGTTAAGGTATCATTGTCATCATCACCAGCCACTTACACTAACTGAGGTTTATAGTATATGGAATCCCATTCAGGATACACTTGTGAAATTATAATTAGAGACTTTTTTTTTTTCTCACAATGAATGTGTTCTTTTTTTGTGGATGAGGAACAGAGAGAATGGGAAAAGCTTATGAGAAGCTGGGAAGTAATCACAACTCTATTCTTTTTTAAAAAATATGTTTTTTATTGATTTTTAGAGAGAGAGGGAGGGAGAGAGACCGAAACATTGATGAGAGAGGATTGGCTGCCTTCTGCAGTCCCCCTAATGGGGATCAAGCCCTGAGCATGTGCCCTAACCTAGGATCAAACTGTCAACCTCTTGGTTTCTAGGTCAACACTCATCTGCTGATCCACACAACTCTATTCTTTTTAAATATTTACTCTATATCTCTTAGGTACCAATTTATTTATTTATCTTTTAATATATTTTTTATTGATTTCAGAGAAGAAGGAAGAGGGAGAGAGATAGAAACATCAATGATGAGAGAGAATCATTGATTGGCTGCCTCTTGCATGCCCCCTACTGGGGATCAAGCCTGCAACCTGGGCATGTGCCCTTGACTGGAATCGAACCTGGGACCCTTCAGTCTGCAGGCTGATGCTCTATCCACTGAGCCAAACCAGGTAGGACTTAGGTACCAATTTAGATAATGACTCAACTCAGATCATTCAATTTATTTGTTCACTAGAGACCCGGTGCATGAATTTGTGCACGGGTGGGGTCCAGCCGGCCCGCCCCAATCTGGGGCTGATCAAGCTGGGCCAGCCAGAGGGAGGGGATTCAGGAGGTTGGCCAACTGGTCAAATTCCTGGTCCAGGGGACAATTTGCATATTAGCCTTTTATTATATAGGAGATGTAATGTTTTCTTATTATGTAGCAGGGTTTCTCTCTCTGGCATAGACAAACTAAATTTCAAATTCTTGTTTAAGTATTGAGAAGATATAGCCATAAGCATGTCTTTACTCAATCAATCAATTGATCATCAATCAACAATGCTTATTGGCACGTATTTCATGCCCAGGCCTGTGTTTGGAAGGATACAGAGAGGAATAGGCACTGTTTTATAGTCTAATCAGGTAAGTCCTAGGCTCAAATCCTACTCCTACAAGTTAGTAATAAAGTGAAATTCTAGCAAGGGATGGAATATCTCTAAGCTTCTGTTTCTGTCAAAATGGGGGTGTTAACACCTACCTCGCAAGGCTGCTGTAGGAATTGAAGGAGATTTTGTATTTTGCAGGGTACATCTAGAAATGTTGGCTCTCTTACCGTTCCTTTAGTCTTTAGCCCAGAGAAGCGCCAGTGGAAAGGGCGGTCCTGTGAGCCCTGACTGGGGGCCTTCTTCTCAAGACCACGGGCTATTTCCTCCATGGTTCTATGAAATCAGACCCAGGATGGCTGGCTCTAAGCAGAGGTATAAACTGGCAGTCTGCTGGTCAAAGCCAACCTTAGGCACTTCCAGTTTGCCCTGTGTGATGTTAAAAAAAATTGAATTCATTGCCAATGTTTAAATATCAAAGATGTCCATATAACCCAGAACTTTGGGATTCTCCTGAAAATCAGAATATTCTGGCCTTTGACACTGACCAGAAGCATCTCTAAGCTTCTGTTTCTGTCAAAATGGGGGTGTTAACACCTACCTCGCAAGGCTGCTGTAGGAATTGAAGGAGATTTTGTATTTTGCAGGGTACATCTAGAAATGTTGGCTCTCTTACCGTTCCTTTAGTCTTTAGCCCAGAGAAGCGCCAGTGGAAAGGGCGGTCCTGTGAGCCCTGACTGGGGGCCTTCTTCTCAAGACCACGGGCTATTTCCTCCATGGTTCTATGAAATCAGACCCAGGATGGCTGGCTCTAAGCAGAGGTATAAACTGGCAGTCTGCTGGTCAAAGCCAACCTTAGGCACTTCCAGTTTGCCCTGTGTGATGTTAAAAAAAATTGAATTCATTGCCAATGTTTAAATATCAAAGATGTCCATATAACCCAGAACTTTGGGATTCTCCTGAAAATCAGAATATTCTGGCCTTTGACACTCAGCTGGAGCTGACCAGAAGTTACTTCTTTGGATGGATCAAGTACTCTCCTGGTTGCTTGTGACTTCACACAGGGAGATGAGCTGTGGTGAAAGGGCACCATTTAGTTCAGATCCAATTGGAATTCAAAGGTTAAAAAAAAAGAACAAAGCCAATTGTGATGAGGTAGAGCAGTACAAGCCCTAATAGAATCCCCCGAAAGAGTAAACTTAGTTCATTCATTTGTTTATTCATTCAACAAATATTATTGAACACCTTGATGTGCAAATCACTGCATCAACTACAAAAGAAAAAATATTTATTGAGAAGCTACTATGTGTCAGGCTCTTACATGAGACTACAATGCACTGGACAGCCCCCTGTGACAAACAGTTATCTAGTCCAATGTGTCAACAATGTCAAGGTTGAGAAACCCTGAAATATAGGCATTAGCATGACGAATCCCTTGAAGGACTCACACATCCAGACTACCTGACATCCATTATGTCAACCACCAGACATGACCAGACTCCTGGCATCTATCATACAGACCACCTGGCATCTGTCTGGTAACTGTCCTGGACCAATCGCAGGGCTGAGAACGCAGGACTAATTATTCTCAAGAATGAACTCTTTATTGTTGTTGTTAATTCTCACCTGAGGATATTTTTTCCATTGATTTTTTAAAATTTTTTACAGAGAATAGAAGGGAGTGGGAGAGAGGAAGAGAGAGAAACCTTGATGTGAAAGAGACACATCAACTGGTTGCCTCCCTCATGCTCCCGGACCAGGGTGGGGATGGAGTCTGCAACTGAGATACATGCCCTTGACCGGACTTGAACCCGAGACCCTTTAGTCCACAGGCTGACACTCTAACCCAGGGGTGGGCAAACTTTTTGACTCGAGGGCCACAATGGGTTCTTAAACTGGACTGGAGGGCTGGAACAAAAGCATGGATGGAGTGTTTGTGTGAACTAATATAAATTCAAAGTAAACATCATTACATAAAAGGGTACGGTCTTTTTTTGTTTGTTTGTTTTATTCATTTCAAATGGGCCGGATCCAGCCCGTGGGCCGTGGTTTGCCCATGGCTGCTCTAACCACTGAGTCGAACTGGCTAGGACAAGAATGCACTTTTAATAAAAACTCTTAATTTCCTTTCTTCTTCCTTGGAACACTTTGCCTAATTTATTTCCACTTTGCAAACCTAATACTCTTGAAAAAAATCTTTATCATTTATTCTTTATTATTTCGTTCAACATTGGGAGGATGGCAGCTCCAGGAACCAAAATAGAGGCCAAGGAGAGGGGCTGCCCTGGGAGTGGGCAGGGGGTGGCTGTGCTGGTAGGTGCTCCACAAGCACTTCCCTTCACCCTGGCCTTCCTCCTGTCTGAACAGCATACTTGTAAATTACCTTCCTACCTCCAGGACAAGCACCTGCTCTCCCTCTCCCAGCCCCAAATGTCCATAATTCCATTCTTGTATATCTAATCACCCAGCTTAAGGAACAATCCATAGCCCTTGCAATCAGAGTCTTCAGTTCCATTCATTTATTTATTTAATCACTTATTCCTATAACATTTGACAAGAATTTGTAGAATTGAGAAACAAGATGATGAAGCACGTGTCCCTGGAAGCACAATCTAACTGGACAAATAAACCAGCTCGGAGAGAGTAATGCACAAAGATGGAAGATAAACAAATCATAAATGTGGATTTTCATAAAGTAAACCAAGAACCTAAGTCAAGAAACAGAAATAGATCAGCCTTCCAGAATCCCCTTTTAGTCACCACCCTGTGGAGGAAAAATGGGCCACATACTAAACCTGACAAGCTCAGGGGAGGCCTGCATGGTGGGCCTTACAGACTCAGAGAACCAAAGTAACCACGAAGGATCATCTGAAATTAAAACTTCTTCATTAAAAATGAGTCATGGTGGGTAGTCATGTTTTAGGCCAGTACTTTCCTTGAGGCTACTTGAGACCACAGTCAATCTTTACCTGAACTGAACCTATTGTCTTTCAACATCTGTGATAACATACCTTTGGAATGACAGAGTAATCCCCTTTATTCCTGGCCCCAGGGGGAACAATCTCCCACCAGAGCACAGACCATGGAGCCCCTCAGTTTGTCTTGTTCTCCATGTGCCATCTCTATGAGCCGTAAATAGTAATTGTTAACTATCCTGTACCCACCAATGTGAAAGAAGTATTTGTCTCTTCATTTTTCTCTTTATCTAATCTCAGAAATTTCCCCTCTTTGATTTCTCCCGTCTCCCTAATCTACCACCAATGAATTTCATGTAACTCTTTTTATGCCTGTCCTTTGATTGCAATCTATACTAATAAAAGGGTAATATGCTAATTAGCCCAGGTTGACCGGCTATCTTCCGGACTCTGACTTCCTTCCAGACAAAGCCATTGTGGTGGGGGCCGAGGCAGAGGCAGTTAGGGACGATCAGGCCAGCAGGGAAGGGCAGTTGGGGGCGAGATCAGGCCAGCAGGGGGTTAGGGGCAATCAGGCCGGCAGGGGAGGGCAGTTGGGGGCAATCAGGCAGCCAGGCAGAGAGGGTAGGGGTGATCAGGCAGGCAGGCAGGTGAGCGGTTAGGAGCCAGCAGTCCCAGATTGCGAGAGGGATGTCCGACTGCTGGTTTAGGCCTGATCCAAGGGGTCCCAGATTGGAGAGGGTACAGGCTGGGCTGAGGGGAAACCCCCCCCCCACACACGAATTTTGTGCACTGGGCCACTAGTGAATAAAATAAACAGCACAACTACCATTCTCTGGATCATTTTCTCATCCGTTGAGATTTTGCTTCCAGGTAATTATTGTCAGTTTGGTGTAAATAAACTCTCTACAGGTTTATTCATTTCTTATGTCAACAGCCCCTTCTAATGACCCAGATGCATTTGTAAAAGCCCGTCCAGCAGCTGCTCAAAAGATGAGTTGGAGGGGTTGAAACTAAAGACAGAGGGATTTGTTAGGAGGCAATCAATGACCCCTGCAAGAGATAATGAGGCTGATTTGAAATGGTGATGGCAAAAATGGAGAGGAAAGGTCAGGTTCAAAGAGTTGTGATAGCCCAGCCGGCATGGCTCAGTAGTTGAGCGTTGACGTATGAACCAGGAGATCACAGTTTGATTCCTGGTCAGGGCACATGCCTGGGTTATGGGCTCAATACCCCAGTGTGGGGCATGTAGGAGGCAGGCAGTCAATGATTCTTTCTCATCACTGATGTTTCTAGCTCTCTCTCCCTCCCCCTTTTTCTCTGAAATCAATAAAGAATATATTTTTTAAAAAAGAGTTGGGATAGAATTGACAATATCCCCTCAGTAGGAATTAAAATAGCATTTACTCCTCAAGGCAATTGTGATTTCATCCAGAGAATTTCTAGTGGCTTCTCTTATACTTGGTGTGTGTGTGTGTGTGTGTGTGTGTGTGTGTGTGTGTGTGGCTTCCTTTATAATTTACAAGTACCAGAGACCTGATAAGTATAAACAAATGACTCCATCCTCAAAAGGAGTTGCATCTCAATGCACTGTGGCCTTTAAAAGAAGGGAGTGCTTTGGTCTGCTTCCTGGATGACATAAAAACAACAAAACCAAACTGGACCTTGTAATAAGAGGCTACAGATATTTCCTGAGGACCTTCAGCCTGAACGAGTCTTTTTTGCAGCTGGAAGCTGCTCGCTGAGGCACACTGGCAGGGCCACTGGCACCATCGCAAGATGGTTAATTTCACAAACACCCACACACCATTATAGAGGGAATTTTTTTAAAGCAATAGAAAAAAAACCTGGGTAATTGCTATACATGTTTCTGCAATCCTGACAAGGTAATAACTTGCCTGTAAACACCTTCCTTGAAGAATTGGTTAATAGGATGGTAAAGGAAATCATTTATCCCACAAATGCTTTAAAAATGGGTCATTGACACCCAGCTGGTGTGGCTCAATGGTTAAGCATTGACCTATGAACCAGGAGGTCACAGTTTGATTCCTGGTCAGAGCACATGCCCGGGTTGCAGGCTCGATCCCTGGTGTGGGGCGTGCAGGAGGCAGCCGATCAATGATTCTCTCTCATCACTGATGTTTCCATCTCTATCTCTCCCCCCACCCCCCGCCCTTCCTTTCTGATATCATAAAACTATATTCATTAAAAAACAAAGGGTCACTGAGCCCTGGCCGGTATGGTTCAGGGGGTTGAAGCACCGTCCCATTCACTGAAAGTTTTCAGGTTCAATTCCTGGTCAGAGCACAAACTCAGGTGGTTTGTTTGATCCCCAGTCGGATGAAAGGCTGCCAATTGCTCTCTCTCTCTCTCTCTCTCTCTCTCTCTCTCTCTTCCCCTTTCTCTCTCTCTAAAAATCAATAAACCCTCTCTTCTTTTTTAAAAAAGGCCATTGAGAGCCTGTGATAGTTTGAGAATATGGTACAGAATAAAAAGACAACGTTCTTAAAATGTTGGGTGGAGTAGATTTATGTAGATTTATGATAATCTAATGTCCACTAGATTATTTAAATGGAAATATTAAAATATAAATGGGAAATTCCAAAACAAACAATTCACCCGTAAAATGATAGCTTGGACGAGACCTGTGGAGGTGGGTCCACAGACTTTCTTGGCACCAGGTATCCCCTATTTTAACTAGCGCTTCTCTGCTCTCTCACCCATTTATATAGTGGGTTTCCATGTAAGATTTTGTTTGAAAAAAGGAATTGCAGGACTAAAATAGAGTTGGGGGGCGGGGGAAGTAGAGTTGGAAAACCACTGGACTAAATGACCTCCAAGATGTCTTATGGCCCTAAAATTCTAGGAAGCCATCTAACATATGCCTGACTTATGAAAGGTGCTGGGAAGATACGAAGAGTTTCAAAAGCACAACTCCTACCCATGAGAAATTCACCAGTACAGCAGTCTCCTCTTATGTGCGGTTTCACTTTCCGTGGTTTCAGTTATCCACACTCAACCACAGCCCAAAAATATTAAATGGAAAATTCCAAAACAAACAATTCATAAGTTTTAAATTGCTTGCAGATCTGAGTAGTGTGATGAAAATCCGCTCCTCCCCATCAGTGACTTAGTAGCCTTCTCAGGGATCAGATTGAGTATATCGCAGTGTTTGTGTTCAAGTGACTCTTATTTTACTTAACCAGAGGCCTGGTGCACGAAATTTGTGCATGGTAGGGTCCTTGGGCCTGGCAGGGCCAATCTGGTTCCCCGCCTCCCCACCTCCTCCTTCCCTCGCTCCCTCAGCACCCCGCCACCGGCACTGGTCTCCTGCCATGTTCCATGCCGCCCCCCCTGGTGGCAGTGCACGTCATAACAAGCGATCGAACTCCCATTCTTTCCGTCAAACTCCTGAGGGGACACTGCACATTAGCCTTTTATATAGAGAGATAGTGGTCCCAAAGTGCAAGAGTAGTGATGCTGGCAATTTGGATATGCCAAAGAAAGCCACAAACTTTATCACAGGTATGTATGTATTTATGTCTGTATAGGGGAAAAAACATATTAAATATAAGGTTTGGTACTATTCACAGTTTCAGACATCCACTAAGGGCCTTAGAATGGATCCCCCACTAACAAGGGGGAACTACTATATGAAGAGTTAATGTGAATATGGGTGTCATGAAACACGTGCATAATGTTAATGATAGTAATAAATGAGGTATAAACCAAGGGTTCAGGAGCTGATTTGGAAAGTGTTTTAGAGAAGGTGACATTTATATGAGCGTTAAATGAAGAAAATGAGCTCACTGTGTACGGGGATGGGGGGTATTATAGGCAGAGAGATCAGCTTGATCAAAGTTACGGAGGCCACAAGAGGGTGCATGTTGGAGAACTGCAGGTGCACTCTTCCTACCTCGGGAGCACAGTGAGAAGTGGCCAAGCGGGATGCTGAGGGGCCGCCCGGCTGAAGAGAGTAGAGACACTCCCCACAAAGTCCCAACTCTGAGAACTCTTTTTGGATTGACCCTGGATTCTGTAAGTATGTGACCACTAACAATTAGCTGTTTAATCATTGACTGTACCGGTCCTTTCTTCAATATTTTGCAACTCCTAAGGGTTAAGTGAGAGAGGAACGTGCTGATAAGGTGGGTGAGTCTACAACAAAAACCTAGGGAAGGAAGAGGCACAGCAGCCTGCACAGGCACTGCCAGCCCCACGCTCTGTCTGAGAAAGGGGAGCCCCAGCTCAGGGATGAGACCTGCTGAGACCAGGCCAGGGCCAGAATTCTGCCCTGTGCCCAAAGGGTGGCTGCAGGCTGCCAGGCCAGGGCCAGGCTTCCGCTCTGTGCCCAAAGGGTGGCTGCAGGCTGCCAGGCCAGGGCCCCTTCGGCAAACAGGACTCTGTGTTGAACTCTGAAGCTGGTTCCTCTGGGGAGGAGGCAGTCAGTCTCCCCAGGACAGGGAAGGAACTGAGTGTCTGGGGGCAGGGAACACCTGGGTGCACTCTTGGGCACCCATTGGCACACAGTGCCCAGATGAAGGGGGCTGTGTACTGGGCCCAGAGAAGTCAGACCCCAGACACGGTGGCATGGAAGACTAGGTGAAAGATCTTTGTGACCTGCTTGAATTGAAGGGAATGAGCTGCCCTACAAGTTGGATAAAGAATATTTCACGGTGACAAAGATGGACCCAGAAGGGTACTCTCCACACTTCCTGGCCTTTTTAGCCTCCTGGGATTTTTGTACCATTCTAGGAAAGAAAACCCTCAATGATAAGCCACTCTCCTGGAAAAGCCAATTTAATTTGATTTAGAAAGATAACAAGATGCTATATTTCTGGCATCCAAATACAGTATTGTGGTGCAAATGCTTGCCACTATAGTGGCTTTGCAGTGGGTGCTAAGACCTGTGTTTTAGAAAGATCACTCTGATAATTGCAAGAGGATGTACTAGAGGAGGAGAGATTGACTGTGGGGCATTATGGCAGCCCAGGTGAGGGGGCAGTGGGGCAAGGACAGTAGAAATGGAGGTGCACAGTGAGTGTGGGAGACATCTCAGAGGCAGAATTTACTGTTCTTTTGATTTGAACAGAGTGTCAAATCAAAAATAAAAAATGCAAGATGACCTAAAGTGGCCAAGAGACATATGAAAAAATGCTCAATGTCACTAACCATCAGAGAGATGCAAATTAAAATGACAATGAGCCCTAGCTGGTTTGGCTCCGTGGATAGAGCATTGGCCTGTGGACTGAAGGGTCCCGGTTCGATTCCGGTCAAGGGCACATGCCCAGGTTGCAGGCTTGATCCCCAGTGTGGGGCGTGCAGGAGGCAGCCGATCAATGATTCTCTCTCATCATTGATGTTTCTATCTCTCTCTACCTCTCCCTTCCTCTCTGAAACCAATATATTAAAAGACAAAACAAAACAAAAAAACGATAATGAGGTGCCACCCCATACATGCCAGAATGGCTATCATCAATAAATCAACAAACAAGTACTGTCGAGGATGTAGAGAAAAAGGAACCCTGTACACTGTTGGGAATGCACACTGGTACAGCCACTATGGAAAACAGAGTAGAGTTTTCTTAAAAAATTAAAAATGGAACTGCCATTTGACCCAGTGATCCCACATCTAGGAATATATCCTAAGAAGCCTGAGACACTGATCAGAAAGAATATATGCACCACTGTGTTCATAGCAGCACAATTTACAATAGCTAAGATCTGGAAACAGCCCAAGTGCCCATCAGCAGATGAGTGGATTAGAAAAGCTGTGGTACATTAACACAATGGAATACTATGCAGCTGTAAAAAAGAAGAATCTTTTACCCTTTGAGACAGCATAGAGAGAACAGGATAGTATTATGCTAAGTGAAATAAGCCAGCCAGAGAAAGATAAATATCACATGATCTCACTCATATGTGGAATCTAATGAACAAAATTAACTGAAGAACAAAATAGATCTAGAGACATAGAAGCATGGTACAGACTGTCAAATCTCAGAGGGAAGGCAGGGGTGGGTAGATGGGTGGGAAGAGATCAATTAAAGAACTTGCATAGACAATAGTGTGGTGAAGGCCTGGGGAGGGGACGGAGCGGTGGAGCGGGTCAGTAGGGGGAAAATAAGGGAACATATGTAATACTTTCAACAATAAAGATAAATTTTTTAAAAATCATAAATGCTAAGAGGGCGTAGGTAAGGATGACACTAAAGCAGTGGTTTGCAACTTGGCTGCACATCAGAATCACCTGGGAATCTTTAAGCTTCCTCTTCCCCTAGGCCCAGGCCACACCTCAGACCAATTAGGTCTGAATTGCTGCTCTAGTACCTTACCCAGGTGCAGGTATTTTACAATGTAGCCAAGGTTGACAGCCACTGCACGAAGAGTTCAAACTTAGTAAACAGAGTGGAGTGGTGTTAAATGAGATAGGGAACAAATGGTTCTTTGTGGTTGTTAGACTGTTAAATAGCTGGAGAGGGAACGAGGAGCAAGTTCAGGCAGAAAATAATGAGTTTGGTTTGGGATATGCTGACTGCAATTAACAGCCTGAGGCCCCAGAGGACAAGGCTGAGAACTGGAGCAGGAAGGTGGGATGGGCAAGCCTTGGGCAGGGTGGGGCATCACTCTTTCTGAAGGAAGGATGGGTAAAGATTTAGAACAGCTTCCATGGGGAATGAAAAGGTTCTGAGTGAGGAAGAACAACAAAAGAACGTATGCGTCAAGCACTAGCAATGAGAGGTTAATTAAGATTACTCTGCATTAGCTATAATATTAACCTGGCATTAAACCTGTATTTGAATTTGACCGACAAACATTCATCTCAATCACTGGTGTGCTGGAGCCAGCGTGTACCAGTTTGCAAAAGCAAATGGTCGAATTAATAGGAATTTTACTAGTTATTAAACACAGCCATTATTAAAATTAAAATGCATAAACTTGAATGTACTAAATGCATTATATTGAAAGCAAAAGTAATAAATACTCATTTAATACTCATCACTTCCTAATTATTTCACTACATGTTACTATTATTGGTTCTCTTGAGGTAATTTACATCTATGGTATGTGTGTCATAGAAATTGTGCATAACAGTGTTCTACTATGCACCTTTCCTAACTGCATTTGCTGACTTCACATAGATCGCGTAACATTGCCCATGAATAGAGTATTTACACCTTGAGAATTGGCAGATGCTACTCATTAGGTCGCTCATCCTAACACACACACAGCCAGTTGTTAAACATTTACCTGCATATTACTGATCTTAATTAATTCCACAAATAGTTATTTCTTGACAATGTCCTAGCACCATGGCATCCTTTGCACAAAATCAAAGAACAGTAAAAGTCAAATGTAGAAATGAAGTCAGAAAATCACTGAACCGTAAACCTATAGGCCTGGCTCTACCTTGGCCTGGCACTGGAACCAGCAGTGTAGGTTGTGTATCTTCTCCTCCAATTCCTGTTGCAATTTAGCTTTACCACAGTATCGCCTGGGTATTAGTTATGAAACTTTTGACTAATAGATTAATTCAAATTGGTAGTAGAATAAATGTAATTGGTAATTGCAAGTTGGTAAGAGAAGCTAATTTGTGCTAACTTCAGCAAAAGGTGGGATTTATTATGAGGACACAGAGGTATCTCATGGAATAGCAATAAGTAGCCAAGCCTCAGAAAAGAACTAGAATGTTGTCGGAACCCCCTTTCTCATTTTCTATCCTCTCCTTTCCTTTTTCTAACTGCATTCTGGTTTTCTTTCCTCCATAGACCATGGGGCAGAAATCACTACTCCCACATCTTGAGTTTATAAATCAGTCATGCTGACAATGGATCTCTTAGTCTCGATTCTAGATTCCCAGGGAAGGAGCTTACTGGCTCCATTAGCTCCCGATGCCCAGCCCTGGACCCATCAGTCAATGTTTCTTCGTTTATAAAATAAGGCTGAGGGAGACATGGAAGCCAGACAGAAAGGACTATATCTCTATGGCCATTTGTTTCCGTAGGAGGAAATGCATCATTTGTGCCCGAGTCCACTGAGTGTTGTAAAAAATGACAGCTGTGTCCTGAGACCTGCTATCCAAATCTTACAGGAGCCTTCATTGTTCTTACCTAGCCTAAGATAAAACCAAGATATCACATATCTGTGTCATCTCTGGCAGAGGGCGTCAGGCAAACAAAATACATTAGCCCAAGTGGCAATTTGTAATTTTA
>NW_006286677.1:1427695-1435204 GCF_000327345.1 Myotis davidii | reverse complement strand
GCAATTTGTAATTTTTATGGCCCAACTGCTTGTCATTGTGTTGTGAGAGACATTTTAATCTAGTACTGTTTGCTGTGCGAAAAGACTGAATCTCCCCCTAGCACTCACTGTGGAATGTCTGTGGCTGGTCAGTCTAGTCAATGCTTAGGGCTTGGCTGACTTTTTAGTTCATTAACTTCTCATTGACCAGCCGGAGGTACAGAAGAGAGCCGAGCACAAATCTGTGGACTTGAGCAGAAGCCAAAGTTAAGATGGGAATGGTGCTCTGTTTGTTATGGTCCAGTGTGAGACTGTAAACAACTGACGGCAGGGCTCTCTAGACCTGAGACTAGATTAGCTTGGCCATCCCATAGTTCCTGGCATCGGGCCTCACATATACGGGACCTTGACTTTTTTTTTTTTTTTAGGAAAAGACCTGTTCCCAATTTCTATAATTTATGAAACATAGATCACCCCTCAGGTCTGAGTGCTGGAAAACAATAAGAATTTATGCAGTTAATTCTGTTCCCACACTGGTCAAGGAAAGGTGTATTATGTTTATCGATTACTCAGCAAATGTTTCTCCAGAACTTTCTTAGGCACAATGAGGCAAGCCAAAGAATTATCAAGCCCTTTAAGGAGGAACTTGTGATCTACCTGTGGGTGGTGGGTGACTAGTTTTGTTGTATTTAAACAGTACTTACTAGATTACCACTTTTCAGGAAATTCAATTATAATTCAACATACTTGGCACTGAAACTGTTGGGACCATAAATGAATTGGTTTTTGATGACTCAGAGGGCATATTTTGCCTTCCTTCATTCAACAGATTTTTACATATTGAGTGTCTGTTAGGTGTGAGGCCCTATTCTAGACCTTAGAAATACAACGATAAACAAGATACACTCTCACTCTCCAGGAGCTTGGGGGGGCGGGGGCTGTGTGTGTTGGCTGATGGGTCCATGAATGAGGGATTTCAGTGCTAAAGGGTCAGTGCACACAGGGTGGGACTGCCCAGAGAATGGATGTGTCACCTTGACATTTGGATGGGCTGTGGTCCAGGCATGTTCTCCAGTGAAGGTGGCATTTTACACTGAGACCAGAAGATCAACAGAAGGTGCAAAGGGAAAGTGGGGAGTGGAGTGGAGGACAAGATGTTCCAGGAAAGGGGAGCAGGCCGTACACAGCGGAGACATCAGAGCTCAGCCTCCAGGAACCAACTGCTCTGGAAGGTCCAGCAGGGCCTCGGGGCTGTGGTTATTATGGGCGAGAGTACGAGCTGTTGTTGTTCTTCCTGATTTTCCTCCCAAACCCGGACATTCGT
Organism: Myotis davidii; assembly: GCF_000327345.1. NCBI lineage: Eukaryota > Metazoa > Chordata > Mammalia > Chiroptera > Vespertilionidae > Myotis > Myotis davidii. Next base: position 1,433,901 of record NW_006286677.1, on the reverse strand, counting down.
ATATTATAGTTTATTTTGTCTCCGTTATCTTACCTCACACTCACCAGGAACCCTATGAGGTAAGTGTTGCAGCTCCATTTCACAGATGAGGAGCCCGAGGCCTGGCAACATCCCCAGTCTGAGAAGTCTGTGCTGTGCTTGCCCAGCTCCTTCGCTCCGCACAGCTGCCTCAGGAGTCACCTGAAAGGGCGTCTGACATACATACACTCATGACTCTGGGGCAAAGGGTATCAGTTGCTCCTCAGGAAGGTGATGGAGTATTAGGCACTGGATTTCTGCAGCCCTGCAGAGTAATTAAGCACGCAGGTGCTCAGGCTGACAGACCTGGCCCCACATGCCAGATCTGCCACAAGTGAGCAGCTGTAGGAACTTGGACGAGTTACTTAAGTGACTCGGAGGCCATCCCACTGAGATTTGACCCGAGTTCTTCCAGCTGGCCCAGCAGGGGTGGTGCCGCACTGCTGCAGTCTCACCCAGTGCCAAGACGGGGGTGGGAGGCAGTGTCTCTCATCCGATGTTTGGCATCATCGAGACAGTCATGGCCCTGCCTACCCGGCCCCTGTCGGCCCAGTAAGTCTCTGTCACCTCTGTCCCATTGGAGACTGGGGAAGCTTTGGTGAGTCTGCTAATGGCCACCCAGCCTACATACAGCCAGCAGCCCTTCCTTTCCGAGCATTTCCTACTTCGCAGGAAGCAGAACCAGGCTTCCTTTGATCAGGGGACCCCACCTCCACCACCAAGGAACTCTATTTTTGCTCCTAAGTACTACCTTCTACCTGCAAACAGCTTTCTTCCCTTTGCGAACCTTCCAGTTTTCATTCAAGCTCCTTGGGTTTCGAGGAAACAAAAGCGAGAAAGCTTTGCCTGTTTCTGCCTTCTGCTCTGCCCCAGACTTTTCTGAAGGTTTCATATTCCTCCCTCTGCTCAAATGGGATGAATAGAGAGGGGCAAATATTGGGGGCCCAAGGAGACAACATTTAAATATCAAAATACAAAATCTAGTTACACAGACAAGAGATGACTGAATTATAGAAATAGGGTAGAGATAGAAGGAGTGTATTCAAGAGATGTGTAGAGGAATGAACGATTAATTTTTGCCAATCAAGTCAAGGTGGGAGTCACAGAATGCATCCCCGAAGTAGCAGTATGACCCAGGTCAATAAGACAATGTTGCTCTAGCTGGTTTGGCTTAGTGGATAGAGCGTTCGCCTGCGAACTGAAGGGTCCCAAGTTCGATTCTGGTCAAGAGCTCAATGGCGAGTGTGGGAGGCAACCAATGGACATGTTTCTATCTCTCCCCTCCCCTTCTACTCTCTCTAAAAAAATCAGTGGAAAAATATCCTCAGTGAGGATTAATAATGTCATCAGTTGTTGTCGGTTACCTGCAAGTAAATTAGTTGATTCATTATCTATAGACTGTACTCACTCAACTGAACAGAGTAACAATAAATGTGTATATTTTAAATAGATTAGCCTGGATGATGGGTATGTGAGGGTTCATCATATGATTTCTTTTGTGTATGTTCAAAATTCTGTAAAAAAAAAATTTAACATTTAAAAAAAATAAGTAAATTTATTTCAAAAGTATCTTTTGTTAAAAAACCCATCAAGTTTTATATTATTACAAGAACTAATATTTTGGACTTAACATGAACACTTTATTTACTAGTTATATGTTCTCCATAATCCTTAGTTCTGTTGGGATACATTTATGAAACTTGAGAAGGTCTCTTGGTAAAGAATAAAATATAAAGGCCAAGAGAACAAGAAATGAGAGGGGAGGGGAACCTAAAATTGTAAGGAGCCATGTCTGTGTTTTCTTAGAGGTAAAACTAAAGCCAACAGCCAAAAGGAAAGGGCGATTATTAGGACATGAATATACCTGGCTGTACCCTTAGCATCACGGGTCAATGGAGAGAGAGGGAGCCAGAGCCTGAGGGGATGTAGCTAGAGAAAATGACTTTGCCATCAGACTAGCCCCCAGGGCAGCGGCAGCAGTCCAAGAGTGCCCAAAGGGACATGCAGTACTCAGTCAGACAGGCTGCACTGCACTATTGTTGTTGTTTTTTAATTGATTGATTCTTTGAGAGAGAGAGAGAGAGAGAGAGAGAGAGAGAGAGAGACATTGACTTGCTGTTCTACTCATTTATGCATTCACTGGTTGACTCTTGTATGTGCTCTGACCAGGGTTCGAACCTTGGTGTATAGGGAAAACGCTCTAACCAACTGAGCAGCCAGGCCAGGCCAGGGCAAGCTGCAGCACCTTTATTTTGGGTCACCACCGAATTCATAACAAGACTGTGGCCAGAAGTTGGGGGTTTAGAGGACTCTGGCCAGGCTGACAAATGTTGGCAGTGTCCCAGTCATGTGGTCCCAGGATCAAGGCAGGAAGTGGGAAGAAACTAAGGACACAAGGCGACACCCAACTATGAGTGGTCCTGAGGCTCTTTCTGATTGGAAGGAGGGCAGACAACTCAGATTACTTCACGTGATTTTAAGAATGCACTGAGCCCTGGCCATGCGGCTCGATTGGTTGGAGATGTCCCGATACACCAAGGTTGCCATTCGACCCTCAGTCAGGGCACAAGAACCAACCATGGCCCTAGCCCAGTGGTCGGCAAACTCATCAGTCACCCCTAAAATTAACTTAATAAACTTTACTTAAAGTTTTAAGTCAACTTTGCACTGTATGTGCGCGCCCGCACGTGCTATTTTGTGGAAGAGCCACACTAAAGGGTCCAAAGAGCCACACTGCCCTAGCCGGTTTGCTCAGTGGATAGAGCGTCGGCCTGCGGATCGAAGGGTCTCAGGTTCGACTCCAGTCAAGGGCAGGAGACAACCAATCAATGTGTTTCTCTCACATTGATATTTCTGTCTGTCTTACCCTCTCTCTTCTACTCTCTCTAAAATCAATGGAAAAATATCCTTGGGTGAGGATTTAAAAATAAAAAAAAGACTCAACCAAGGAATGCATAAATAGGTGGAACAACAAATTGATATTTTCCTCTCTCCCTCCCTCTCTAAAATCAATATGTAAGAATGCATTGAGAAAACGATTTGACATCTCTCTTCTTTCCTTCTCTCTTTTTAACTGTAGCTCCTGACTTCTGAATGGTTTCTCTGAGACCACGGTGTCTGCTACCTCCTGCCCTTTGTTCGCTGTCTTCTCTAGGCTTCTCTCCGCTGTCTGCTCCCTTGTGTCTTAGAACGGCTTCCCTAGGAAGAAGACCGCCAATAATGCCAGAGCAGGGTGAATGAGCACCTCCGGCCCGAGGAGGGATGTGGTGGCACATCAGTCACAGCATCCCCTACACCGCTGCCTGGCTGTCCTCAGTCTAATGAGTCGTTCTGGTGGGTCCATTGGTCACTGCAGTAGAGAAGATGCCTGTGAGTAGTATTCTCATGCCTGGCACTGCACAGACTTCCTCATTTCCAATCTGTAAAGATGGGTACCACTGACTTGGGCCTGATCCTCTGTCTAATCTGTTGTAGGGTAGGTTGCAGAGCTACTTGACTCAGAGCAAGGCAGCTTTCTCAGAAGGCCCTGTAGGAATGCTGTCACATTCTCCTGGCAAGAAAAGTGTGGGGGCCCAGCTTGCGTGGCTCAGTGGTTGAGTGTCGACGTATGAACCAAGAGGTTATAGTTCGATTCCTGGTCAGAGCATGTGCCTGAGTTGCAAGCTCCATCCCCAATAGGGGACGTGCAGGAGGCAAACAATCAATGATTCTCTCATCATTGATGTTTCTCTCTCTCTCTCTCCCTTCCTCTCTGAAATCAATAATAATAATAATTATATATATATGTTATATATATAACATATATAACATATATATATATGTTTTTAAAAGTGTTGGGGAAATGTGCACTGGTGCCCAGATGCCTCATCGAGGTTGCAGAAACTCACTTAATTCCAAATCCACCTGCTTGAAGGATCTGTGGCTGCTAATCCTCTCTCTGCTGTGGTCAATATTGGCCTAGAACTTGCGTGGAGTTGAGGCTGCACACAGAAGGGAGGATCGCTAGCTGGGAGGGCTAAGGAAGAGTTCTAACTCCGCAATTCACTCATTTTAGGCAGGTTATTGGCCCTAGCTCAGTGAGCTGGTAAATATTTAGTTAACACCTAAATATCATGCCATGTAAGATGACTTGATTATTAGAACCAGGGGTAGAGGCTATATAATTACATAGTCTCCTACCTTGCTAATCTTTAAAATCATTGAAGTGTTTACCCTTATTTTTTGCATTCTTTAGAATGTACATGGTCTGACTTTAAATAGTCCTGAACACATTCCTTAAACATTCTTATTTAAACAAAGCCCAGCCACGGTGATTACACAGCCAAGTTTTTTCCAATCCCTGGAGACTTTGTAACAATTTTATCTTAGGGCCAAGCCTCCTCACCGCCTGAAAGTTTTGCATTTGAATAGTTTTTCCTAGATCGGTGCCTGAGCTAGTTTTCCACAGAGCCCCACAAGCTCTTGGCAGTGCAGGTAGAAGGGTGAGGTAGGGCCACTAGTATCACCTTAATCACATGCACGTTCTCCCCCTGATCGCAGAGCCACCAGAGCTGACTGTTGGGGGGTGGAGAGGGACGAGGATCAGAGGCCCAGTATTGGCTTGCCATTGTAAACAGTACTTATTCCTAGAGACTTATAAGGGAGGTCACAAAGGTGAGTAGTGACTGTTTAATACATATAAGGCACTGTCTTAACTGTTGTAAAGATATAAAGGGAAGGAAGGAAGCTTAAAATTTATTAAGTGTTTGTTTTGTATTAGGCACTTGCGTAATACTAACATTCAATACTAATAATTAGTGCAGTACTGTGGGCTAGACACTGTGCTTAATGCTTTGTAAGAATGTTTTATTTTATTCACTCACTCAACACATTTGTTTTAGCATTTACTGGGTGGGAATGCTGGGAAACATATGTAGACAAAAATCCCTACCCTGGAGGAGATTTCAGTCAGGTGAGAAAGGCAGGCCCATAGATGTAATAGCTGAAATAATAAGTAAATTAAGAGGAGTGCCTAGCCGGTTTGGTTCAATGGATAGAAGTCAGCCTGTGGACTGAAGGGTCCCAGGTTCAATTCCGGTCAAGGGCACATGCCTGGGTTGCAGGTTCGATCCCAGTGGAAGGTGTGCAGGAGGCAGCCAATCAATGATTCTCTCTCATCATTGATGTTTCTATTTATCTCTTCCTCTCCCTTCCTTTCTGAAATCAATAAAAATATATTTTAAAAAAAAGAAATGAAGAGGAGTGTTAGAGGATGGCAATTACTGTAGAAAAGAATAGAATAAGTGGATCAGAAGTGCCCCCATTAAGGAGGCACAGGGGGTGCCTGAATATTAAGTAGGTAGTCCAGGTAGTCCTCCCTAGGAAGGTGACATTTGAGCCAAGATACAATTGAAGGAGGTCAAGGAGTGAACTATACAGATACACGAGGATGACCATTCCAGGATGAAGGAACAGCATGGGCAAAGGGTGTACAGGTTGGCAGGGGCTGTTCAATTTGTAGTCACTCAGGAAGCCAGGCTGATGGACGCTGTATATCAAGACGAGCATCTGCAGTCGCCAAGACAGGGAAGAAGAGGAAGAGGAAATAACGAGTAGGCACTGGCTCTTAAAGTTTCTTTCCAAAAGTGACACATGCACGTGATTTCTTTTCACCTTTTTAGGCCAAATTCAGTCACATAGTCAGGATGAATTTCAAACGGAATGGGGAAGTACAATCATACCATGTGCTCAGGAGACAAGAACCAAGGTATTTGTGAGCAGCCATAAGGACTACCGCCGTCCCCATTCTGGTCACCAAATGCAAACCTTTCCCACAACCAAAATTCCCTCACTCACACCTTCTCAAAGAAGTTAACCCCAAAGTCCCATTCTAGTTGGACCTTTAATTCTGACAGTTTGTCAGATAGAACAAGGATCTCAAGGTCTGGGCAGTTCTAAATGTTTGTCTTGTTAAATGTTAAAATGTAACGTATATTTTATAGATGTAGTTGTAAACAGGAAGAGCTGATAGAAGGCAACCAAACGAAAGTAGCCAACTGCTGAGATGAAATCAACATGTAATTGACCAAATAGTATATACTAGGGGCCCGGTGCACGAAATTCGTGCACTGTGTGTGTGTGGGGGGGTCCCTCAGCCCGGCCTGTGCCCTCTCCCAGTCTGGGACCCCTCAGGAGATAACGACCTGCTG
>NW_006286677.1:1416934-1427512 GCF_000327345.1 Myotis davidii | reverse complement strand
TCCCTTTTGCCTCCCTGCATTGTGCCTACATATGCAAATTAACTGCCATCTTGTTGGCAGTTAACTGCCAATCTTAGTTGGCAGTTAATTTGCATATAGCCCTGATTAGCCAATGAAAAGGTAGCGTCGTACGCCAATTACCATTTTTCTCTTTTTTTTAGTGTAGATAAGCAATGGGAGGCAGAGGTTCGGTCTGTTATTTGCTGTATGTGAAACTGCCTTGCCACGACCTTAATCCATTAAAGGGTTTTAAACATGGATGCAAAAGCAAGGCCTTAATTACATCCTCGAGGTAAGGCAGAGTTTACATCATTTTATTTTATTTTATTTGTATTGAGAAGGAGTCTGTCTTCCCTCTCAGCAAGTCTCTGAATATCTGGACTTTTGCTTTTGCTTTTCATTCCTATTGGCCAGCTCTTTTCTCTCTCTGTTCTCTCTTTCTCTTGTCTTTATCTCTATCTCCATCTCTGTCTCTCTAATATCTTCTCAATACAACCAACATTATGTTTCCTTACTGCTTCTTCTAGAGCTGTAAGTTCACTGGGCACATAATCTACTTTCTTTTTTAAACTTATCTTTATTGTTGAAAGTATTACAGATGTCCACTCCTCCCCCACCCCCCTCATTGACTTCCCCTCTGCTCTTCCCACTCCCCCTCCCAGGCCTTCACTGCACTATTGTGTGTGTCCATGTATATGTATATGCATAGAAATTATTTGGTTAATCTCTTCCCACTCCCCACCCCCAAGCCTTCCCTCTGAGATTCGTCAGTCTTCCATGCTTCTTTCTCTGGATTTATTTTATTCATCAAATTATTTTGCTCATTAGATTTCCCATCTGAGTGAGAACATGTGATACTTGTCTTTCTCTGACTGGCTTATTTTACTTAGCATAATACTCACATAATCTACTTTCTAGGTTGTTCACTGTAGTCACTCAAGAACTTTGTCTGAGCCTTGGCTGGTGTTTCTAAGTGGTTAGAGTGGTGGTCCTCTCACTGAAAAGTAGCTGGTTTGATTCCCGGGGAAGGGTATGTACCTGGGTTGCAGCAGGTTTGACTCCCAGCCCCAGTTGGGGAGTGTGCAGGCGGCAACCAATCAATGAGACACATTGGTGTTTCTTTCCTCCCTCCTTTCCACTCTCTCTCAAAAAACAAAACAAAACAAAAAAAAACCTCTGGCCCTAGGCGGTTTGGCTCAGTGGATACAGCCTCGGCCTGTGGACTGAAGAGTCCCAGGTTTGATTCTGGCCAAGGGCACATACCCGGGTTGCGGGCTTGATCCCCAGTGTGGGGCGTGCAGGAGGCAGCCAATCAATGATTCTCTCTCATCGTTGGTGTTTCTATCTCTCTCTCCCTCTCCCTTCCTCTCTGAACGCAATACAAATATATTTAAAAATATATATATACTCTGGTGAGGATTAACCAAAAAAAAAAAGAACCTTGGTTGATGGAAGCTCCACTTTAACAAATGCTTCCACAATTATCACAGCAGGGAGAAGGGCGGCCTGGCACAAATGCCTAGAAGTTACACATCTTCCCTCTCCGAACACTTTTGTGTTGAGAGCAAATCACAGGGGCATACCTACTCCGAAAAGGTCTGGGAAAATGTTCATGTCATTAGGTTCACAGAAAAGAACCCCCCAGGTATTTAACGACTATCACAGGTGTTTTGTTTTGAGGGTTTATTGCAGTGAGGTAGACCATAGGTAATAATAATAACCTTCATTACCCATATCCCTGGGTCTCATATTTTAACTCTGAGCACTGCTTCTGCTACCCCATTTTTATGGTTCTAAGGATAGGTCACTATATTCCGACCCACCTGCTAATAAAATTTAATTTTACTTTAAAGCTGATGAAAAATACCAAATCCTTGAGGTTGAGTTTTTTCCACTAAGTCAAAATATATTATAATTGGAATATTTTCTTATTCTCCCTTTCTTACCTGATATTTCATTTTGCAATCCTATTAAAGACTGAAAACCACAGTTAATAATGCGTTTTTGCAAGAGGATCAAGTCAGAAAAATTGTTAATGTTTGTCTTTATTAAAAATAAAAAGTTTTTTATTTTTATTCAAAGTAAGAAATGGCTTAGTTTAGTTTACTGAAATAATGGAAATTCTTAAAATTGTGGTTATCTACTTTGCTGAATGATAGAATGTTATTGAGAAAGAAAATTGAATTTTTTTTTTAGCAACTAAAAGGTTATATAAATATCTGGGCATATTTGAGAAGTAGCAACAAGAGGCAGCTTTCTAACCTTTCATCCTGAAATCAGATCCTAGGCCTATCTTGACGCTGGGCTCACTAAATGCAGACTTCTTAATCATGGGTTTAAAATGCCCTGACAACAAAATATCTAGACTTAAACATTTAAGTGAAGATGGCTGTTATGAAAACCCCTTGTCTGTGAAGAAACAGACAAGACAGCAGAGCAGTAAGCAAAGGAGGCATTCATTCAGTCACTCATTCATTCATTCATCTAGCATTTATTGAGTACCTGTTATAGGTCAGGCCTTGTTCTAAGTGCAGGGGATACAGTGGAAAACAGACAGATATGAAACTTCCCTCCCACCAAAACTCCAACAATGAGAAATTTCTCCTGTGAGGTCTATTATAATGGAGGCGACTTAGACATGGGCCAGTCAAAATAGGGCAAATGTTGACTACAGGTGAAATAAACTCCACCAGGTACTGTCTTTAGGTAAGAAGGCAACTCAGAGAAAGTAACATTTAAGCTGAGCCAAGCCATGTTCCTTTCTTTCTCCTAAATTTGTCACCTTATAGTTTTAATAAATGTTTCCTTGATGACTGACGAAGTTGAGCATGTCTTTAATATCTATGGGCCATGTGCAATACGCTTTTTTTTTCTTTTTTCTTTTTCTCAGAGTGAGAGGGAGAAAAGGAGAGAGAGAAGAGAGAAACATTGATTTGTTGTTCCACTTAGTTATGCATTCATTGGTTGACTGGAGATCAAACCTACAACCTTGGTGTATGGGGACAATGCTCTAACCAACTGAGCTACCTGGCCAGGACTGGAATATGCTCTTTAGTGAAGTGCCAGTTCAAGTCTCTTGTCTATTTGCTCTATTGGGTTGTCTGCTGCTTATTTCATTAAGCTGATTTGAAGGAGTTTAATAAACTTCTAGTATACTATTCCAAATGATCTCTTGTGCTGGATACATGTATTTCAAAAATCTTCCACTATTGGCTTGCCTTTTCTCTCTCTTAATGGTGTCGTGTGATGAAGAAAAGTTTTACGTTTTAACATACTCCAGCTTATTGTTTTCCTTTGTGGCTGGCACTTTTTGTGTTCCATTTAAGAGATCTCTGTCTACCTTAAGGTCAGGAAAATGTACTTCTATGTTAACTTATAAAAGATCTATTTACTTTACATTTCATATTTAGATTTATGATCTATCTGGAGTTTCTATATATGATTTGAGGAAGGAATCAAGATTCACTTTTTTTTTTTCTAAATGATATCTAATTCATCTATATCTGTTAATAAAAAGACCTCCCCAACTGTTTCTAAAATATTTCTTCTGTTCTATTTATCCTTGTGCCAATATTACAGTGATTTAATCACTCTCGGTTTATAATGTCTTGATATCTGATATTGTGAGGCCTCCACTTAGGTTTCCTGAATCATTGCATTTCTATAAATATTAGAATCACTTTATTAGTATCTACAGCAAACATACCAGGATTTTGATTGCAATTATATTGAATTATATTCCAACTAAATATATATTATTTTGGGGAGAACTGACATCTTTATAATATTGAATATTCAAATCTATGAAAAGAGTATAATCTCTCTACTTATTTAGGGCTTCTTTAATTTCAGCAGAAGTTTAATCTTCAGTGTAGAGGTCCCTTTTTAAAAAATGTGTTCCAAGATATTTTTTTGTTACTTAAAAAATGTTAAGTATAATTGTCACCTTTTTCTGAATTCCATTTTCTATTTGTTTATTGCCGTTAATCTAGAAACAATTGATTTTTGTTAGCCTACCTTAAATGCAGTGAACTTGATAAATTCAATTATTATTGAGTGTGGCTCTTCCTAAGCCTTAGGAGTACCCTAATTAAGTTAATAACAATGTACCTACCTATACAGTTTAAGTTTAAAAAATTTGGCTCTCAAAAGAAATTTCAGTTGTTATACTGTTGATATTTGGCTCTGTTCACTAATGAGTTTGTCGACCACTGATTTAAGGTGATCCTTTGTTTATTCATGAGAATGACAATTTCTCTTTTTCTTGATCAGTCTTATTATGAGGTAACCAATTTTATTAAAAATTTCAAAAAGCCAACTTTTGGCTTTATTGATATTCTCTATTTTTATTTGTTTCAAATTTTATTTTTGCTCTCATTTTTATTATTTGCTTACTGCTAGCTTGAGTTGGATTTGCTATCCTCCTAATCTTTCTGAGATGAAAACTTACATAACTAATTTTCAACCTTTTAATTTTCTGATATAGGCATATGTAGCTATAAATTTCCCTCTGTTTACTTCTGTTATGGTAAATTATAGAATACAAACGCTTCTTCTTAAGACTGCAGGGGTAGGGAAACTTTTTTTCTGGATATCTATAACATCATTCAAGGGCCATACAAAATTATCAACTTAAAAATTAGGCTACTATATTTGGTCAAACATTTAATGAACTTACCCCTAACACCTTGGCAGGGCCAGACCAAATGATTTCATGAGCCTTATATGGCCTGCGGGCCGGACATTTCCCACCCCTGCTTAAGAGGTAAACAAATTCAGCAAAGATGTGAAATACAAAATCAATACCCCCAAATTAGTTGTATTTTTATACACTAGCAGTTAACATTTTGAAAAGAAAATAATTTCATTTGCAGTAGTATAAAAAAGAATAAATTTTTTAGGAATAAATTTAATCAAGGGATTCATAAGGGATATTATATTGGTCTATAGTTTTCTTTTCTTGACTATTTTTGTCTGGCTTCAGTATCAGGCTAGTGTCCATCTTATAGAATGAGTTAGGAGATATTTTTTGGAGGAGTTTGATAAGGATTGTTGTTAATTCTTCTTTAAAGGTTTGCTACAAGTCACCAGTGAAGCCATCTGGTCCTGGGGTTTCTTTGTGAAGAGGATTTTTTTTTTTACTGATTCAACCTCCCTACTTGTTACAGGTCTATTCAGATTTTCTATATCCATGAGTCAGTTTGGTAGATTATTGTGTTTATAGGAATTTGTCCATTTCATCTAGGTTACACAATTTGTTAGAGTACAGTTTTTAATATTATTCTGTTATAATTCTTTTTTATTTTTGTGAATTTGATTGTAACGTGCACTCTTTCATTTCTGATTTGAGTCTTCTTTCCTTTTGGTTTTGTTGTTTTTCTACTCTCTCTTTCACTTACCTCCACTCTAACCTTTATTATTTCCTTCCTTCAGCCATCTTTGGGTTTAGTGTGCTCTTCTTTTTCTAATTCCTTAAGGTATACAATTAGATTATTGATTTGAAATTTTTCTTCTTTTTTACAATGATAAATGTCCTGTGAGCATTGCTTTCATTGTAATCTAAGTTTGGTATGTTGTGTTTTGTTTATGCTTGTCACAGGTATTTTCTAATTTCTCTTGTGATTTCCTCTGTGATCTGTTGGCTGTTTATGAATGTATTGTTTCATTTCCACATATTTGTGCATTTTCCACTCTTTCTGTTATTGATTTCTAGTTTCATTCCTTTGTGGTTGAAAAAGTTATCTTGAATGATTTCAATATTTTTGAATTTATTAAGACTTGTTTTGTGGCCTAACATATAATCTATCCTGGGAAATGTTTCATGTGTACTTGCTTCATATATTTTGGGGCTCTGTCATTAGGTACATATATGTTTGTGTATGTTATATCTTCTTCATAGCTTAAACCTTTTATCAACATAAATGTAAATGAATTGAACTCTCAAATTAAATGACAGAGGTTGCAGATGTATTTTAAAAACTTTTTATCAATATGATGTCCCTTTTTGTCTCTTATTATCCTTTTTGTTTTAAAATCTTTTTTGTCTGATAATGATATAACCAACCCAGTTCTCTTTTGGCTGCTATTTATATGGAATATATTCCTTCCTCTTTTGTTTGGTGTAATATTTTTATTGATTTCATAGAGAAAGGGAGAGAGAGAGAGATACATCAATGATGAGAGAGAATCCTGCACACCCCCACACTGGGGATCAAGCCTGCAACCAGGAATCTAACCTTAACCTCCTGGTTCATAGGTCGATGCTCAACCACTGAACCACACCTGCCAGGCCCCTCCTTTTTACTATCAATCTCTTTGTGTCTTCTTACCTAAAGAGTGTCTCTTGTATATGATTGGTGGCTTACTGTATTGTCCATATAGGACAAGGACTTAGGATATTTGACAGGTGTGGATTGGTGATCCAATGTATAGTCCATATAAAGTACATGGTTATTCACTCAGGTATTTCTGGGCTGCAGGTTACGTCATACTCCGCCCACCAGTTGGGGGAAGGGAGGATCTATCAGTATATATGTTACAAATGGATCAGGGTTTTCTAATCCATTTTGACAGGCCCTGGCTAGATAGCTCAGTTGGTTAGTGTCAACTGGATACACCAAGGTAGCACGTTTGATCCCAGTCAGGGCACATACAAGAATATGAATCATATATGAATGAATGCATAAGTAAGTGGAACAACAAGTCAGTGTTTCTCTCTCAAATCAATTAAAAACAAAACATAAAAAAAACCCATTCTGATATGTCTTTTTTTTTTTAATCGTCACCTGAGGATATTTCCTCCGTTGACTGTTGAAGAGAGTGAAAGGGAAGGAGGAGGGGGAGGAAGGAAAAAGAGAGAGAGATAGAAAGAGAAGCATATATTCACTAACCTCCCTCTAATCACTTTGGTTTTTCCAGCGGCAGCTCCCATCAGGAAGGACCTAGGAGCCCCACCCTGAATCAACCTCATTAGCATTATACTCAGGTGTGTTGGAAAGGGACTCACTATGAATAACAAAAGACAATCCTATTAGGAAATTCCAAGGGTGTTAGGAGCTCTGTGCTGGGAACCAGGGACAAAGTAGATAATTTTTTTTGTTATACCACAGTCTCTAGATTCTAGTCTAGAAGACAAAAGTGCCTAAGGCCACAGAAGTCTGTGGTTCTGTCAGTTGTGTAGCCTGATGGTTGTGGAGATCCAGTGAAATGGGGCAGGCTTGGTGTATGTTTTAGGGGCAGACTCAGCTGGACTGGCTGACGGATTGGATGTGAGAGGTGAATGAAAGAAAGGAACCAACGGTGATTTCCAGATTTTTTCATTTGAACAACTGGATGGATGATGGTGCCATCCACTGAGAATAAGGAGCAGGATGGGGGTAAAATCAAGGCTGTTTCTTTCTCTTTTTTTTAAAATATATTTTATTGATTTTTTACAGAGAGGAAGGGAGAGAGATAGATAGAAACATGGATGAGAGAGAAACATCGATCAGCTGCCTCCTGCACATCTCCTACTGGGGATGTGCCCGCAACGCAGGCACATGCCCTTGACCGGAATTGAACCTGCGACCCTTCAGTCCGCAGGCCGACGCTCTATCCACTGAGCCAAACCGGTTTCGGCTGTTTCTTTCTCTTTTTAAAGATATTTTTATTGATTGCAGAGAGAAAAGGAGAAGGAGAGAGGGATAGAAACATCAATGATGACTGAGAACCCATGGATTGGCTGCCTCCTGCAGGCCCCCCTGGGGATGGAGCCCGAAACCCGAGCATGTGCCCTCACCCGGAATCGAACCATGATCTCCTGATTCGTAGGTCAATGCTCCACCACTGAGCCACACCGGCCGGGCTCAAGGCTCTCTGACTTGAGTTTGAGATGACGGTGAGTCATAAAGTAGAGATATTAAGCAGCTAATTGGGTTTGTGAACCTGGGTTATGGTGGAGATGTCTATGCTGGACAGAAATGTGAAAATCAGCAGTTTAGAGACTTAATGTCAAGGAATTTGGATGACATCTCCTGAGAGTAAAACAGAGAAAAGAAGAAAGTGAGGACTGAGCCTTGGAACACAGCAACATTTAAAGATTGAGTCAAAGGAGAGAAATCAGGGATTTTGAAAAGAAAACCTGTTACCGATTCAGGTTACTGGCTGGGATCTTGCTTCTCATGGATGCAGAAAAAATTTTAAGGTCAATGAAAATGAAAGTAAAACAAAGTGGGATTTATTGAAGAGACACTCAAAGTGAGGAGCAGGCCAGTTGAGGTGCTACCAGGACACAGAGGAGATCTCAGTTCGTGTCTTCTTGAGGGCAAGTTTTCCATCAAGAGACATGGTGTAGAAAAGCAAGGCAGAACTTATTGGCTGTAGTAAAAACATACTCAGGGCAGTGAAACTAGGAAGGACATAGAAGCAGCAGCAGGAGAGCCTCCGCTGGGCTGTTGGCTCACTGGGAAGTCAGAGAAAAGGGGGAACGTGGGGCCTTGGAGACAGGTTCAGGGGCTTAGCCCAGGACAAGCTGCCACTGCCCCTTGCTCCCCTGGTTGCCAGTCTCATGGGATCCCTTAAAGGTTAGGGGATATGTGCATGGGTGGGGAGGGGGTTAGGATTAGGGTTAGGATTAGCTTTATGCTGATGTACCATAATGAGATTTATTTTCTTAATTTGTCTGTCCTGGGGTGTGGTTGGCAAATGGCACTTATTTGGATTTCTGTCACCTGCCTGCCTGAGTAGGGTGATTTAAGCTATTTACTCTCTGATTGGAGATAAGTGCAAACCATTTATTCTTGTGCCCTTGGTTAAGGGAAGATTCAGGATTTACCAGGTGGCTGCACATTGCTGTTTAAACCACCTGTCTCAGTTTCCCTGTCTCATTTGTCCTGGAATTTCCCTAACTTCTTACTATTCTATAACAGACCCAGTGAGGGAAAAGGAAAATCCCAACAGTGAGACGTTGAGGGAAATTCAGGGGTGAACACGTTTTAAAAGGAAGCTTGTTACTTGTTTGTAGTTCTGCTGAGAGGTCAGTTAGATAAGAATTGAGAACTGGCAATTGGCTTTGGAAACGAGGAGAGCCTCAGTAACCTCCACAGGTGATCTTGATGAGGGAAGTCAAAACTGGATCAGAGTAGGCCCAGGAGTGAAGGTGAAGTGAGGAAGTGGGAACAAGCACTGTAGAGGGAGCTTAGAAAACCTTTCGAGAATTTATACAGTAAAAATAGCAGAGAAACAGGCAGTTCATAGTAACCTCAAATTTCTATGGTATATGAGTTGTTTTGATGGCGAGAAGAGAGTCTTGTTTTGCTTTTTTTTTGCATGAGGTCTGAGGCAAAGTTAAGAAGCAAAAAGTAGGGGCTGGGGAGGAGGTATAGGGGCATTTAGAAGAGGAAAAGGTGTGAAATAATTCTTTTATCATCTACTTAAATGTCAATTTAGTGGAGAAAGCCCTCCTGGTATGAAATACATGTCCCCCCTTTTTCTCTCGCTGGACCATGTGCTCTTTTCTGGGACAGATCACCACTTGTAGTATCTTTATTGGTTCACTCGCCTGCTCCCCGTTAGAAACCTACAGTTGGGCAAGGACTTTGTTGTAATCTCCCAATGTACACAGAGCCCTTAGAAATGGGGCCGGCACAGATAAGTAATTCTTGATAAAACAAGGTGGTAGTTAATGAGTGTCTTCAGAATTTTGTCTTAACCCCTCCATCCCTCTTAAGTGCTTGTTTGGGTGAGACCAGTGGTTCCCAACCTGTTTTTGGCCGTGCCTCCCCTAAGCATCACTAAAATCCCGATGCCCCTTCACCCTCTCTCCCCCGACACATAATTCTTATTATTCAAAAAGTGAATGCTTATTCACGTGCAGGCAGCCTAAAAGGCCATTAACTTGGTCTAAACACGCTTCCAAAGACATATGGCATCCATAAAGAGAAAAATAAAAGGACGAAAGGATAGTTGAAATACTGAGGAAGAAATCACTAAGAAATTGTTAAAAAAATGCAAAAAAATTCACTCTTAACTCATTCTTGAATAGCCCCCCTTAAAATCAAATCCCCCAACCCCCCACCCCCGTGGGGCGTGCCCCACACCTTGGGAACCACTGGGCTTGACCCTTTTCCTCTCTGAGCTTCATTTCTGAATAACAGACACATACACCATGGGCACTGCAACCTCTTCTCTGCCTACATCCATGGGTTGTCACGAGGATCTGAGCTAATAAGCCTGGAAATGTTTCACTAAGTGACCTCTAAACCAGCGGTTCTCAACCTGTGAGTCACGACCCCTTTGGGGGTCGAACGACCCTTTCACAGGGGTCGCCTAAGACCATCGGAAAACACATATATAATTACATATTGGTTTTGTGATTAATCACTATGCTTTAATTATGTTCAGTTTGTAACAATGAAATTGGGGGTCACCAGAACACAAAGAACTGTATTAAAGGGTGGCGGCATTAGGAAGGTTGAGAACCACTGCTCTAAAGGACGGGATTGTTATTTTTACGCCCAGGGTACCCTGGCAGGTAGCAGGTGCTGATGGGGGAGGAGGGCATAGCTGTTCCCCCGGGCGGTAGCTATGGAAGCTTTGCCG
>NW_006286677.1:1406049-1416323 GCF_000327345.1 Myotis davidii | reverse complement strand
GGCCGGGGCTGGGGTGCGGGGAGTAGCTCCATAAAGTTTCGTACAGCCCGGTCGGCGTCGGGGTTCGCCTGCGGGGCCACGGGGTAGTCTGCCGGGAGGGACGTTACTCTGATTCGGGGCCGCCGGGGGGAGAAACCGCCTGTTTGGCAGCGGCGGTGGGAAGCACCTCTCTCCCCTCTTCCTCCGGCCGGTGTGGAGGGCGAGAGGAGCCCGGGGGGGTGTCTGCACACACCATGATGGCGATGCTCTGGCTGACGGAGGTGGACGGTTCGTGTTTAGATCCCCCTGTTGCCTTTTGTTTGTAGGGACATCTCGCTGGCCATGTTGATCTGAACGACATTCTCCCCGTATCCCTGCTCCAACCCCCAATAAATAGAACGTTCCTCCGTTCCCCTCAACTGCACGGATGACTCTCCCGCCTCGCGCAGTGGGATGAAAGGGGGCCCCCCGTACCCCCCGCTTTTTCTTCCACCCCCGTCTCCGTTACCTGATGATGGCTTCTTTGCCCGAGCAGATAGACCACGGCACCGGCAGCTGGGGGAGGGGGATGGGACCCTGAGGATTAGAGGGTGACAAACGGGGCTCCGCTTGAGTAATCGGGGTTTCGTGGCGAGCAGTTTTTAACTAAAACGCGTGTTATTTCGAGGCTCTGAAGGCGACATTGCCCTCTCTGGACCGAGCCGCTGGTCCTAGCCTGACCCAGAGCTCTGACATCTCTATCAGCGGAGACTGGCATATGCAGTTGTAAATCTTGGAGGGGCTCCTCTCTTTATAAGTAATAAAGGTTATGAAGATTTTCTTTTTTTCTGCGTTATCATGAAACGACAACTTCAGAGCAGCCAGATCCTACTACTGGGTTAGCCTCTGGAGAGTGTTTCTGCAGAAAGCTTCGCTGAAAGATGGAAAGATCGTTTTTCCCCAATAATTGTGCGATGTTAACATTCCAAAATGTGTATATCCAGGCACTGTCTTTGGGTGTCATTCTTTTTAAATATACTTCTAATTACAAATTAAGAGACAGCAGATTTATAAGGGTTAGTTTCGTTTTTCCCCAGTTTAAAACTATGTGGCTGAAAATGAAAATGCCTCGGGAATTTGAATATTTGGAGGTAATTAACTCGAGGTAAAGAGTACAAAACTTTAGTTCATGTTTTCTATCGTTTTACTCTCAAAATATAGTCACGGTGTGATCTTTGCTTTCTAGTACTTAATTTGTTAGCAGCCCTTTTGAATGCAGCTAATCAGTTCTGTTGAACATGGACCAGAGAGGGAAGCTGAAAAGCTTGTGCTGCTGTATTGTCACTCTTGATGCTGTCCAAGGAAACTGGTATGGAAAGCACATGCTGGGAGATTTCCGCCTTTGTTCTTTCTCATTTTAAGAAAGTGCCTTTGGGGATAGATGGATCAGATCCCTAGTGTGAGTCTTGTTAGGTGAAGTTTCTCTTTGCAGAAACGAGCCTGTATCAGATAAACGCAAAAACACTTGGGGGGGGGGGGGGGGGTTTGGGGGGGGGGGGGAACATTTTTCTAAAATTGGTCTCATTTTCTTGCTCTCTCCAAAATCTCGTTGAGTTCTTTCAGAGGAGTTGTTTTCTACTTTAATGGTCCTCTTGTACAATTTTTTCAAGTTGTAACTGTTTTGACATACTGGTCTGTCACTGTGTGTGCCCAATACTTTGAGGAGCTGTGATTAATTGCTTAGCTGTGATCGCTGTATTAATCTTCTTAATATGTGATTGCGGTTATATTTGCTGTTATTTTTTTGGGGGGGGAGATGATCTTAGGAATGCCTATCATAGTTATTTTAGAATGCATTTATTTATATTTGTGCAGTGATACTCCTTTTGGAAATTGTATGTTCTGATTTTTGGAGGTAAACAGCATTTCTAATAAGGTTGGAAAAGTCAGAGTGAGAATTAAGAAAAACCCAGATTTTTCAAAGGTTTATGTGAAAATACAGTATTTCCAATGGATTTCCATCTGTGAAGTTTTGAGTAAATGCAGTGACTTTTTAATCTTAATTTATAGCCCACATTTCATTTTGCTGTGGATTTGTATTTGATAATTATTTTCTTCATGGCCCATTTTTGTGAGTCCTTTTAGATTTATAACAAATCTGCAAAGATCAGATGTTAAAAAATGGATAGATCTGTATCCCCTATAGATTCCGTGCAAGCTGCAGCACTTACAGATGCTGCCAGTAAAAATTGGATTGTGAGTCCTACATATCAAAAAGAGTTCTCTATGCACATTTGTGAAAGGTTTAAGGGGAATACCCATAAATGACATTTGTGAGAATGTAGAGAGTGAGCATTTTATTATCTTTAAGAACATAAAAGCAGGAGAGTGAGATGGCTAGCTGATACTGGAAGTTAATCTGACAGCTTCATATATTCCTTCTTAAAGTACTTTTAAAAAAATTACAAATGGCCCTAACAGGTTTGGCTCAGTGGATAGAGTGTCAGCCTGCGGACTGAAAGGTCCCAGGTTCGATTCCGGTCAAGGGCATGTATCTTGGTTGCGGGCACATC
Organism: Myotis davidii; assembly: GCF_000327345.1. NCBI lineage: Eukaryota > Metazoa > Chordata > Mammalia > Chiroptera > Vespertilionidae > Myotis > Myotis davidii. The sequence continues at coordinate 1,413,792 of NW_006286677.1, read as the reverse complement.
CCCAGTAGGAGGTGTGCAGGAGGCAGCTGATCGATGTTTCTAACTCTCTATCTCTCTCCCTTCCTCTCGGTAAAAAGTCAATAAAATATATTTTTAAAAAATTACAAATGTTTTTTGCATGAAAATTCATGTCAGGTTATATTGCCATTTTAGCTCACAGAAGGAACAGTGGTAAGGAAGAAATTCATTATCATTTTAGTGGAGTAAATGATGGAATTCGATGGGAAGACAAACCATACTTTTAAAACCATATTTTAAAAAGCATAAGCTTGACAGTAAATTCTGTTGTCATATTTTGCCTCTTCATTTTCAAGAGATAGCCACTTAATTTTGATATTTTGTGGTGTAATTTGCCTGCTTTTATTTCAGATAGGAGCAAGTAAATCTGACAATTTATTCATAGATTTGATTTGAATTTCCATAACTTGCTTTTGTCAAGAGCCACATTTAGATGGCTTTTGTTTTAGGTCACCATTTTTATGAACATTACTTAAGAACAATTTATAGAACACTTTAGTTTTTAAGTATTTAATATAATTGTTTTGAAATACTGCCTTTTCTTCCACCGTTTCCTCCTGGGTGATTGTATTGTATTTCTCTTCAAAGAGTCTCTTGTAATCCCTGTTGATTGCTTAGTGTTTAGTGGTGAGTCCATAGCTGATTAACCTTGGGTTTCTCCTAGTGAACTCCATCAACATGCTGCTCCATGGTTCTTGCTGAGGCTTTTGAGTTCAGTGTAATTTGTACCCTTTTCTGCCGGTAGCTAGGGATAAAAAAACCAAAATGGCTCATGATCGTACGGTGGGAACTGGGAGGAAATATTTAAGTTCCTGAAAAACGTGTTTATGATGAGATGTAGCTTTTTTTTTTTTGAGATGTGGCCTTTAGAAACAAACAAAACCCCTGGTTCATTACTTCATATAATTGGTTGTAGTATTTTCTGACGTATTCTGCTCTGGCATTAAGCACCTTGTGGTTTTTTTAATGTATGTTTAAACAATCTTATGTAGTGCTTTGCAGGTCATAATGTATCACATTGTCTCATTTGATCTTTCCAACAGTTCTTTGAGGTAGGAAAGGCAGGTAATATCTCTCTCTCATCAATAAAGTGAACCCAGAAAGGGTAAGGGACTAGCCCAAGGTCATACAAATAAAAGTGGCAGGAACTTGAAAGGTCTTGTGATTTCAAAATGTTGTACTGTAGACTGCCTTAGATGTGCCGTATTAGTCCTGGTGCCTTGCTTACTAAGAATTCTAGTTATGTTGTGGCTCATACTTTTCCCTATTGCTCTTTGCCCCCAGGGTATTTTGGGATGTAATTTGGGGGATTTTTTTGCAAGGAAGATTTTGGAGTTTGTTAGTTGGAATCATAAATATTAATTCTTAGAAATACCATTTTGCTTGGGAATATTTCAGAGAATAGTGAAAAAAGTAGGCAGGAAAAGAAACAACATCTGTAATTCCAGCACTTAGAAATATCATGGTCAATGTCTGGGTTATCCAGTTATTTTTTCTCTCTGAGCATATGTATTTGTATATTCATCACAAAAAAACACACGCTACTTTTGTTTTGTAATCTGCTGTTTTCATGCCTATCTTTCTATTTTATTCAGGTAGTCTCTTATCTTTGGACAATTACATTATTTTCACTTTCTTGCTATTTTAAACAGTGTCTTGACAAATAGCCTGATATAAAAGTTTGCAAATGTTTTATTCTAACTCAATATATTAATATGACAGACCTTTTGGTGCTTTAGGGAGCAGTGCAGATGGTATTTTGAGTAGATGAAGTGGGAGTGAAATAAGTAATTTCTTGTTGTCTATACCTTTATTTTTGTTTCTATAAATCTATTAGATAAGGTTATTAAATGATGGCCGATATTTTATAAAATGTAAGCAAACATTTCTTCTGAATCAGAACATTCAATAAAGTATGAAATGGATTATGAAATAGTATGTATAACTTATTTCAAGTATGTTTGATTTTGGGAAATTATATCTCAATAATCAGATATTGCAAGATTTTGTGCCTTGTTTTTAGATGCTCATCTGTTTTTAAGTGGCATTTAAAAAAGCATTGCTGAACATTAATCTAGAGAAAGTGGAAATGAGAATTTGCCTTACTCACATTTTTAATCTCAGAGAAGTGTTGCTATAGTATTAGATTGGTAGGTACCGTTATTTCTAGGAGGTACCTACTTTGGAGAAAGGTTATATAGGCAATGAAAACATTTTTCTGTTTTAAGAAGGAACCTTTGTGGGTTAAATCAATTAATAAATGTATATGTGAATTAAGATTATTTGTGTAACATCTGAAAAATACAGCACTGTAGAAGGAACAGTTGGTGAAATTAAGGGTGTGAAATTGAACATACTCTAAATTTGATGTCAAATTTGGTCCCCACCTAAACCTAAACTTATGTAACAAATTTTATCATTAGAATTTTTAAAAGATAGGTGATAAATGTAAAAGTGCTTAGTTTTCCTTTACTGTCTATAATAATAATAAAAGCATAATATGCTAATTAGACCAGACAGCTGAGTGACCTTCCAGGCAAAGCCAGGGCTGTGCCGAGCCCCTTGTACGAATTTCATGTATCGGGCCTCTAGTCTATAATAATAGAGTAATATGCTAATTAGACCGGGCAGCTGAACAACCTTTCAGACGTCATTCTGGATGGCCTTCCTGATGAAGCCGAGGCGGTTAGGGGCTAATCAGGCAGGCAGGCGAGCGTTTAGGGGTTCTCAGGCAGGAAGAATGGTTAGGGGCGATCAAGCAGGCAGGCAGGCGAGCAGTTAAGAGCCAGTGGTCCTGGATGGCGAGAGGGTGTAGGCCGGCTGAGGGAATCCCCCCTCCCGTGTACAAATTTTGTGCACTGTGCCTCTAGTTAATTTTATAGTAGGACTAATTGCCATGCACTTTTTGCTACTCTTGCTACAAAATGTTACTGTACTTCCCTTTCCATGTTAAAAATTATGGAATTCCCATCGTTTTTTATTTTCCTCTACTCTTGGTTTCAATGATATCACATGAAAAGGTAGCTCCCCAAATCCCTTCTCCCCTTAGAATTTTCTGCTAAACTACATTCTTTGCCATGCACTTCTAAAATTCATCAAAATTAAGAAACCACGTTTTTTCCTTCTTAACCTTAGATCAAGCAAATAAACAAACACTCTGAACATTAATTAGTAAATATGAAATATCACTAACACGGGACTGTTAACAAATGTTCTTCTTTTTTTTTTTTCAAATGGTCTTATTTTTAAAAAACTTCATCTCTTTCTTACCTTTCCTGCTATTCTCCACTTTCAATTCCTCCCTTGCCAGGTTAATTTTCCCAAAACAGTCCTTTCATCCTGTCACTCCAGTGGCTTTCCATCAAAAACAGGATTAAAGTCTCATTTTGGTATTAAAGATTTTCTATAGGCTGACCCCAGTCTACTTTGTATGTTTTGTCTCCCTCCACTGTATAGCAAAGTCCTTAACTTAAAGCCAGAGATGTTAGTTTGCTTCTTTTTGTTGAACAGTATTCTGTTTTCTATACTGTTCTATTCTCACCCATCAGTTACCCCGTTCCCTGTGGACACAGTAGGTGCTTAAGATATATTTGTCAAATGAACAAATTATATTCAAGATTTTTGTTAGTGAGAGGGCTAATGCACATGTTCTTTTGTCAGTCTAAATTGTAAATGTTCTGAGATAGAGTTATATGTCTTCACGCTTTTTTAATGGCTGCTTCTTAGATGAACTTGCATAACATTAAATCCACAATACTTTATGAAAGACTATTTTAGATTTACTTATATATCTTTACCTTATATAAATAATAAATGAATATATTATTTCTCATTGTAGTGATATAGCAGTAAATGATGTTAATTTTTTAAAAATATATTTTTATTGATTTCACAGAGTAAGGATGAGAGAGAGAGAGAGGGAGAGAGAGAAACATCAATGATGAGAAAGAATCATTGATCAGGTGCCTCCTGCATGCCCCCTATTGGGGATCGAGCCCCAACCCTGAATCAGACTGTGACCTCCTGGTTCATAGGTCGATGCCCAATCACTGAGCCACACTCACTGGGCAAATAGTGTGGGTTTTTTTTTTCTTTTTTCAATCCTTACCTGAGGATATCTTTCCATTGATTTTTAGAGAGAGTGGAAGAGAGAGGGAAAGACAGAGAGATATCGATTGAGAGAAACACGATTGGTTGCCTTCTGCATGTCCCCTGACCAGGGCCCAAGCCCGAGAGGAGCTTGCAACCGAGGTACGTGCCCTTGACTGCAGTCGAATTCAGGACCTTTTGGTCCACAGGCTGACACTCCTCTGTCTACTGAGTCAAACTGGCTAGGGCCAAATGGTTTTTTTGTTTTGTTTTGTTTTTCTAGGTCCCTGAGTTTACTTGAGGGTAACTTTAAGTGGATGTGGCCCTTTTGATTGACTTTTTTGTTGTTGCATCACTTTTTTTTCTTTCTTTATTGATTAAGGTATTACATATGTGTGCTTATCTCCCCATTGCCCCCCCAACCCCGCTCATGCCCTCACCTCCCTGGTGTCTGCATCCATTGGTTATGCTTATATGCATGTGTACAAGTCCTTTGGTTGATCTCCCCCCCCTCCCATGGGTTTTAATATATTTACAAGTTGTGCAACCATCATCACAATCAATTTTAGAATCTTCTTTAACCCCCAAATAAATCATGCACCCTTCTGCTATCACTTTTATTTCCCACCACTCAACTCCCCTTCAGACAGCTATTACATTCTGTCTCTGTAGATTTACCTAATTCAGAAAGTTCTTATAAATGGAATCATCCTCCTATATAATAAAAGGCTAATATGCAAATAGTCCAAATGGTGGAACAACTGAACAACCAGTTGCTATGATGTGTGCTGACCATCGGAGGGCATGTGCGGAGCATGGCGGGTGTCAGCCGCGGCGGGATGGTGGAGCAGTTGAGTGGGGGCACCAGACCAAGGCAGGGTACTGGTCACTGTCATCGGGGTGAGCCTCTGGTGGTTACTGAAAATTCTTTACTCCCCCACGCCATGGTCCCACCCGGAGCTTGCACCTGCTGCTGGTGCCAGCCCTGCTCACACCCACTGCCAGTGCCAGAACCGCCGCTCACACCACTGCCAGCGCTGCTGCTTGCACCTGGTGCCCGTCCTGATTGCTGGTGCCATCAGCGGTTGTGAGTGGCGGCTGTCGGCCTTGATTGCCCCTGAGGGCTTCTACACCTCCCCCTGCTCTTGAGGGGCGATCAGGGCAGCAGCCGCTGCTCGCACCTGCTGACGGCGCTGGCCCTGCTCTCATCTGCTGCTGGTGCTGGCCTCAATCGCTCTGCACTTTCAGAGGGTGTGAGCGGGGCTGGCGCTGTTGGCACGTGGGAGCGGTGGCAGCGGGAGCAGGGCTGCCAGCAGACGGGACTGGGGGCCGTGGTGGTAGGGGCCGTGGCGGTAGGGGCTGGGCAGGGATGTGGAGAATAGGCTGAGACCCGCTCCTGTGCCCATTACAGCCTCACGGCCCACAGTTCCTTTTAAGGTGCACAAATTTGTGCACTGAGCCCTAGGTGTAATATATAGTCTTGTGTGTCTGAGCAATTCATTTTTCTTTGTGTGCATTACATTATGTATATTTGTATAATATTTATAACTTACTGTGTGTGTATATGTCTAGATCCATGACAAACTAAGTGCATAGAAGGAACTCAGTATTTATTAACACATTGTATGCGGGAAACGTATTTATACGTTTTACGTTGACTGGTAGTAGAGCGTGGGACACGTATTAATACGTTTTTTATAGACTAGCGGTAGAATGCGGGTAACATAAATACGTAAACTAAAGTTATTGTAATTTTACTGAACGTTGCTGTTTGCGCAAAAAATTAGCAAAAATGGCCCGTGTCACCTGTTAGCGCGCGATAAAAACTACCCGCAAACAATGTGTTAAGTGAGTGTACTTGAACATAAACATTTTCTGAAAACATAAATGGGATCATACTATATATAGCTTTTTTTTCACTTTCTAACATACTGAAGATCTTTCCAAATGAGATGGTCTTATTCCTTTTTTAAAAATCAGAAGTATATTTATTATTGATAGTGAATGAAGAATATATGGAACGCTTCACGAATTTGTGTGTCATCCTTGTGCAAGGGCCATGCTAATCTCTGTACCATTCCAATTTTATGTGCTGTCAAAGAGAGCACTGGTCTTTTTCTTTTCAAATATGTTTTTACTGATTTTTTAGAGAAGGGAAGGTAGAGGGATAGAGAGAAACATCAATCGGCTGCCTCCTGCACACCCCCTATTGCAGCGGTTCTCAATCTGTGGGTCTCGACCCCTTTGGGGGTTGAACTACCCTTTCACAGGAGTCGCCTAAAACCATTGGAAAACACATATATAATTACGTATTTTTTTGTGATTAATCATTATGCTTTAATTATGTTCAATTTATAACAATGGAAATACATTCTGCATATCAGATATTTACATTACAATTCATAACAGTAGCAAAATTACAGTTATGAAGTAGCAACGAAAATAATTTTATGGTTGAGGGTCACCACAACATGAACTGTATTAAAGGGTTGCGGCATTAGGAAGGTTGAGAATCACTACCCTGTTGGGTATCGAGCCTGCAATCCAGGCATGTGCCCTGACCAGGAATTGAACCGGTGACCTCTTGGTTCATGGGCTGATGGTCAACCATTGAGCCATATGGCCGAGCTAGAGAGCATTGGTCTTACTCTTTACAACAGTGTAAATATTTCATATGTATGTTTATAAAGATTTACTTCTTGAACTTATCAATGTATGTCTAAAAATCCTTAACTTGTTTTGATGGTTTGTTATACCAATTAAAAAAATAGTTGCTGCATTTAATGTAACCTCTATACTCTTAATACTGGAGTTTCATTTAAAAATAGGAATGAAACTGTTACAGGTAAGGGTTGTTTGGTTTGAGGAGAGATGGAATGTAGGCTCTTTATGGGGTTCTGGCAGGACACAGCCAAATAAGTTCATTTTGTATTTTGGTTTCTCAATGTGAGCATGCCTGTTTTAGCTTCATGGCATAGTGCTCAAAATAGAATTTAACATACTATCTTGTGCTTTGGTGAATTTTAAGACTTTTTTTATAGTCATGTAGGCCTAATTTTTTTAAAAAAAATCTGGAAGATTTCAGGATGAATAATTTTTTCATTTTAAAAATAATTATTCTGGTCTATGGGCTTCTGTAAGTTACCCATGAAAGCAAATGTAGAAGGCACCTAGCTCAGGGCCTAGTTTATGATAGGTACTTGGTAATTATTTGTTACTTACTTGAGATGTATTTATTATACTATCATTCATTATATGTTTGAGTGTCTCTCCAAGTATATGTGTGTATTTATTTAAACACTTTTGTTTGAGGGAATATTTATTAAAACATTACCTTTTAAAAAATATAAATATTTTTATTGATTTCAGAGAGGGAGGGAGATCAAACCCATAACTTGTGCAGGGAATAGAACTGTGACCTCCTGGCTCATGGGTCAGTGCTCAATTATTGAGCCACGCTGGTCAGGCAAACATCTTTTTTTAACCATACAAGTAATGTATCAGCTATTACAGTGGTTCTCAAAGTCTATTTTCTAGTCCCCTGGTGGTTCTCCAGACTCTTTCTGGGAGTCCTTTAGGTCAAAACTATTTTCCTAATATAATAAAGCATTATTTACTATACTAGGGGCCTGGTGC
>NW_006286677.1:1400391-1405632 GCF_000327345.1 Myotis davidii | reverse complement strand
CTTCCTGCTTTCCCTTTCGCCTCCCTGCATTGTGCCTACATATGCAAATTAACCGCCATCTTGTTGGCAGTTAACTGCCAATCTTGGTTGGCAGTTAATTTGCATATAGCCCTGATTAGCCAATGAAAAGGGTAGCGTCGTACGCCAATTACCATTTTTCTCTTTTATTAGTGTAGATTGACATTTGCAAACTCAACAGTGGGTAAAATTGCTGGTGTCTTAGCAGGAATTAAGGCAGTGGCACTAAACTGTACAAGTTTAGTATATCACCTTGCACTTGGAATTAAAATGTAAATGCCAGTTACATTTTAATTTCTTAATGAACCAATAACACTAATTTTATTATGTCTTAATACTTGATTACACTTTAGAAAATATTTTTTGTGATGAAATGGAAAGTACTTGTAAAACACTTTTATTTTACTAAATACCAAATCTTATGGTTAACTCAAGGAAAAGAAGCTGTGCAATTAATTGTAGGAGTTGCATGCTGAACTAGCTGCTTAAAAAAAAAGTTATTGATTTCAGAGAGGAAGGGAGAGAGAGAGAGAGAGAGAGAGAGAGAGAGACAGAGAGAAATATCATTGATGAGAGAGAAACATAGATTGGCTACCTCCTGCATGATGGGGGTGGAGCCTGCAACCTAGCATGTGCTGTGACCAGGAATGGAACTGTAACCTCCTGGTTCATAGGTTGACACTCAACCACTGAGCCATGCCAGCTGGGCTAAACTAGCTGCTTTTTTAATGGAATACCATTTTTACTTGACATGACTGTATATATGAAGCTCAATAAAAGAAAGTTCTTACTGCCTTTTTTTTTCCTGGCCATTGACTTTGTTTGTTTTATTTAGTTATTATTATTGAGAAGAATTGTCATATAAGTGTTAAAATAATCAGAACTGCCACAGCTTAGAGGAACCTAAGGAGACATGACAACTAAATGCAATGTGACATCTTGGATGGGATCTTAGAACAGAAAAAACTGAAATAAAAAAATAAATATGAATAAAGTAGACTTTAATAATAACGTATCAATATTGGGTCATGTTAATGTAAAATGTTAATTGGGGAAATTGGGTGGACTATGTGGGAACTCTCAATGTCTGTACATCTAAAACAGTTAAAAAAAAAGGGATCTGCTCCAGAGTCAAATATGCTGAGTACATCATTGCTTAAGATAACCAAAATCTCATATATATTTTTCTTTAATTCTCTTTATAGACTGGTTGTAGGAACAGGTTGCCTGCCGGCCACCTGGGGCCACTATGTGGACAAGGCTGGGCTATTTACAGGCTTGTTGTGAGAGCTGTACTGTGGCGCCTCCCAAGGAAACCTTGGTTTTGAAATCTGCCTGCCAACCCTAGGGTCTTGTACAGTTCATTCTAGGGACTCTGTTTTCCTGTTTTTCTTGTAGTTACCCCTTATTCCCTCCTCTAGGTCATCAGCCTTTGAGTTATGACTTATCTTACTGTTTCCTGAATTTCTTTCCTCTAGTCTAGCTGTTAACAAAATATGGTTTGTGGACCCCTGTTGATCCACAAGACTATCCTAAGGGATCTTTCAAAAACAATTTTCATAATAATACCAAGATGTTATTATCAGTTTCCCCTAGATTGACATTTGTTCTGGTGGTGCAAAAGCAATGAGGGGTAAAGCTGCCTCGCACATTAGCATGAGTTAATAAGACAGCGGCACCAATTGTACTTACTGGTAGTCATTGTGTTCTTTACCACTATGCACTCACTCTCAGTTAAAAAAATCCAGGATCACGTAGAATATCTTCCATGAAGCAATAAAAGTGTTAATTTCATTAAATCTTGACCCTTGAATACATGTCTTTTTGATACAGTGCTTAATGATGAAATGTAAAGTATGAGTAAAGCATTTCTATTAAATACTGAAAAACAATGGTTGTCTCGAGGAGAAGCATTTGTGCAATTGTTTTGATTTGCAAACTGAATTCCCTGTTTTATTTTTCTGAAACACCATTGTTCCTTGAAAGAACTCAAAACTGACAGAGTGTAGTTATTCAGACTTTGGTACTCAGCAGACATTTTCTCAAAACTAGAGTGAGCTTGTGTTCCTGCAAGAAAAACAACCGACTGTATTCGTTGCTACTATGAGTTTGACAACTTCCCAGTACTATGCTTTTTTTTAAAATATAAAATTGATGGTGGTAGTAATGAATGTGATATAGTGAAGTTGTGTTGAAAGTGTCAACATTTTAAAGGATCATGTAATTCAGTAACCAGTATTTTCTAAATAAGCAGTGCACGGTGTCAAAAATTACACATGGGCTAAAAAAAAAGCCATTGGAAATGGAAGATAGACCTATGGATTTCAATATATCAGAGTAGGAAATGTTCATAGATAGGGTTTCAGATTCCCTATTGCTATTGCAACAGCCTTAAAGAAACTCCCACTTGTTGAGTTTTAGTGAAGGTTCAAAGAATAGCCACAGTTATTCTTTGCAGAGGCCGAGTTTTTCTCATTCAGTATTTCAATCAAAATCTGATGCCGCCCTACCAGTGTGACTCAGTGGTTGAGTGTCGACCTATGAATAAGGAGGTCATGGTTTGATTTCCAGTCAGGCTCCATCCCCATTGGGGATGTGCACGAGGCAGCCTATCAATGATTCTCTCTTATCATTGATGTTTCTATTTCTTCCTCTCCCTTCCCCTCTGAAATCAATAAAAATATAAAATAAATAAAGATAAGGTTTAAAAAATCTAATGCAGCAGATTGACTGCAAAAGTGGATATGAGAATCAGACAGTAAAGAGATTTGCAAAAATGTGAAACAGTGACAGCCTTCCTGCAATTTTTGTTGTTGTTTTGGAATATAGTTTTTTTAAAGTTAGTATGTGATGTGTGTTAACAAGTAATGAGTTCATTATTATTTTTAAACTAGGGGTCCAGTGCACGAAATTCGTGCACTTGGTGTGTGTGTGTGTGTGTGTGTGCGTGTGTGTGTGTGTGTGGCGTGTCCCGCAGCCCAGCCTGCCCCCTCTCACATACGGGGAGCCCTCAGGCGTTGACCCCCATCACGCCCCAATCGCAGGATTGGCCCCTTGCCCAGGCCTGACGCCTCTGACAGGGGCGTCAGGCCTGGGCAGGGGACCCCCAGACCCCTCTGATTGCTGGCTCTGCCCCTTGCCCAGGCCTGATGCCTTGGCCAGAGGCGTAGACCCGCATCACCCTCCGATCACCTGATCGGCCACCTTTGCCCTGCCCCCCAGCTCTTAGCTCCCCCCTGGGTTTCTGATCACTGTCAGTGGCAGGGGGCTTCTTCCTGCTTTCCCTTTCGCCTCCCTGCATTGTGTCTGCATATGCAAATTAACCTCTCGCTTGTTGGCAGTTAACTGCCAATCTTAGTTGGCAGTTAATTTGTATATAGCCCTGATTAGCCAATGAAAAGGGTATTGGTCGTACGCCAATTACCATTTTTGTCTTTTATTAGATAGGATGATATGAACATTTACATTTTTTTCAATTTTAATTTTTATCACAGAAAATCTAAATTTAATCGTTTTTTGTTCAAAACTAGGAGTCCAAAGAGCAAAACCTTTGATAACCTGAACACTTTTTTTTTTGTAACCCTCATCTGAGGATATTTTTTCCATTGATTTTTAGAGAGAGGAGAAGGGAGGGGGAGAGACACAGGGAGAGGAACATTGATGTGAGTGAGACACTTTGATTGGTTGCCTCCTGCACACATCCAGACCGGGGCCAAGGATCGAACCTGTAACCCAGGAATGTGCCCTCGACCAGAACTGAACCTGAGACCATTCAGTCTGCAGGCTGATGCTCCAACCACTGAGCAACTGGTTAGGGCTGAGCACTTTTTAAATATAAGATTCACAGTACAGGTACAGGAGTCTGTGGTTTATTGATTTACTTTAATTTGAGAGAGTTAGTGAGAGGGAGAGAGGGAGGGAAAGGGAGTGAGGGGGAGAGAGAGACAGAAAATGAACACGTCCATGATGTGAGAGAGAAACATAACCCATCAGTTGCCTCCTGCATGTGCTCAACCAGGGATGGAAACTGACCAGGGATTAAACCTGAACCCACAACCTAGGTATGTGCCCTGATGAGGAATGGACCCCAGCCCCAACCTTCTGGTCTATGGGACAATGCTCCAACCGAGGCACAAGTCAGGACCAGGAGTCAGTAGTTTAGAATGGGAATATGGCTTTTACCTTCTCACCCATAGTATTTCTTACAATTTAAAAGAAAAAACAGTTTACTTATAGATGATAGCGATCCATTTACAAGGCAAGTTTGCTAAGCAGAAGGGGCTTAATTGTATCTCTAGTAAAAATGCTAAACAGGAACCAGTAATGGCTTGCATTGAAGAATAAGCTCCAAATACTTTAAATTAATAATGGTGTGGGAGTTGTATAACTTTTTATTTTGTCAAGGTTATGTCTCAATCTTTGATTGCCCTCGTCCCTCCTTACCGCCCATAGTAGGGGGTAGAAATAGTTTGGGTAAATAAAAAATCCATGCAGGTGTGTTCCATAACCTAATTTTAGCCAATAATTTCTTCAGATTTTATTAGCTCTTACCACATATTTTAAGATGATAGATTTGTATTCAGCCTATTTTTTATTGTTATTTTTTCAGCATATTTTGTTTTCTTTCTTTCCCTCTTGTGGGATTAACATGGGACATACAGGTTATGAATCTAGAGATTATAAAACTGCTTTTTAGTTTCTTTCTACCTTTCTTTAGATTTGTTTGAAAAACTTCAACTTCTATATTTCTTTAAAAAAAGTGTACATATATACTTTTTAAATATATATGCATATATATATATACTTTATTTTAAATTGATTTTTTTACAGAAAGGAAGGGAGAGGGATAGAGAGCTAGAAACATTGATGAGAGAGAAACATTGATCAACTGCCTCCTGCACATCTCCTACTGGGGATGTGCCTGCAACCAAGGTACATGCCCTTGACCAGAATTGAACCTGGGACCCTTCAGTCTGCAGGCCAATGCTCTATCCACTGAGCCAAACCGGTTAGGGCTATATTTTTTAATATATATGTATATATGTATTTCAGAGAGGAAAGGAGCGGGAGAGAATTAGAATCATCAATGATGAGAGAGAATCATTGGTCAGCTGCCTTCTGCACATCCCCCACTGGGGATCGAGCCCACAACCTGGGCATGTGCCCTGACTGGGAATTGAACCGTGACCTCCTGGTTCATAGCCACCTTGGCCGGGAAGCTTC
>NW_006286677.1:1394963-1400273 GCF_000327345.1 Myotis davidii | reverse complement strand
ATCAGTGATGAGAGAGAATCATTGATTAGCTGCCTCCTGTACACCCCCTACTGGGATTGAGCCTGCAACCTGGGCATGTGCCCTTGACCAGAATTGAACCCGGTACCCTTTAATACACTGGCCAATGCTATATCCACTGAGCCAAACCAGCTAGGGCAGGGTAGCTTCTGTATTTTTTTTAAGCATCTTTCCTCAGAGTATTAAAGTAAGGTGGGAAAAGAAGGATTTTTATTGCAAAAGTTATTCTAAAATGTGATTTCAAAATAAAGTAGCTTTGTAAGCATGAAAGAGATATATTTTTAAAGCATGGTGTCTAATAGAATCATAATTAGGAAAAAGAACATGAATTTTAGGATTGCCATTAAATTTTACTCCTGAATTTAGATAGTAATCCCAGGTATAATTCAGACTAAGGATAAATAGTGAAAATTAACAACCCTTAATTTCAGACTGTTTTTAAAAAGTTACTTCTTGGTATATGTGGCAACTATTTTAAAAAGTTACTCCAAGTGTTAACCCTGCTATGCCTAATAGAAAGGATATTAGAGAAGCAGCATTTGCATGTAAACAAGATGTGCTTGTAAGTATTGGATAGTTTGTACTGTTGAGTAGGTCCTACTTTGCTACTTATAAGTTGGTTGATAATTGTCTAGGACATATTTACTTGTAGGTAAACACTTCATACTCTATTGAGTTATTAGTTTTCTGGAATCTGCTAATCTAATAGGTGATTCTACTGATTGTGGAGCATGATACTGAACATTTTGTTTTGCAAGTATATTTCAATTTTATTTGTAGCTTTAGTAAAAGTCCTTTTTTTGTTGTTCAACCATCTGTCATCTTTTTTAAAAAATATATATTTCATTGATTTTTTACAGAGAGGAAGGGAAGGGAGAGGGATAGAGAGTTAGAAACATAGATGAGAGAGAAACATCGATCAGCTGCCTCCTGCATACCACCTACTGGGAATGTGCCCGCATCCAAGGTACATGCCCTTGACCAGAATCGAACCTGGGACCCTTCAATCCGTAGGCCGACGCTCTATCCACTGAGCCAAACTGCTTAGGGCAACCATCTGTCATCTTAACTGCATAATCCACTTGAGGAAATGGGTTCTGAAGGTGATGGTATGTTTGAGGCAGCGACCGCCAACCAGTGGTCCGTGGAGGTCCGTGAGGTCCAAAAGGTTGGCGCCCACTGGCTTCGGGGGCAGGATGATGATGCTGTGAATGCTATTGAATCCAAAGGGTTTGTCCTCCATCCAAGATAATTCTACAAATAAAGTTAACCAAGGAAAAACATGATATTGATGTGAAATGCAAATAGTTAAATTTAAGCTCTTATTAGTAGCTGTGGTATTTGAAGAAGTAAATTAGGGTATTTGAAGAAGTAAATAATAACCTTGTTAATATGAAAATAATTTCATTTGATTTAAAAATTAATTGAATTATTAATATTTTCCTTTTTATAGTTTTAGGTCATTAAAAACTAGGTATTGAATAGAACCTTTTTTACCTTATGGTTAGGCCTTTTCATAGTACTCATTTATTTAGTAAATATTTGAGTGTATGCTGTGTGCCTGGTACTACACTAGTCATCAGTGTATAAAGATAATTATAAAACATAATTCTGACAGGATGAAATTCAGTCTGGTAGACAGATTAGACATAATCTATCATAATTACCTGCTTCAGAGCAATAATGATGTGTGTAGTTGATAAGTACTTTTTGCTTATCTTTGTATCTACATTTTTTAATTATATTTTTTAAAAGTTAACTGTTTCTCCTCAGCCTTCACATATGAATGGTTTAGATTGATGGGAAGAAATTACCATATTTTAATCTTTTGAAAAACTTATATAAAGTTTTTTGTTCTAGATTCCTGTCTCTCCTGTCCAGCTACCTGTCCCCTCATACCCTTCATGCTCCATGATTTTTAAAAAGTATCATTCATTTTTTGGTTAGTTATTTTGCCAAGCTAAATTAAAATAACCCAAATCTATTAGGAGCAAAAGGAGTTTAAATAAAGTTAACATTGAACTTCAATCGTGCACCTATGGATGAGGACAGTGGGTGGGGAGTGAGGGCGGAGGGTGGGGTGGGAACTGGGAGGTGGGGAGTTATGAGGGGGATAAAGAGGAACAAATGTAATAATCTGAACAATAAAGATTTAATTAAAGAAAATGAACTTCAATAATTATCTTACTCAAAGTTAGGCTAACTATTCAGTTTTTAAAAAATATATTCTTAATTGATTTCAGAGAGTAAGGTAGAGGGAGAGAGAGAGAGAAACATCAGTGATGAAAGAGAACATCCATCGGCTGCCTCTTGCACTCTCCACACTGGGGACCCAGCCTGCAACCTGGCACTTTCCCCTGATCAGAATTGAACTGCGACCTCCTGGTCCATAGGTTGATGCTCAACCAGTGAGTCAATGCCTGCTGGGTTAATTGTTCAATTTTTGATAGATTGTACTTTTTAGAAAAATGTTTCTAAAGGCTAGTTTTATCTCTTGAATGAAACTCTAGACAATTTGAACTATGGTATTTTTTAACAGACATTTTCTCTTTACCTTTTTTTTTTTTTTATAACAAACTAAAGATGATGTCCACATTGTACAGGGTATAGAGTGCCACTTCAGTTATTGAATCTTTTTTTTTAAAATTTTATATTTTATTGATGTTTTTGCAGAGAGGAAGGGAGAGGGATAGAGAGTTAGAAACACCGATGAGAGAGAAACATCGATCAGCTGCCTCCTGCACACCTCCTACTGGGTATGTGCCCGCAACCAAGATACATGCCCTTGACCGGAATCGAACCTGGGACCCTTCAGTCCGCAGGCCGACGCTCTATCCACTGAGCCAATCCAGTTAGGGCTAGTTATTGAATCTTTACCTGTGACCTGTCTGGGAGTTTCAGGATCTTTATTCCTGGTGTGCTCAAACTTCATGATGACATACTTCGGTGTAGGTATTTTTCAGTCATTGTGCTAAGGTACTTGGCCCAGTGTGGAGATATGTCCTTTATTTCTAGGAAGTGTTCCTATATTAATCTGTTAGTGATTTTCTTCGTTTTATCTTGTTAAAGGACTGGATCTCTGCCTGTACTTTTTCTTTTTTAGTCAGTTATTGTCTTTTGCTTGTTTTTGCGAATTAATTTTTCTTTCTTTACTGTCTTTGTTTCTTTTTAGAGAGGGAATGTGGTAGATGTCTGTATGATCAGTTTGTATTTAACTGGTACATATTGTAAACTCTCTGTGAAGCTCATAATACAAACTTTTAATATATTAATCATTCTTGAATACCTGCCAATATTGAAATAAGATTTATACTGCACCATTTTGGCTCTCTGAGTAGCACTATGGTGGTTGGCAGAATAAGCTCCTTACCAAAGGAAGCCAAGAAGAAAGTGGTTGGTTGATCCTTTTTCTAAGAAAGATTGTAGTGATGTGAATGCACCAGCAATGTTCAATAAAAGAAATATTGGGAAAATTAGTCATGAGAACTCAAGAAACCATATTGCATCTGAGGGTCTCAAGGGTTTTGTTTTTGAAGTGAACCTAGCTCAGTGGTTCTCAACCTTCCTAATGCCCCGACCCTTTAATACAGTTCCTCATGTTGTGGTGACCCCCAACCATAAAATTATTTTCGTTGCTACTTCATAACTGTAATTTTGCTGCTGTTATGAATCATAATGTAAATATCTGATATGCAGGATGTATTTTCATTGTTATAAATTGAACATAATTAAAGCATAGTGAGTAATCACAAAAACAATATGTAATTATATATTTTTTTTCCGATGGTCTTAGGTGCCCCCTGTGAAAGGGTCATTCGACCCCTAAAGGGGTCGCGACCCACAGGTTGAGAACTGCTGGCCTAGCTGATCTGCAGAATGAATTTGTATTTAGTAAATTCAAGCTAATTACTGAGGATGTTCATGGCAAAAACTGCCGGACAAACTTCTATGGCAGGGAACCTATGACAAAATGTGCTTCATGGTAAAAAAAAAAAAAAAAAAAGACACCATGATTGAAGCTCATGTTGATGTTAAGACTACCAATGATTATTTGCTTTATTTATTCTGTGTTGGTTTTATTAATAGGTCGCAACCATCAGATTTGGAAGTCTTTTTAGTTTTTAGGCTCAGCAGCAACAGGTTCACCAAATCTGGAAGATGATTGAAATCTTGGCCCTAGAGGTACAGACAAGTGACTTGAAAGAAGTGGTCAGTGTATTGATTTCAGATAGCATTGGAAAAGACATAGAAAAGACTTGCTAATCAATATATCTGCTCTGTGATGTCTTTGTTTTCTAAGACAAAATACAAGAAGCCCAAGTTTGAATTGGGGAAAACTTATGGAGCTTCATGGTGAAGGTAGCAGTTCTGGAAAAGCAACTGGGGATGAGACAGGTGCTAAAGTTAAATGAGCTGATGGATATGAGTCCCCAGTCCAAGAATCTGTTTAAAATCCAGAAATTTAATGGTGACAAATAAAAAATCCTATTTGTGATTTAAAAAATATTTACATTGAACGATAATAGAAATTTTGTACTGAGACAAAACTTAGGTTGCTTTAAAAAAATAAATGTATAGTATATACAAGCTAATATAACTGTGTAGAAAACTGTATAACTTATGGAAGACTAATAAAACAAACATCAAACTTAATAGAGTATTCTGAAACTTTGAGGCCTATATTTGTTTGGCTCTGGGGATAGAGCATCGGCCTGTGGACTGAAAGGTCCCAGGTTCGATTCCGGTAAAGGGCATGTACCTTGGTTGCAGGCACATCCCCAGTGGGAGGTGTGCGGGAGGCAGCTGATCAATGTTTCTCATTGATGTTTCTACCTCTCTATGCCTCTCCCTTCCTCTCTGTAAAAAATCAATAAAATATATTTTTTAAAAAATGAAAAAAATAAAAATTTTATGTAAAGTAAAAAGAATTATTCATTTACTGGGCTAACTCTTGAAAACAAATAAGCACTCACTCCTCATTCTTTTTGCTTATTTCATGTTTGGCTTTTTATATCACAACTAGAGGCCCGGTGCACAAAAATTTGTGCACTCGGGGGGGAGGGGGGTCCCTCAGCCCAGCCTGTGCCCTCTCGCAGTCTGGGACCCCTCGGGAGATAATGACCTGCTGGCTTAGGCCTGCTCCTGGGTGGCAGAGGGCAGGCCCAATCCCTACGTGCCTGCCCCGCAGCCCCTGGTCGGGCTCAGAGCAGGGCCAATTGGGGAGTTGGAGCACTGCCCCATCATGCACAGAGCACGGCGGATCTGGAGGTTGCGATGCCCCCCCCAGGCACG
>NW_006286677.1:1390511-1394281 GCF_000327345.1 Myotis davidii | reverse complement strand
GGGTCACACACCCTTCAGGGTGGGGTTCCCCACGGGGGGGCCTGGCCAGTCTGGATGAGGGGCCGAGGGCTGTTGTCAGGCTGGCGGGTGACGGGAGCTCCCATCCGCTCCTTTTTTCTTTTCTTTTTTTTGATTCTGGGCCAGCTTTAGCTCTGAGGATCTAGCTCTTAGGCCTCCGCTCCTGAAAGCAGGTATCTGGTTATTTTCGGTTCTATAATCGAAACTCTGTATCACCTCCAGCTCTGAGATCCCAGCTAGCTGAAAGCTGGTTTCTGCGTTTTTTTTTAGCTTCTATATTTGTTGAAATGTTTCAAACTGCAGGCTCAGAGGCCTGCGAGGCAGGCAGGGAACGTTGGAGTCCTCCGTCACTGAAGCAAGCAAGCCTCCTGTTAGTTTCAAGCTGCCTGGCTGTTGGCCGCCATCTTGGCTGACAGTTAATTTGCATATCTCGCTGATTAGCCAATGGAAAGGGTAGTGGTCGTACGCCAATTACCATGTTTCTCTTTTATTAGATAGGATAATATAGCTGGGTACAAAGAGTTCTATTCTGTGTAGAAATGGAAGAAATATTATTAATAGGTTTCTGATGGAATTTGAAAGAATACTTAGCCATTCTGTCATTACAAGACTTCAACAATTTTTTCCTGAAACCTATTTTTTTCTTTTTAATATTTTTCTGTAGTTTGTGAAGAATTATTCCTAGGGCTTTTTAGAGCATTGTGTACATATTTTTCTAAACTTGTTTTTCTCTGAAATCTATAAATTAAGACTGAAATATGATCAACTTAGTTATTTTACTGGTGTACCCTAGACAGTTTTTAAGATTGGGGAATCCTGTCATTGCTGATTTGGGTCAGTGGATAGAGCATCGGCCTATTGACTGAAGGGTCCCTGGTTCAATACCTGTCAAGGGCATGTACACCTCAATTGCAGGCTCCTCATTAGCCCCGGTGGGGGAGGCAACTAATCAATGTGTTTCTCTTACATTGATGGTTCTCTCTGTCTTTCCCTCTCTCTTTAACTCTGTAAAAATATCCTTGGGTGAGAATTAATTAAAAAACATTTTTTTAAAGTTCTTTTTTAAAAAAAAGATTGGGGAATCCTGGGGAAACGGAGTCATCTGAATCTTAAATAGTTAAACAATCTTTTTTATAACCTTAAGCTTTATTGTTAAGTGGAGGGAAATCTCTTAAGTTGTGCCACAGGGCTGTGTTATCTTGACCTTGTTATATACCAAGTTTTAAGGATGAGTTGTATGAATACTTAAATGGCAAAACTCTTAGGTTTTGTAGGTGGTACAAAACTGGGAAAAATATGTTAGATAACAGAATCAAGGGGAGTTAGTTCATCATCATCTCTTGGTCATTTACTAGGTGCCATGGACTATATTTAGCTTAGGTGATACAGAGATAAGTACTTGCCCTTGAAAAGCTCAAAATGGGGGAAGGAGATAGACTGGAAAAATCAAGTTTACAACACTGGATGATTAAGTGCTGTAATAGAGCAGTGGTTCTCAACCTTCCTAATGCCACAACCCTTTAATACAGTTCCTCATGTTGTGGTGACCCCCAACCATAAAATTATTTTCGTTGCTACTTCATAACTGTAATTTTGCTACTGTTATGAATCGTAATGTAAATACCTGATATGCAGGATGTATTTTCATTGTTACAAATTGAACATAATTAAAGCATAATGATTAATCACAAAACCAATATGTAATTATACATGTGTTTTCCGATGGTCTTAGGCGACCTCTGTGAAAGGGTCGTTTGACGCCCAAAGGGTCGCGACCCACAGGTTGAGGACCGCTGTAATAGAGGATGTAGTAAATGATAAGTAAATGATGAACTAGAAAAAAATGTTTAACAATACTAAATATAAAGTTCTTTTAAATTTTAAAAAATTATATTCAAGAATGAGGAGGTTTAACTTAATAGCAGTCCATGTGGGGGAAAAAAAAGGAAAGGTTTTAGTTAACTACAAGTATTTTATGAACAACAGTATGATGTTGTTACTCCCATTCCTTGCTGAAACATACTGCATCCTTCGCCTTGCCCAAGTAAAGCAAACCAATCAGTCTAAAATGTGAATGCCTTGTTAGGTTACATAGGTAGAGATACTATGTTCATAATAAGGGAGTAATACTGCTGTATTCAAGATTAGTCAGACCACTGTCTGGATTACTTAATTCACTCCGAGTAGGATAGACCTTCCCATGGACTGCAGAATGCTCAGAGAACAATATGGTTATAGGGAGTCTAGAAACCAGGTCAATTGAAGGAACAGAGCCCTCTTAACACATTTTAAAAATAGCCTCTGTGGTACACAAACAGGATAACCTTTTAGAATCATTGGGTGAAAGAGGAAATTTTGATTCACAGATTTCAGTAATATAGGCTACTATAAAATTAGGCTGTGAACTCTTAGAAGTGTTTCAGCAGGGACTGAGAGACCATCAATTAAGGAGGTTACAGATGGAGAGTTGAGCAAGATTTCTAAAGTTCTGTTTTATATTATGATCTTACTATTCCCCAAAGACATCAAATTATCTAATTATAATTTTCAAATTATCTAGTAGTGTGTGTCAGTACTCTGCAGCATTGCGTGCACTTTGGCATCTGACTTGAGTCTAGCTTTGTAACCTTGAGTAGGTTACACCTGTTACTCTGAAATAGTTCTCTTGATACTTTCCCTCTAGGGCAGTGATTCTCAACCTTTCTAATGCCGCGACCCTTTTATATAGTTCCTCATGTTGTGGTGACCCCCAATTTCATTGTTAACAGATTGAACATATTAAAGCATAGTGATTAATCACAAAAACAATATGTAATTATATATGTGTTTTCCGATGGTCTTAGGTGACCCCTGTGAAAGGGTCATTCAACCCCAAAGGGATCGCGACCCACAGGTTGAGAACTGCTGCTCTAGGGCTTTCCTTGAAGGCTTTGATTTAAAGACTTTGTTTAGCTATAGCAGGGGTGGGAAACGTCCAGCCCTTACATGGCCCGTGAAATCATTTGATTTGGCCCTACCAAGGCATTAGAGATGAGTTAAATAAATGTTGGACCAAATACAAAATACTAGTGGCCCAGTGCATGAATTTGCACATTGAAAGGAAATTAATTAGAAGAATATATTTTTTTAAATATATTTTATTGATTTTTTACAGGGAGGAAGGGAGAGAGATAGAGAGTCAGAAACATCGATGAGAGAGAAACATTGACCAGCTGCCTCCTGCACATCTACTGGGGATGTGCCCGCAACCCAGGTACATGCCCCTGACCGGAATCGAACCTGGGACCTTTCAGTCCGCAGGCTGACGCTCTATCCACTGAGCCAAACCGGTTTTGGCTAGAAGAATATTTTAATATCACTATTTGTCCTTTCTCTATAATAGAAATGTCAACCAAATTCATGATCGACAATGACAGATCAAAACACATGTGTGCAGTTGGCGCCAGCAAGAGCTTTGAATGTATCGTGCATGCACGAGTCAACTTAGCCTTTTATAGATAGACCTGCTTTCTGATTTAGCTAAATTTTTTACTGCCCAGTGAAGCACCCCACCTTCTCTTTCAGGTAATTGTCAGCAACACAGCAATAAATATCAACACAAAGGAGATTATTATTGTAGATAATGCAGGGAGAACAAAGTTTAAAAAATTTAACTGCAGCAGTGTGTGACTATATTCTGCACAGTGAGAAAATCTGAAGTCATTTTCAAGTCCACAATTTCTTACTTCTTTTCTGTCGGGTCGTTTCTACGC
>NW_006286677.1:1386596-1390354 GCF_000327345.1 Myotis davidii | reverse complement strand
GACTATAGTCTGCACAGTGAGAAAATCTGAAGTCATTTTCAAGTCCACCATTTCTTACTTCTTTTCAGTCGGGTCAAGTTTCTAAGCTTTCTAAATTTCCATTTTCCGGCTAATGAAAAGAAAATAGGATTCCACCGAATCTTCTATCTACCTTCTCCAGGACTTCTGTGAGGATCAAATGAGATGAGGCATAGGAAACGCTTCATAGGCACTTGGTTACAGTGTAAAGTGTTTTCACCTGGCTAAAGTGTTCCTGGGCTGAAGAAACTGCAAGGAGGCTAGTCGTTGCTACTTGACATCATTACTCAGACGGACGGAAGGACACTTAGCATATTAGCCTTTTATAAATATAGAATTAGTTCACCAGTCGTGTCCCTTGGCCTGGCCTGTAGGATTGGGCCAAAACCAGTTCTCCAACATCCACTGAGGGGTTCCGGATTTTAAGAGGGTGCCGGTCAGACCGAGGGTCCCCACTGGTGCATGATTGGGGCCGGGGAGGGATGTGGAAGGGCTCCAGTGCATGCCTGGCCTGTCTTGCTCAGTCTCGATCGGTTCGACCCCAGGAGCAAGCTAACCTACTGGTCGACTGGTGGTCAGTGCACGTCATAGCTACTGGTCAACCAGTTGACTTTCTGCCCCCTGGTGGTCAGTGCACATCATAGTGAGCGGTTGAGTGGCCTTAACAAATCATTAGTGTATTACGCTTTGATTGGTTGACTGGACGACCAGACACTTAGCATGTTAGGCTTTTATTTATATAGGATTATATAGGACGATGTTAGGCTTTTATTATATAGGATTATATAGGACGAGAGACCTGAAATTCGTGCATGGGTAGGGTCCCTAGGCCTGGCCGGCAATCACGGCCAATCGGGGCCTTCTGGCTGCCTGCCGTGGCCTTCCTTCCCCCGGCTGCCAGCAGCCAGCTGGGGCCTTCCTTCCTTCATTCTGCTGCGCCCCCTGGTGGTCAGTACATGTCATAGTGAACGGTCGAATTCCTGGTCTGTCAATCTCCCAAGGGGACAGTTTGCATATTAGCCTTTTATTATATAGAATAGCAGGCTGATTTTTAGGTTGATAATTTTGAATGGCCTGAGAATGATGTTATAAATATACAAATGGCCTTTGGCAGAAAAAAGATTACCCACCCTGAGCATAGAATGCATTTTCTCTCTCACTCTTTGTTTTGTTAATATTTGTCTCTTCCTCCTTTTGGGCTTCTTTCACGTAGAATATCCTATTTCTTTAATTGCTTCTTGTCCTGTTGACACTTTAATTGTCAATACAGTGTTTTGTCTGTTTTTGATTGGGGCAGTTTGGGAAAGAACACTCAATTTTATAATTTGATGGACTTAAAATTTATTAAAGCCCTACTTATTATTTTGTAATTCTAGATTTTATTTGAAAAGTGATTCAGTTTTTCTATCCAAATTTCAGTTGTTTTTTTAATACATACAGTGGAAATAATGGTGATCTCTCTTGGGTTCTTGTGAGGTTTAAATAAGATAATCATTACTATGTAATTGGCATCGTGTAAGCATTTAATATATGTTAGGTTTATCATTATTTTTACTCTATTAACCCAAGTAAATGATGCTTAAAATTTTTATTGAAAACATTGCTAATTTAGAAAGATTCCACTGTCTATTTGGATTCTTTGTATTTCTTTAATTATGGAAGAGTAGAAGAATGAGAAGAAAGAGTTCATTTAATAGTTATAGCATTATAGAATTTTGAAATTTGAAGGAACTTGAGAACCTCTAGTTAATTTCTCATTTTCTGAAGTGAGAAAACAGACCTTGAAAGATTGTGATTTAGTCAGTTAGCTGAAGACTAGCATATCTGTATGTATGTTCATTGTTTATTCCTATATTCCTTCTTTCTGTTTACTCATTTAGGACCTGTGCATTGATCCAAAAATCATTTATTGAACATCTGTTTGCAGAGCAGCTTTTAACTGAAATAAAAGTCATATTTTTCTCCCTCTGGGCAATATGGTTGGCAGTGTGTTAGAATTTTAAACTCTAAATTAAAAAAACTATTTAAACTTTATTTTTTATTAGGAAAAATATTTCATTAAAATGTTCTTAGTTGGGTTATATTTAGTGTTTAAGTTATCTAGAAGAAGCTTTTTGAAGGGATATATCTGTTTCATGAGATGGGGCAGTACATAAATAGGAATGATTAAATAACCATATCAATGGAATGTTAGGTTTATACTTTGCTTGAAGGAGAATGGTATCTGCATATTTTGTCATTATGTGGAAGCAAAATGCCACCTGTATGATGGAATAGACCAGGAACAGAGAATGATCAGCTGGAGGAGTAGGAACTATAGGTCATATTTTAGTCATCTTATATTGGGAAAAAAGAAGATAAATTGGGTGGAACAAGATGATGGAGATGTAACCAACTTGATTTGCTGCTTTAGTAGAGACTGTCTGTCTAACTAGGTTTTCTGGTTAAACTTGATATTGTTGACAAATTGCTAATCTAACAGCTGCTTATTAACTATTTCCAATGGAGAAGATTAAGAATGATCCACAAGTCAGGTCAGTTTCATTGGATGAAGAATCTGACTTTGAAAATAATGAATTAAATATTTTTGATGTACTGTAGTATAGGCTTTACTGTATGCAATTTTAGCATTTTTTATTTCTTTGCTTTTGTAGGTAGAAAGTAAAAATATAAATGAGATATTATGATATTGTTAAATGCCTATTTTGTCTATCTTTGGAATTCATTTTGGTTTCCAATTGGTTATAAATTGATATCAGATAAAGATTCGGAATATAGAGTCTGCTTTATGACTAATTTTTTAAACCATGACAGTGGGGTGTGTGAATGAGAGTAATTATGTTGTTTTACAGGAAGCACCTAATTCTTATTCACAATTTCAATATGACCTTTAATAATGTAAGGTCATAGCTAATGAAGCAATAAAACTGGCACTTTCTATTTAATTGTAAAAGCACTTTGTCTACTAATACTTGTTAATATTGCTTGAATATTGACTTGTATTTGTCTTTCTCAGAATGTTTCCTGATTCTTAATTGGAATAGCATTCTCTCATACGTGTGTGTGTAAGTACGTGTGTGTGTGTGTGTGTGTGTGTGTGTGTGTGTAAAATTTTATGTTTCTGCAGAGGAGATTATGTGAAATGTCTTACTGAATTATAAGCACCTCCCCCTCCTCTCTTCCCATTCACCTACTCTGCCTTGAGAACACTGGAAGCCAACCTTATACTGCCAAAGAAGGAGATTGGAGGATTCCTTTCTGTCAAAAGTGATCAGACAAAAGTTATCCTCAAAATAGCCAGGTTCCTGCCCAATTATTTTAGAATGAAGTACCCTGGTCTGCTCACTCACACAGATCTTTCAGTGTCATACTATTAGGTATAATTGTAAATCCAAGGATTCTCTCATTTTAATGATTTTTAAAAAAATATATTTTTATTGATTTCCGAGAGGAAGGGAGAGAGAGACAGAAACATCAATGATGAGAAAATCACTGATTGGCCTCTCCTGCACATCCCCTACTGGGGATTGAGCCTGCAACTCCCGTATGTGCCCTGACCTGACTGGGAATCAAACTGTGACCTCCTGATTCATAGGTTGATGCTCAACCACTGAGCCACACCAGCCGGTGATGCTCTCTCATTTGAGGGAAATGTCAGCATGAAAGGTAGAGACCAAAGCAAATAGCAAAAAAGAACTCAGGTTACAGAGACAGTGCAGAGATCAGAAGAAAACAACAAT
>NW_006286677.1:1382464-1386510 GCF_000327345.1 Myotis davidii | reverse complement strand
TAGGGAAAATTAAAAAGAAATTTGCAGCAAACAGAAAAGCTTATGGAAGTTAAAAATTTAATAGAAGAGTTAGAAGATAAAGTTGAGATCTTTCAGAAAATAGAGCTAAAAGACAAGAGATATAAAATGTTAGGGAAAAAAATAGAGTGAAAAAAAAGTAGAGACTCAATCTAGGAAGGCCGTTATCTAAATACAGAGAGCTTCCGAGTTAGGGTGGTTCAACTTAGGATTTTTTGACTTTACGAGGGTGCTAAAGGCATAAATGAGGGCACAGGCCAAGAAATAATCACCTATATTGATCTTTTCTCAGGTTAGCAATAGTATGCAGTTAAGGTATCTTCTCAATCCTGGGCAACTGCAGTGAGCTACAGTTCCCAGTCAGGCCTGCCATCACCAGGGTAAACAATCAAATCCTCTTCTGTGTACTGTGTTGTCATTTTTTTTTTTTTTTGGATATTGTATTCTGAGCATGTTTAAGGTAGATTTGGCTAAGCTATGATGTTTAGTAGGTTAGGTGTATTGAATGCACGTAAAATATTTTCAGTTTATGATGGGTTTATCAGGAGGTAAGTCAAGAAACATTATAATAGACAGAGGAGAAAGAGGATAGAAAAAAAGTCTAAGGAAGATAAGAAAACTTGCCAGAACTAAAGAACACATCTCTAAGTTAAAAGACTCAGCAATTATCACTTCAAACAATTGAAAAACAAGAAAACCCAACCCAACCACAAACCACACGACACATTGTAAAATGTCAGAGCACATAAAGAGAACTTCTATAAACTTCCTGAGAGGGATATACAGGTGACCATGAAGTTATCAGAATGATGGTGTGCTAGGCTTCTTAACAGCAATACTGGAAGCCAGGGGACATTGAGGAAAGGCCTATAAAATTCAGATAGAACATGTTTTCCTGTCTAGAATTCTATACTGAGTCAATTTTGGTTATTAAATATGGGTAAGTGAAGATATTTTTAGACAATGTAAGAAATAAAAAAAATGGAGAATGGGTTATGGGAAGTACAAAGGGTAGAAATACCCTACTAAAAAGAGAAAATCAAGAAAGAAGTGAGATTAAGGAAATAGGATCCACTATGGAAGAGAGACAAGGGAATTACTAGGATAAGTTAAATCCTGGTATGACCATAATTGTGTACAGGCCTAGAGAGCATGTTGTCCAATTTGGAGCCTGATGGAGGGGTACAGGATAATACATACATGTACACACACACACACACACACACTTTTATTGATTTTAGAGAGGAAAGGAGAGAGAAAGAGAGAAAGAAACATCAGTGATGAGAGAGAATCATTGATCAGCTGCCTCCTGCACACCCCCACTGGGGATCAAGTCTGCAACCCTGGCATGTGCCCTGTCTGGGAATTGAATTGTGACCTCCTGGTTTCATGGGTTGACTCTCAACCACTGACCCACACCGGGCAGGCCAGAGGTGTATTTTTAAGAAAGAGATTAAAACAGATTTCCTCTTCCTTCCCCCCTCCCTCTAGGCATTTGAAGAGTTTCTATTGTTGTCAGGCCCCAGTGATAGATTCTGAGGGTAACATGCATGGCCTTGTGTCTTAGTGGACCTCAGTCTGGACATGGAATCACCTATATAAACAGAAAATTATAATACAGTGATTTAGTGCTAAAATAAAGATAAGAAAAATGGCCAGTAAAAGTAGTGAGGAGAGAGTCATTAGTTCTTTTAGGCCTAATGGGCAAAAGCTGGACTTTGAGGAAACAAAGCATTTTCTAGACCAGAGAAGTAGAAGAGTTCATATTTCTTTGATTAACCAGCTGTATTGCATATAAAGCTCTTTATACACTCTTTTTCTCACTATTTTATTTTTTTCTTTGTTTTGCAATCTGCAAAGAACTTCTAGGGGAGGCTGTCATCTCAGGGAGTGGTGAGGAATTAAGGAAGGCAGTTTAATATGATGCGAAGGGGATAAAACAGTTGAGGAAATAGCAAGTGGTAAGTTTACATATGTCTTCCATCCTAACACCTTCCTGTCAGTGGTGATAAAGTCAGGATTTTGCTGTTAATGTATGATTTTGGGTAAGTTATTTCTTCTCAATGGAGTTCATTTTCCTCCACTTTAAAATGAGAGGATTGGTGCAGATCAAGCATGTCAAACTCAAAAGCTAACATGGGCCAAATACTAGTTAATAAGGTTTAAGTTTATGTGGGCTGCAAAAAAAAAAAAAGCTTCAATTTTCATAGAAACATAAGTTTATTTTGAAAAGTATAGTATTAAAAAAAAAGAACAAGAGCAATGGTAAAATTAATGTTTTCTTCCTGACACATGGCATTGCTTCTTTGCTACTTCAGGGGAAATCTTGTTCACAGTGATTACTTTCAAAACTGACCCAAGGTGAATATCAGTAATTCTGGATCTGACAGGAAACTTATTTCCTTTCATAATCTACTAGAGGCCCAGTGCATGAATTTGTGCATGGGTGGGGTCCCTTGGTCTGGCCGGCAATTGGGGCTGATTGGGGCTGTCTCACCCAGTCCCAATTAGGGTCATCAGAGCAGGCCAGCCTGGGGGAGGGACCACAGGAGGTAGGCTGTGGGAGTGCACTCACCACAAGGGGGCAGCTCCTGTATCGAGCGTCTGCCCCCTCAACAGACTGATGAATCTCAGAGGGAAGGGGGAGGCGGGAGGATGGGAAGAGATTAACCAAAGATCTTATATGCAGACTAGAGGCCTGGTGCACTAATCGAGACAGGCTGGACATGCCCTGGAGCCCTCCCATGGTCCCTTCTGGACCCCAATTGGCCCCCATCAGGACTGGGCAAGATGGGCCGGCCCCTGTGGGGATTGGGCCGAAACCGGCAGTCCAACATCCCCCAAGGGGTTCCGGGTTGCAAGAGGGCACAGGCCAGGCCAAGGGACCCCACCAGTGCATGAATTCGTGCACCAGGCCTCTAGTTGTAAATAACTGCTCACGCTGTTATATTGGCTGGGCCGCAAAAATACTCGTGGGCCATGAGTTTGACATGCTTAGTGTAGATGGTATTGACAGTCTCAGTAGTTTGGAAGAAATGGAGAAACAATGACCAAATCAGTTTAGGAACATAGGGTTAAACAAAGTTAAATAGATTTCTTTATTATAGCCTCACACATTAGGGCATGTGCATTGAACTCCTGGACTTTTTAGCCTGGCCTTGCCAGTGTAGTGCCTCAATAATGTTTCCCGCTCTATCCTTTTTCTAATGGTTTAGTGGAAAGAGAAGGGTCTTTAGAATCTTACATAACTGGGTTTGAATCCTGACTGCTACTTAGTGGCTCAGTAGCCTTAGGTAAGTTATTTAACACTCTTAACTAGTTTCTTCGATAACACCTTGTGTATTTGGAAATATTTAGTGAAAACCAATATGAAAATATCAAATGTATTTAATATATAATGGGTCAAAAAAGGTATAGCTTATGTCCTATAAATTCCAGAATTAGTATAGAATGTAGTACTTGATAGTGTTATTTATATCCTGTATACATTTGATATTTGAAGTGGGCTGCTTATGTTTCATGTATACTAATATAATTTTTCCCTAAGAAAACTGCTGAGGTCCAGCCCCAGCAGGTCCAGGGGTTCCCCATAGGTGTGGACGGAGTCAGCGAAGAAGGAACGACACAGAGGCAGCATTCAGTTTATCAGCAGCCTAGCCAGGATCTCTAGCCAAGTTCTGGTCCGGATCTCCAGCCAAGTTCTGTGTCCATGTTCTCTTGCTAGGTTCTCCAGCCAGGTTCTCCAGCCAGGTTCTGTAGCCATGTGCCCTCACTAGGTTCTCCAGCCAGGTTCTGTCCAGATTCTCCAGCCAGGTTCAGTCACCAGGTTCTAGTCAGGTTCTGTTGGCAGGTTCTATCCAGGTTCTGTAGCCAGGTTCTGTCTCTAGGTTCTTTGGCCTGGTTCTCTCACCAGGTTCTGTCCAGGATCTTTTGCCATATTCTGTCTCTAGGTTCTGTGTCTAGGTTCTGTCGCTAGGTTCTGTGTCTCTAGATTCTGTGTCTCTAGGTTCTGTGTCTAGGTTCTGCGT
>NW_006286677.1:1375389-1381791 GCF_000327345.1 Myotis davidii | reverse complement strand
CCACATTTTTATCCTTCTTATCCTCTATAGGGGGGTCTGTAGCACCCTGGTGGAGTCCTATCTGTCCCGAATGTGGGGGTTCTCAATGGGGGGGGTGCTTACCTATGGGAATCCTGTTCCAGGGGTTCCCAAAGGTGTGGACGGAGTCGGCGAAGACTATCCACCGTCTTCCTACGGTGGAGTCCTATCCGTCCCGAGTGTGGGGCGCTTACCTAGGGGTCCCTGTTCGGGCGCCAGATGCAGCAGAAAACAAATGTTCTTGAAAGCTCATTATTCTATTTTGCCATCCACATATCAGTCAGCATTCTGGAGACTTAGTAAGTGCTTGATAAAGAACTCACAGTTTCATCAAAACAGTGGGATGAGGTGTGATGTGGTTAATCTTAAAATGTTTCATAACCCTGGGTAGAAGTCAGTGAATTATAAATATTAATTTTCTTTGGTTACTTATGTTAAATGACTTAAACTAAGTTTGAAATAACTAAAACTCACTGTAAATAAATTGTTCTGTAAGCAAACGATAAGGAGAAAGTGTTATAATAAAGTATTGTTTAATATTGTAAATTATATTCTTGGAATACTAATGCTTTACATTTTTTTTTGTCTCTAAGCAAATGGTTATGAGCCTTAGAGTTTCTGAACTTCAAGTACTATTGGGCTACGCTGGGAGAAACAAGCACGGACGCAAACACGAACTTCTCACAAAAGCCCTGCATTTGCTAAAGGCTGGCTGCAGTCCTGCTGTACAAATGAAAATTAAAGAACTCTATAGGCGGAGGTTCCCCCAGAAAATCATGTCGCCCGCGGACTTGTCTATCCCCAGCGTACATTCAGGTCCTATGCCAGCAACTTTGTCTCCATCTACCATTCCACAGCTCACTTATGATGGTCACCCTGCATCATCACCATTACTCCCTGTTTCTCTTCTGGGACCTAAGCATGAACTGGAACTCCCACACCTTACATCAGCTCTTCACCCAGTCCATCCGGATATAAAACTTCAAAAATTACCATTTTATGATTTATTGGATGAACTGATAAAACCCACCAGTCTAGGTAAGATGATTATTCTATAATGGTTATTTGGTTACTTTTGGGGGATACATTTTCATTTTAGAGTTTTAATATGACTCAGTTGATTATTCATAATGAAATTTATACTTGGTAATACCATTCTAGATGATAATAATGATCTTCCAATTTTAGACAGAATCAAATGTATAGAAGCTATCTTAGACATTAAAAATGTAGCCAAGTTTCTAGTGATGGTTGCTAACACAGTAAATATTAAAATGTTTTCAAGAATATAAATTTGTGAAGTATATTTTAGATTATTAATATTTTATTACAACCTTACAAATTAAAAAATTAAAAACCAGTAATTATTACTGACCTCAATTCATTTCTTAATTTTCAAGAAGTTAAGACATATAAAATAAATGACTAGCTAGTTTTGATTATTTAAATGAGTTCATGGTTGTAATTATTATAAAAGGAGATTTGAGCTTTGATGTGTAGTATTTCAGTTTCAGTTGACTTTTTAAAGTGGACGTATGTGCTTTGCAGGTGCACACATACATAATCATGGCAATGTAATACAAATCCTTGAAATTTTACTTACTGTGTTTTTACTTGAATATTAAATAGAATTTAATTTATTAATCAACTTGCAGTTTTATTTTTTATATATTTTTTTATTGATTTCAGAGACGGAGAGGGAGAGAGATAGAAACATCAATGATGAGAAAGAACTATTAATTGGCTGCCTCCTGCATGCTCCCTGCTGGGGATCAAGCCCAAAACTTGGGCATGTGCCCTGACTGGGGAATCAAACCATGACCTCCTGGTTCATAGGTCGACACTCCACCAGTTATCCATACCGGCCGGGCAATCAGTTTGTAATTTTAATTGCTATAACGCAACCTTACTTTATTTAATGAAGAATAAAACAAATGTTATTGTGATCTCTGATGCCTTTGGTGTAATTTATTTAAAATTACATTTCCAGGTGCTTGTTTGTTGTTATAAATAAGTGGTTGTTGGTAACCAATGGCCGGCCAGCTGTTCTTTGTGGATCCGAGCTAAGAATGTTTTTTTGTGTGTGTTTTTTTAAATGTTATTAAAGAGTTCTTTAAAAAAAAAAAGACTATGCAACAGAGACCATGTTTGTCTGCAAAACCTAAAATATTTACTGTCTGGCCCTCAAAGAAAAAGTTTGCCAACCCCTGTTACAAACAGTTAAACCAGGGGTCCTCAAACTTTTTAAACAGGGGGCCAGTTCACTGTCCCTCAGACCGTTGGAGGGCCGGACTATAGTTTAAAAAAACAACTATGAATAAATTCCTATGCACACTGCACATACCTTATTTTGAAGTAAAAAAACAAAACGGGAACAAATACAATATTTGTATTTGCATGTGGCCCGCAGGCCGTCGTTTGAGAACCCCTGAGTTAAACATTTCAGTTTGGGGGATTATTGAGTGTTGAATTTTGAGAACATTTACTGAAATTCTTTGAACTGGGAAATGTTTGTTTTTATATTTTGCAGAATTTACCTGAATAAATCAAGATTATAGGAGTTACTTTCATATAACATAAATTTTATATCACATTTTATTTTAAAAATAGCCATAATAAGAAAACTTAACAATTGTTGAGAACCTATATGCTTATGAAACTTTACACATGTTTATTATAAAAAATGAAAATGCCAAGTCCTTTCCTCATTAGCAGTTTAATGTGTATGCATATAAAAACAATTTGTTTCTGCCCTAACCGGTTTGGCTTGGTAGGTAGAGCATCGGCCTGCAGACTGAAAGGTCCAGGTTCGATTCCCGTCAAGGGCATGTACCTTGGTTTGCGGGCACATCCCCAGTGGGAGGTGTGCAGGAGGCAGCTGATCGATGTTTCTCTGTCATCGATGTTTCTAACTCTCTATCTCTCTCTCTCCCTCTCTGTAAAAAATCAATAAGATGTATTTTAAAAAAAACAAGAAAGAAAAGAAAAAATTTGTTTCTTGTTTTTCAAGGAGGAATCATATTATACATAGTATTCTGTGTTGCCAAAAACATGCTGTACTAAACATCATCTGAGATTTAAAGGAAAAAATGCTGGTGGCTTTTATTTGATTGGATTCCCAGCTCTCAGATTTTCTTATAGTCTAAATTAATGTGTCCTGCTGTTTTTATTTTCATACAAGTACCAATATGAATAGATGTTGTTTACACATGTATCTAAATTTTGTTTCAGAGTGGAAGTGCAGACTGGACAAGTCATGGTTATGTTGGATAATGTTTTAAATTAAACTTAAGGAAATTTTAAATTTTTATTTTGAAATACTTTACTGAGGCCGAAACCGGTTTGGCTCAGTGGATAGAGCGTCGGCCTGTGGGCTGAAAGGTCCCAGGTTTGATTCCGGTCAAGGGCATGTACCTCGGTTGCGGGCACATCCCCAGTGTGGAGTGTGCAGGAGGCAGCTGGTTGAAATACTTTACTGAGATACTTAGCTTGAATATATATTTATTTCTAATTGTCTGTACTAATTGTCTTTTCATGCTTTTGTAGCCATAACTTAATATATCATAATTTATATCTTATACCTTTAATGCTTCAGGGTACATCTATCGTTATGAGCTTTTTTTGTTTTGTGTTAATCCTCACCCGAGAATATTTTTCCCATTGATTTTTTTAGAGAGTGGGAGGGGAGAGAGAGACACACCCATAGATGTGAGAGAGACACAGTGGTTGGTTGCTGGCCCAACCAGGGCTGGGGATTGGACCTGCTACACAGGTATGTGCCCTTTTGATTGGGACTTGAATCCCCTTCCTTTCCGTGTGTGGGCTTATGATCTAACCACTCAGATGCACCAACCAGGGCTTTTTATGAATTTTTTAATGTGAACTTAGTAATGGGTTAAATATCTAGTTACCCCCTAAAATATTAGAAACAGATAGTTCATAAGGAAGTATAATGACTCAAGTCCAGAATGTGACAGGTAAATTTAATTTTTCATTTGTATCCCTTCTATTTTGGCCTTAAGCACTAGATTTAAATAGATTTTTAGATGTTCTGATGTAAGCTGAATGTCTTTATGCATGATTCATGTTTCTAAAATATCAAAATAGTTGTTTTGTTATTCCCCACTTTATTGGGTAATTCTTATCCATTCTTATAGTAATTTTATTATATTTCTTTAATTTAAATATAATTAAGTACAATTTTAATTATAATATAATTTTTTATTATATTTCTTTTAACTTTAAGGCTTTTTCATTTTGGGGGCACATATTCAAGATAATGTCTTTCGTTGTCTGTAGTTAACTAGAAGAATGGGAGATGAAGCAAAGGTCGTTGTAGAGTAAAATGCTTGATTTATTGTGTATTTTTGCCTGTCAGTGTTAAAATCTGTTTGTTCTATGAGGCCTGTTTCAAATGCTTTTAAAAACCTTCTCCATTAATTTTTCTAAGATTTCCCACTTAACCTGTCTATTCCTCTCCCATCCAGAATCGATTTCACTTTCCTGCATGCTCTTACAACATTTTGTTGTTGTTAGTTTCTTAAAATGATAATGCTCTGTTGTATTCATCTATATATTCCCATAATAGCTAGCTATGAACCTGTTACATGGTAGTTGTTCAGTAAACATTTATTAGCTCTCTAATTCATTTAAATACAATAGTCTTTTACTTTAATTCAGTGAATTTTAACCATTTTATCATCCAAATACACCTGAGGCACACCACTTAGCATAAACAGTAGCTTATGAGAGGTAGAAAATATTTAATAGACTATTTAAAAATATTCCCCACATTACAAAGATAGCACATTTAATGCAGAATCCATAAACACTACTTACTTTAGACACAAATTTTTAAAATATTTCTATTGTGTTCCTCTAGTCAGAAGTCATCTGTGTGTATGTGTGTGTGATTATTTCTGCTTTTCTTTTAATGAAGAGGAGAATCTTAAATACTGACTTAACCCAGCAGTATCTTAGCCACATATATTATTGATTCATGTAAATAATTGGGCACAGAAAAATTTTAATCTTCATAGTAAGTATATTGAGCACCCTGTGTTAAAAAGTGTATTTTGAAATATCATTTACATAGTGTGCCATTTTGGTGTTGATGAGCTATGAAATTTACACAATTATGAAAGTCAAATGGGCAAATAATTTTGATTAAGATATTTTATTAATGTCCATTTAGATACAAGATGTTTCCCCTAAAGTCCTTTAATATTATTTAGAATATTATTTATATTTATTAAGTTGGCTTGTGTTAGAGCATAATGGTAAAAACAAAATATTTTCATAGTGACTAAAAGAATAATTCTTTAGGATACAGTATTTGATTTGATTCAGAATTGAATAATCAGTTTTGTAATATTTAAGTTTTGTAATTACAAGTGCAACTGGCATTGACAGGTTTGAGAATAAATTTTCTTTTGTATTCTTATTTAACTCTCCAAAGACAATGAAATTAGAAGTTTTATTTGTACTTTTGCCTGAGAATAATTTCAGTGAGATTTTTTTTTTAGAAATCTTTTAGCTCCCTGTCACCTCTTTGGAAGGGTTATAATGGGGGAAAGCTTGAGAGAAGTAGGGTGATAATGAACAAATTAAGTTTTTTTTTTAATAAATCTTTATTGTTCAGATTATTACAGTTGTTCCCCTTTTCCCCCTCATAGCTCCCCTGCACCCAGTTCCCACCCCACCCTCTGCCCTTACCCCTCCCCCCACTGTCCTCATCCATAGGTATATGCTTTTTGTTGCTGGGTCAAAGGTCATACACATGGAAAATGTAGCTATTTCCATCCGCGACGTGTCCCTTTGTTCAGAAAGATCTCTCACGACTTGTTCACGCTTTACTCAGAAAGGGTACGGAGACATTTAATGGCTGTTTAAAATAATGTGTCCTCTTATGTTTAAAATGAGGATTTCGCTACCAAAAGTGAGGAGAAAGCAACACTACAGCTCTTCTAGCTCTTCTCGCCCTTCTCGCCCTTTGGGTGATAGTTGTGCTTGGGGCTACGCGTTGGTTCACGGGCCCGTCAACGAAGCCGTCTGGGCGGCTCGCACGGCTCTGCTGGCTTTTCAGGGGCCGTCGCAGCCTCGCAGGGGCTGGTGTAGCCTCGCAGGGGCTGTCTCAGCCTCACAGGGGCCGTCTCAGCCTTGTAGGGGCCAGCACAGCCTCTCAGGTGCCGTCACATCCCACGTTAGGGGTGAAGGTGCGAGTCAGAAGCTCCTCTCGCTGTCTCTCCTGCTGCTCCCTTGCATATTGCCGATGCTGGAAGTTTCTGAGAGCAGACTGCAGGTGCTGGACATTATACTTTAACTGGTCAACACGAAGTTTGGCATTCTGTTTTTTGTTGGGCGGCTCCTTGCTGGACAAAATAT